>NC_091995.1:18515747-18815747 GCF_044704955.1 Pristiophorus japonicus | reverse complement strand
TGAGGAGCTCACAGGGTTACGGACAAAGAGCGTGGCAGTGGGATGAATTGGATCGCTCTTTCAAAAGCCAGCACAGGCACGATGGGCCAAGTGGTCTCCTTCTGTACTGTATGATTCTATAACAACACAGACATTTGATTATCAGGGGTAGACTGGACATGCTACAAAATGGCATACTGAATGTAACGGTCTTGGATCTGACCAGCTGCAACAAACCGGAGTTAGTTGCACACGCGCAGTTCCTCTGGGTTTTTGTTTGTTGTCACATGACTTCCCAAAATGAGGAATAAAGAAGCGGATTTCGAGAATTGTGTCAGAATCGGTCATTTTAAATACATTTTGAACTGGGAGTTTATTTTTAAAAGTTGTTGTTTGTCCTTCGTGACAGCGGTTCATAAATCACCAGTAACATTAACCCAACCCAGTAACATTAACCCAAGCTAGTAACATTAACCCAACCCAGTAACATTAACCCAAGCTAGTAACATTAACCCAACCCAGTAACATTAACCCAAGCTAGTAACATTAACCCAACCCAGTAACATTAACCCAAGCTAGTAACATTAACCCAACCCAGTAACATTAACCCAAGCTAGTAACATTAACCCAACCCAGTAACATTAACCTAAGCTAATAACATTAACCCAACCCAGTAACATTAACCCAAGCTAGTAACATTAACCTAAGCTAATAACATTAACCCAACCCAGTAACATTAACCCAAGCTAGTAACATTAACCCAAGCCAGTAACATTAATCTAAGCCAGTAACATTAAGCCAAGCCAGTAGCATTAACCCAAGCTAATAACATTAAGCCAAGCCAGTAGCATTAACCCAAGCTAATAACATTAACCCAATCCAGTAACATTAACCCAAGCTAATAACAGTAACCCAACCCAGTAACATTAACCCAAGCTAATAACATTAACCCAACCCAGTAACATTAACCCAAGCTAATAACATTAACCCAACCTATTAATATTAACTCAAGCTAGTAACATTAATCCAATCCAGTAACATTAACCCAACCCAGTAACATTAACCCAAGCTAATAACATTAACCCAACCCAGTAAAATTCACCCAAGCAAATAACATTAACCCAACCTACTACCATTAACCCAAGCTAATAATATTAACCCAACCTAGTAACATTAACCCAACCCAGTAACATTAACCCAAGCTAGTAACATTAACCCAAACCAGTAACATTAATCCAATGTAACATTAACCCAGCCCAGTAACATTAACCCAGCCCAGTAACATTAATCCAATGTAACATTAACTCAGCCTAGTAACATTAACCCAGCCCAGTAACATTAACCCAAGCTAGTAACATTAATCCAATCCAGTAACATTAACCCAGCCTAGTAACATTAACCTAATCCAGTAACATTAACCCAGCCCAGTAACATTAACTCAGCCTAGTAACATTAATCCAATCCAGTAACATTAACCCAGCCTAGTAACATTAACCCAACCCAGTAACATTAACCCAGCCTAGTAACATTAACCCAACCCAGTAACATTAACCCAAGCCTAGTAGCACTAATTAAACTTTATTAGTGAAGTGCTTCTCAGATTGGTCCTCCGTCAGTTGTGGTGAACGTTATTTTTGAAATTTGGGACCTGACTGTTATGTGCAGAATGCTTCTGTGCAGCTTCTGGTATCTTCCCTTTCCTTGGCAGGAGTCACTCCGTATAAAATAAATTGTAAATTGCCCCTCGGGCGACACACAGTCAGTTGACAAATATGAAGTTTTATTACATGCAAGGTGGGGAAGTTGGGAGAAAGACTCCCAAGACAGAGCCACCTAGTGGCCTGGAGCCTGTGACAGTTTACATAGCAAAATTGAATGGGAAAATGTTACCGGAAAAGTGACCAAAATTATGATGAAGGGAAGAAAGATTCAAGGACAGGAAGTCCACATCTCTTATGCAAGATTTTAAATTATATAAAGATCATGAAACTCACTATGTATCATGTAATACGCTACTTACTATGCACATAGTGTCAACTGTGGCTCAGTTGGGAGCACTCTCACCTCTTGAGTCAGAATATAAGAAATAGGAGCAGGAATAGGCCATATAGCCGCTTGAACCTGCTTGCCATTTAATTAAGATCAGGGCTGATCTTTTACCTCAACTCCACATAAGAAGATAAAAAACAGGTTATGGTGCAAGTCCCACTCCAGAGACTTGAGCACAAAATCTAGGCCGACGCTCCACTGCAGTACTGAGGGAGTACTGCACTGTCAGATGAGACGTTAAACCGAGGCCCCGTCTGCTCTCTCAGGTGGATGTAAAAGATCCCGTGACACTATTTTGAAGAAGAGCAAGGACTCTTCTCCCCAGTGTTCTGGCCAATGTTTAACCCTCAACCCACATTACTGAAATGACAAGTTATCTGGTCATTTTCACAGTGCTGCCTGTGGGAGCTTGCTGTACGCAAATTGGCTGTAGCGTTTCCTACATTACAACAGTGACTACACTTGCTTTGTGATGTCCTACAGTCGTGAAAGGCAATATATAAATGCAGGTCCTTCGTTCCTACAACATATTTGCAGGGATTGGGAAAAAAACAGGGGATTTCTAACGAGCCACAGTGGGCTAAATGGACTCATCTGTGCTATATGATTTTATGATTAAATATTTACTGTATAGATGTTGCTAGAATTGCTGAAAGTGAAGCTCACTTGTTAGGGGAGGGTGGGCTAGAGTTATTAATTAAAGTAGGCGGGGGCTCAGAGTTAATTAGAGGGCAGAAGCTGTGTTTGATAATTATAGTGAGTGAGGCTTGGGTTGTTATTTTCAAAGTCTGGGCTGATATTTACAGTCAGTCGTGCTGTTTTTTTAATTCATTCTTGGGATGCGGGTATCACTAGCATTTATTGCCCGTCCCTCACTGCCCTTGAGAAGGTGGTGGTGAACTGCCTTCTTCGACCGCTGCAGTCCGTGTGGTGAAAGTGCTCCCACAGTGCGGTTCGGGAGGGAACTTCCGGGATTTTGAACCAGCGACGATGAAGGAACGGCCGATATATTTCCAAGTCAGGATGGTGTGTGACTTGGACGGAAACGTGGAGGTGGTGGTGTTCCCATGCGCCTGCTGCCCTTGTCCTTCGAGCTGGTAGAGGTCGCGGGTTTGGGAGGTGCTGCCGAAGAAGCCTTGGTGAGTTGCTACAGTGCATCTTGTAAATGGTACACACTGCAGCCACGGTGCACTGGTGGTGGAGGGAGTGAATGTTTAAGGTGGTGGATGGGGTGCCAATCAAGCGGGCTGTTTTGTCCTGGATGGTGTCGAGCTTCTTGAGTGTTGTTGGAGCTGCACTCAGCCAGGCAAGTGGAGAGTATTCCATCACACTCCTGACTTGTGCCTTGTAGATGGTGGAAAGGCTTTGGGGAGTCAGGAGGTTTGACACTTGCTGCAGAATACCCAGCCTCTGACCCGTTCTTGTTGCCACACTATTCATGTGGCTGGTCCAATTAAGTTTTTGGTCAATGATGATCCCCAGGATGTTGAAGGTGGGGGATTCGTCGATGGTAATGCTGTTGAATGTCAAGGGGCGGTGGTTAGACTCTTGCTTGTTGGAGATAATCATTGCCTGGCATTGTGTGGTGCAAATGTTACTTGCCACTTATCAGCCCCAGCCTGAATATAATCCAGCTGTTGCTGCATGTGGGCACGGACTGCTGCTTTATCTGAGGAGTTGCGAATGGCACTGAACACTGCAGTCATCAGCGAACATCCCCACTTCTGACCTTATGATGGAGGGAAGGTCATTGATGAAGCAGCTGAAGATGGCGGGGCCTGGGCTTTGTGATGCCATAAGACAGGAGAAACTGGAAGAACGGTGTCCCTGTCGGAAATCCCACCAATACCGCCTATCTTGCAGCCAGTGGAAAGCACCACTTGCAGGATACGGGCCTTTAATTGGGACAGTACTGGAGGTATGGGGCCTAGTGCTGGACTTCTAATGGTAATCGATTGGACAAATATTGGGGGTCGTGTTCCTTGCAGCATTTGGCAGGGGACATCGATATTGACTTTCTCCGACGCTGTCCTTGCCTCAGCTCATCCGCTGCTGAAGCCCTCATCCACGCCTTTGTTACCTCTAGACTTGATTATTCCAATGCACTCCTGGCTGGCCTCCCACATTCTCCCCTACATAAACTAGAGGTGATCCAAAACTCTGCAGCCCGTGTCCTAACTCGCACCAAGTCCCGTTCATCCCCTGTGCTCGCCGACCTACATTGGCTCCCGGTTAAGCAACGTCTTGATTTCAAAATTCTCATCCCTGTTTTCGAATCCCTCCATGGCCTCGCCCCTCCCTATCCCTGTAATCTCCTACAGTCCCCCTCCCCTCCCGCCCCCAAGATGTCTGTGCTTCTTAAATTCTGCCCTCTTGAGCATCCACAATTATAATCGCTCAACCATCGGTGGCCGTGCCTTCTGCTGCCTAACCCTTAAGCTCTGGAACTCCCTGCCTAAACCTCTCCACCTCTCTACCTCTCTTTCCTCCTTTAAGACGTTCATTAAAACCTACCTCTTTGACCAAGCTTTTGGTCACCTGCCCTAATTTCCTCTTATGTGGCTCGGTGTCAATTTTCTTGTATTATTATACTCTTGTGAAGCACCATGGGACGTTTCAGTTCAATTCGGTTCTTAACTCATATATTCATCAGCACCATTTGAAAGGAGGTAATTACAATATTAAGGGTAGAATTCAACATCAAGTTGTATGGAATTCCTGGCCGTAACTAATGTGGACTTGCATTTCTATAGCACCTTTCACGAGCTCAGGACGTCCCTAAACGCTTTACAGCCAATGAAGTACTTTTGAAGTGTAGTGACCGTTGTAATGTAGGAAACGTGGCAGCCAATATGCGCACAGCAAGCTCCCACAAACAGCAATGTGATAATGACCAGAGTAATCTGTTTTGTTATGTTGATTAAGGGATAAATATTGGCCCAGAACACCGGTGATGACTCACCTGCTCGTCTTCGAATAGTCATCATGGGATTTTTTGCATTAACGTGGGACGGCAGACGGGACCTCGGTTTAACGTCTCATCTGAAAGATGGCACCTCCGACAGTGAAGCAACCCATCAGTGCTGCACTGGAGTGTCAGCCCAAACTTACGTGCTCAAGTCGAACAAAGGTGTGTCTGCCCTACTTATGGGTCGCAGATGCAGATGGCACGGGAATGGCCAAATTTAGTGCTCACGGCCTTCTTCACTTCAATGGGCATTAAGAGTCACGTGTAGGCTAGACGCTAGAGGTGGCAGCTTCCTTACCCTTAAAGGTTTTGCAGCAATCTACCAGCTTTCACAATCATTTCAGTCATGATGGCAATTGTACTCATAACCGATGGTTTGCCAGTCCAGTACCACGACCACTACACTAATGTGTGCCCTATATTCATCCAACCTGTAACCCAAGTGAACTGCATGTTTCTGGGTGCGTAGAACACTCTCTTGCGAGGTGACATTGCTCGTGGCCTGTGGAGGCAAAACCCTGGTGACAGCAAATTGAAATAGCTACCGTGGGTGTAATTTTAAATTAAGACTGCTGGTGTTGTACCATTGGGAACAGGAGTAGGCCATTCAGCCCCTCAGGCCTGCTCCGCCATTCAATAAGATCATGGCTGAAATTCTACCTTAACTTCACTTTCCCGGCCGAGCGCCATATTCCTCGATTCCCCTAGAGTCCACAAATCTAACAATCTCAGCTTTGAATAGAAACATAGAAAATAGGTGCAGGAGTAAGCCATTCGGCCCTTCGAGCCTGCACCACCATTCAATAAGATCATGGCTGATCATTCACCTCAGTACCCCTTTCCTGCTTTCTCTCCATACCCCTTGATCCCTTTGGCCATAAGAGACATATCTAACTCCCTCTTGAATATATCTAACGAACCGGCATCAACAGCTGTCTGCGGTTGAGAATTCCACAGGTTAACAACTCTCTGGGTGAAGAAGTTTCTCCTCATCTCAGTCCTAAATGGCTTACCCCTTATCCTTAGACTGTGACCCCTGGTTCTGGAACTCCCCAACAATGGGAACATTATTCCTGCATCTAACCTGTCCAGTCCCGTCAGACTTTTATATGTTTCTATGAGATCCCCTCTCATTCTTCTAAACTCCAATGAATACAGGCCCAGTCGATCCAGTCTCTCCTCATATGTCAGTCCTGCCATCCCAGGAATCAGTCTGGTGAACAGTCTGGTGAAATGACTGAGCCTCCACATCCCTCTGGCATAGAGAATTCCAAAGGTTCACCACCCTCTGAGTGAAGAAATTCCTCCCCATCTCAGTCTTAAATGGCCGACCTCTTTATCTTGAGACTGTGCCCCCTGGTTCTCGACTCCCCAGCCCGGGGAAACAACCTCTCGACATCCACACTGTCAAGCACTCCATGAATTTTATAGGTTTCTATGCGATCATGGTTGATCTGCTGCTCAACTCCATTTTCCCTGTCTTTCCATCCTCCATATCCCCTGAATCCCTTACCTGACATCAATCTATTGCTCTCTGTCTTGAACGCTTCAAATGTCCTCCAAGGCCTGTGGAAAGTAGACTTCAGTGGAAATTAAAATGGGGCTAGGTGTACAGTGGACAGTTAGCTCTATCATATCAATTTCCTGCAAGGCGTGTTTGGGGTAAAATCACCCCCCCCCCCCACCCCCACCCGCCACTGCTTATTTTTTTTGTCTTGACTGTGCAGACCAGATGTCTAATTCTGACATTGTCGATATCAAAGGACCTCCCTCCTCCCCCGCGCCCCCCCCCCCCCTAAAGATAGGCAGGGCAGCTAGCCAGAGGCTTGCAACATGCAAGCTATCGTGGCCACGCCAGAAGGAGCAGAGAAACAAGGTTAGAGTAGATAGCTCCAGTGTACGAGCTATCAATGGCACAGGCACGGTGGGCTGAATGTCCTCCTTCTGTGCTGTAATCTGTACGACACAAGCCTCTTTCTTTCGGATGAGACGTTAAACTGAGGGCCCCGTCTACCCTCTCAGGTGAAGGTGAAATATCTCGTGTCTCTATTTGAAAGAAGAGCAGGTGAGTTATCCCCAGTGTCCTGGGGTCAATATTTATCCCACAACCAACATCACAAAAAAAACAGATTAGCTGCTCATTATCACATTGCTGTTTGTGGGATCTTGCTGTGCAAACGTTGGCTGCCGCCTTTCCTACATTACAACAGTGACTACACTCCAAAAAGTACTTAATTTGTTGCAAAGTCCCGAGATTGTGAAAGACGCTATATAAATGCAATGCTTTCTTTCTTTCTAGAAGATGCTGCCAAAATCATAGTGAAAGACGAGATAGTTGAGAGACTGGATGGGTTATAATTGGTAAAGAGGAGGTACCAGAAAGGCTGGCTGTACTTAAAAGTAGATAAGTCATCAGGACCGGATTGGATGCATCCTAGGACGCTGAGGAAAGTAAAGGTGGAAATTGCGGAGGTACTGGCCATAATCTTCCATAGATTCAGGGTGGTGCCAGAGAACTGGAGAATTACAAATAGAAACATAGAAACATAGAAAATAGGTGCAGGAGTAGGCCATTCGGCCCTTCGAGCCTGCACCGCCATTCAATGAGTTCATGGCTGAACATGCAACTTCAGTACCCCATTCCTGCTTTCTCGCCATACCCCTTGATCCCCCTAGTAGTAAGGACTACATCTAACTCCTTTTTGAATATATTTATTTAATATTACACACTTGTTCAAAAAAGGTGTAAAGATAACAGGCCGGTCAATTTAACCTCGGTAGTGGGGAAGCTTTTAGAAATGGTTACAAAATTAACAGTCATTTGGACAAGTGTGGATTGATTAAGGAAGGCCACCACAGATTTGTTAAAGGCAAATCGAGTTTAACTAACTTAATTGAGTTTTTTGATGAGATAATAGAGGGTCAATGAGTATTGTGTCCAATTCTGGGCACCACACCTTAGGGAGGACGTGAAGGCCTTAGAGAGGGCGCAGAAGAGATTTACAAGCGTGGTTCCAGTGAGGAGAGACTTCAATTACGTCGATAGTCTGGAGAAGCTGGGGATCTTCTCTTTAAAAGCAGAGAAGTTTGAGAGGAGATTTGATAGAGGTGTTCAAAATCATGAGGGGTCTAGACAGAGTAGCTTGGGAGAAACTGTTCCCATTGGCAGGAGGGTTGAGAACGAGAGGACACAGATTAAGGTGATTGGCAGAAGAACTAAAGACGACATGAGGAAAGACATTTTTACGCAGCGAGTGGTTAGGATCTGGAATGCACGGCCTGAAAGGGTGGTGGAGGCAGACTCAATCGTAGCTTTCAAAAGGGAGTTGGATAAATACCCGAAGGAAAAAGATTTGCAGGGTTGCGGGGAAAGGGCGGGGGAGGGGGAATATCTGATGTGTTCTGGCAGAGAGCCAGCACGGGCTCGATGGGCCGAATGGCCTCCTTCTGTGCTGTAACCATTCTATGATTCTTCTATGATTTCTTTCTTTTTCCCAATGTAGAAGAGAATGAATTCAGAGCACTGGGAGGCAATAACTCACAAGATGAGTGGAGCTGGAGGCACAGCAGATCTCAGGTGACACATGCTGGCAAATATGCATTGCATAAAACTATCTCGCAACACTCAGCAAAGTCCAGACGCCTTTCACTAACACAGACACCAGATCACACAGCCTTTCACTGGTGTAGTTACATACTGCATTCCAGTGTAACACAGCACACACTCGACTGAATCCACTCGCTGTAGAGTGGCCTGTAATGACAAGGCACCGTTTGTTGTTGCTCCCAGAACATTGCATTCTGCGGGGAGGAGGATTGAAGAAAAACTCCCCTTCAGGGCACAAGGGTTTAAGGGGCGGAGCTGCAGCGCTTTGAGGAGGTCACCTTGCGAGAGTTAATTACAGAGACAGGAATTTTTGCCTGACAGACTCCCCCCCCCCACCCTCTTCACAGGGCAGCCAGGGATTGTCAGCTCATTTGCAATGGCACCGACTCTAACCTCCCTCCTCCTTCCCTGATTCTCCTTCTGTGAGCATCCAGCTGATTGTTGGCAGATTCCCACACAGCGGAAAGAAGCTTTTCGGGGCGGGGGGGGGGATTAATCGCACGCCTTCGGCGGTTTCAGAATGAAATCACCTCCTCTGGGAACGCGGGCTGACACTAAGTTGCCGAGCCGAGGATTCAGCTGAGACCGATTTGCAGGCGCCTTTAACGTAGTAATAAACGCCCCGAGGCACGTCAAAAAAAGACAGTTAAAGACTTGCTTTTCTACAGCGGTCTTTCACAACCTCGGGTTGTCCCAAAACGCTTTGCAGCCAATGAAGGACGTGTTAAGTGTCGTGACTGCTATAATATAGGAAATGCGGGCAGCCAACTTGCTCACAGCAGGCTCCCACAAACAGCAAAGTGTTAATTCCCAGATTATCTTTTTCTTAGCGATGTTGGTTGAGGGATAAAAGAAAGACTCGCATTCATCATCGTCATAGACTTGCTTCCACTCTAAAAGTGAGTTCTCAGGTGACTGAACAGCCCAATGCGGGCATTACAGTCTCTGTCACAGGTGGGACAGACAGTCGTTGGAGGAAAGGGTGGGTGGGGAGTCTGGTTTGCCACACGCTCCTTCCGCTGCCTGCGCTTGGTTTCTGCATGCCCTTGGCGACGAGACTCGAGGTGTTCAGCGCCCTCCCAGATGCTAGGGTGGTCTTTGGCCAGGGACTCCCAGGTGTCGGTGGGGAAGTTGCATTTTATCAAGGAGGCTTTGAGGGTGTCCTTGAAACGCTTCCTCTGCCCGCCTGGGGCTCGCTTGCCGTGTCGGAGTTCCGAGCAGAGCGCTTGCTTTGGGAGTCTCGTGTCGGGCATGCGGACAATGTGGCCTGCCCAACGGAGCTGGTCGAGTGTGGTCAGTGCTTTGATGCTGGGGATGTTGGCCTGATCGAGGACGCTAACGTTGGTGCGTCTATCCTCCCAGGGGATTTATATAGCGCCTTTCACGACCACCAGACGTCTCAAAACTTTACAGCCAATGAAGTACTTTTGAGCTGTTGTTATGTGGGAGTATTGATCCAGCACACTGGATATAACTCCCCTGCTCCTCTTCGAAATCTTTTACATCCACCTGAGAGAACAGATGGGGCCTCGGTTTAACTTCTCAACCGAAAGACGGCACCTCCGACAGTGCAGCACTCCCTCAGCACAGCACTGGAGTGTGTCAGCTTAGATTTATGTGCTCAAGTCTCTGGAGCAGGAATTGAAACTTTCTGACTCAGAGATGAGAGTGCTACAAACTAAGTCACGGCTGACACTTAAAGGAGGATTATCAGGCAAAAATTTAACACCGAGCCACATAAAAAGAGTATTCTTACGATTTTAAAAGGAATTGACAAGGTAGATAGAGAGAAAGCTTTCCCACTGGTGGGAGAATCGAGGACAAGGGGACACAACCTTAAAATCAGAGCCAGACCATTCAGGACAGAAGTTAGGAAATACCTCTTTAGACAAAGGGTGGTAGAAATGCCAAACGCTCTCCCAAAAAAGCAGTAGATGCTCGCTCAATTAATAATTTACAATCTGAGACAGATAGGTTTTATGCTAGCTGTTATGTATATAAACATTACCAATGTGTAAGACTTGCCACCAGGAGGCGCACCTGTGGGAGACCCAAGGGTCGCCTGCACACCCTCTGGGCAAGCAGGTATAAAAAGCAGTCTACCATGTTGCCCCCTCACTCTGGAGTTACAATAAAGAGGCCAAGGTCACAACAGTTTTGAGCTTAAGATATACAGTCTTGTGGAGTTATTCTAAATGTTAACACTTGCCAAAGGTGTGAAGGGATGTGGAGCCAAGACAGGTGGATGGAGTTAGGTCACAGATCAGCCAGGATCTCATGAATGGTGGAACAGGCTCGAGGGACTTGAATAGCCTCCTCCTGCTCCCACATGCCTACGTTGGGACAGATGAACGAAAGCTTGGGCGTCTTAAAGGAGGAGAGAGAGAGAATTCCAGAGTTTGGAGCATGGACAGCTGAAGGCCCGGCCACCAATGATGGGGTGAAGGAAATCGAGGACGCACAAGTGAGGGGGAGGAAAATATAGGAAGTGGGTCGGGGAGGGAGCGGGGGCGGTGAGATGTAAGAGGGGGAAGGGATACTGATAATTTTTTATTTGTTCCTGGGATGTGGGCGTCGCTGGCATCCCTAATGAAGGTTGGCGGTGAGGGCAGTTAAGAGTCAACCACATTGCTGTGGGTCTGGAGTCACAAATAGGCCAGACTGGGTAAGCACGGCAGATTTACTTCCCTAAAGGACTTTAACGGTTTTTATGACAATCTGGTGGTTTCATGGTCACCAATACTGAGCCTAGCATTTTATTCCAGAGTTTTACTTTATTAACGGAAATTAAATTCCCCAGCTGCCTTGATGGTATTTGAACTCACGTCTTGCAGGTGTATTAGTCCCGGTCTCGGGATTACTAGCCCAGTGACATAACCATTATGGTACCATACCCGTAGTACGACGATGCGAAAACATTAACGGGGTGGGGAGAGGGGCGGGTAGCAGGCGGGGCAATCGTATATGGCTGGTCCGCTCCTGCCTTGTTGCCGCTCAAACACAGTGAGGTGTGCGAGAAAGGGATGGAAGGATGTGCTGATGGGGTGAGGTGAAATAGAGTGGGAGGAGGCTCATGTGGAGCATCAACAGCGTCACGGACCAGTTGGGCAGAATGGCCGATTTCTGTACTGTACCTTCTTTGTAGTTTAATTGGGTCGTGGGAGTCTGAATTCTTCCCAGAGAGTAGCAGACACGTGGAACTGATTGGCATCTAACCATGGAGTTTAAGTGCTTAAGCAGCAATTTGCTAACTTGCAGCCACCGCGCCTCCAGCTCCCCCCTTTTAGCAGTGATTAGTTCCGCCTGATTTATGCACACAAGCAGTGGATGTCGCCATTACTAGCTGGACCCAGCTCCCCGTGGCTCTCCCCGTGAGAGCGCGGTGAGAGCCCGGCGCCCTGCGGATTGTTCACGCCCCCCACCCCCGGCGAGACCGCGGGAACCGCCGCCGGTGCTAATCGCATCGCAGCTCAAGGGGCTAGATGGCCTACTCCTGTTCCTAATTCTTATGTTCTTATGAGGCCACCCTCCCGGCACCCCCATCACCCAGAATGGGTGAGATTTATGTCTGCAGTGTCAGCTGTGGCTCAGTGGGTAGCACCCTCACCTTGGCTGCCAGCAGGTTGTGGGTTCAAGTCCCACTCCAGGGACTTGAGCGCAAAAAAAATCTAGGCTGACACTCCAGTGCAGTGCTGAGGGAGTGCTGCACTGTTGGAGGTGCCGCCTTTTGCATGAGACGTCAATACGAGGCTCTGTCTGTTCTCTCTCGGGTGGACATAAAAGATCCCATGGCACTATATCAAAGAAGAGCAGGGGAGTTATGCCCAGTGCCCTGGGCTGGTATTTATCCCTCAATCAACATATCTTGCTGTGCGCAAGTTGGCTGCTGCGTTTCCCACATTACAACAGTGACTACACTCCAAAAAGTACTTCATTGGCTGTAAAGAGTTTTGGGACGTCCAGTGGTCATGAAAGGCGCTATATAAATGCAAGTCTTTCCTTCTTTTATCCAAAGACTAGCGGGCGAAATTCGGTTTCACCCTGTTTGGAGCGTTAACTTTTAAAAGTTGAAAGCGCTTGACAGAGCTAAGTCTTGGTCCAGTGGCAAGGATTAACCAAGCCTATAACCTCTTGCTTTGTATTCCTCAATATTGTGTCGGCTGTGGCTCAGTGGGTTGCACTGTGGGCGAGAGACCTGGCAGATTTGAAGAAATACGGGATCATTTCTGCTGGGAAATAAAAGTTGAGGAAAGGAAATGCTGGCTATATAAAAATTCGTACTTGTGTTAAGGCATTATTGCATGAATTTCATGCTGAATCTGTTATATATATGTAAACCTGTAAATACCTTGTGTAACCACCAGAGGGCTCATCCCCTGGAGTCCCAAGGGATCCCACAATCCCTTGGGAGCACCTGTACTTAAGGAGGCCTCACAGGCTGGAGACTAGAACTAGGGGGCACAGCCTCAAAAAGCGGGAGCCAATTTAAAACTGAGTTGAGAAGGAATTTCTTCTCCCAGAGGTTGTGAATCTGTGGAATTCTCTGCCCAAGGAAGCAGTTGAGGCTAGCTCATTGAATGTATTCAAATCACAGATAGATAGATTTTTAACCAATAAGGGAATTAAGGGTTACGGGGAGCGGGCGGGTAAGTGGAGCTGAGTCCACGGCCAGATCAGCCATGATCTTGTTGAGTGGCGGAGCAGGCTCAAGGGGCTAGACGGCCCACTCCTGTTCCTAATTCTAATGTTCTTATGAGACCAGTTCTGCTGCACGGACCTAGCACGCACACATATCGCAGTGTGGGCTGGCCCATGCTGCCCCTGGGCCCTCGCCTCTGCTGGGCCCCGATCACGTCCCTCTACAATCTCTCGCCGCTCCTTCGCCCCGACCTCGCCGCTCCTGCTGTACTTGCCCACGCTCCAATCCGACCTTGGTGACGTCCAATATAGTCGTCCTCTTCACAGCCTGTGCACCTTGAAGGGGTAAGCCGCCTTTGAAGGCCTGGACCTGCTGCTGGTCCTTGCAGGTCGGGGCCACCGCATCACAGAGATAGGAAGGGGGCGAGGCCATGGCGGTGTTGGAAAACAAGGACGTGATTAGACTGGGGGGAGGGAATGGGTGGAGAATAGACAGCAGATGAAACGAAGAAAAGAAGTTTATTCGGAGTATTTCTTGACCACCGGACGTCTCAAAGTGCTTTACATCCAATGAAGTACGTTTTGTAGTATTTTGTAATGTGGGAAACACAGCTGCCAAGTTACGCACGGCAAACTCCCACAAACAGCAATGTGATAATGACCAGATCATCTGTTTTTTTGTTATGCTGATTGAGGGATAAATATTGTCCCAGGACACCGGGGATAACTCCCCTGCTCTTCTTCAAAACAGTGCCGTCGGGATCTTTTATGAGAGAGCAGACGGGGCCTCGGTTTAATGTCTCATCTGAAAGACGGCACCTCCGACAGTGCAGCGCTCCTGCAGCACTGCACTGGGAGTGTCGGCCTAGATTTATGTGCTCAAACCCCTGAACTCACAACATTCTGACTCAGAGGCGAGAGTGCTACCCACTGAGCCACAGCTGACACAGGATAAGATTAGATTGGGGGAGGGAATGGGTGGAAAAGAGGGGAGACAGTGGGGGGGGGGGGAGGGGGAAGGAAATCTACGAGAGTTCATTTTCGTAGCTTTGCGTAATCAGAAACAATCAGTTGTTCAACGAACTCCCCTCAGAGCTGTCGAGCAACTGGCACCAGGGGCCCTCCAGTGTGTGTGTGCTGACCATCTGTCAGTGGGGTCAGTCTATTATGCTTAAATACTGCGTTCATTTGCTGCAGGCGAAAAGGCACAGCCCAGTGATTATGCTCCCTGCTAATGAATGGCCATTTTCAGCGTTCGTGTGCTCAGCTCTGTGTGTGGTGACATGCACCGCGAGTCCCAGGGGTCCTCATGCAGCAATGAACTCAGAATACTCATCTCTCTCTCTCTCTCTCTCTCTGTGCCGGATAGAGCGGAGCGTTAGCCATAGAATCACAGAATAGTAAAAGAACGAAAGATTTATATCGCGCCTTTCACGACCACTGAACCTCCCAAAGTGCTTTACAGCCAATGAAGTGCTTTCTAGAGTGTAGTCACTGTTGTAATGTGGGAAATATGACAGCAAGCTCCCACAGACAGCAATATGATAATGACACAGATAATCTGTTTTTGTGATGTTGATTGAGGGATAAATAATGGCCCCAGGACACTGGGGATAATTCCCTTGCTCTTCTTCAAAATAGTGCAATGGGATTGTTTATGTCCACCCGAGAGAGCAGACCGGGACTCGGTTTGATGTCTCATTTGAAAGACGGCACCTCCGACAGTGCAGCGCTCCCTCAGAACTGCACTGGGAGTGTCAGCCTAAATTTTAGTGCTCAAGTCCCTGGAGTGGGACTTGAACCCAGAACCTTCTGACTCAGAGACGAGTGTGCTACCCTCTGAGTACAGCACAGAAGGAGGCCATTCGGCCCATTGAGTCTGTACTGGCTCTTTTGAAGAGTAATTTCATGACTTGAAACCCCTCTATCAAATCTACTCTTAGCCTTCTCTGCTCCAAGGAGAAAAACCCCAGTTTCTCCAGTCTACCCACTGTAGCTGTAATCCCTCATGCCTGGAACCATTCTGGTAACTCTTTTCTGCACCCTCTCCAAAGCCTTCACGTCCTTCCTAAAGTGCACTGCCCAAAACTGGACTCAATACTCCAGCTGAGGCTGAACTAGTGTTTCAAAAAACAATCTTGCCTTGTGAAAAAGGAACTTACAATATTTCCAAGTATTCTGCTGACTGTTGTTTGCCTCCTGCTTAGAAACATAGAAAATAGATGCAGGAGTAGGCCATTCGGCCCTTCGAGCCTGCACCACCATTCAATAAGATCATGGCTGATCATTCACCTCAATATTCCTTTCCTGCTTTCTCTCCATACCCCTTGATCCCTTTAGCCGTAAGGGCCATATCCAACTCCCTCTTGAATATATCCAATGAACTGGCATCAACAACTCTCTGCGGCAGGGAATTCCACAGGTTCACAACTCTCTGAGTGAAGGAGTTTCTCCTCATCTCGGTTCTAAATGGCTTACCCCTTATCCTTAAACTGTGCTTTGTTGTATAGGTGTTATAAAAAGGAACTGGAGGCACTGGCGAAGGTGCAAAAATAGACTTACAGATGACAGAACTGAGAGTTTATAAATATCAGCAAGGAGTGACCAGGCTGGGGCTCTTTTCTCTGGAGGGGTGACCTGATAGAGGCCTTCAGGATTATGAAAGGGGTTCAATAGGGGAGGCCAGAACTCAGGGCCAGCAATATAAGATAGTCACTGATAAATCCAACAGGGAATTCAGGACAAATAGCCCACTCTTGTCCGCGCGGATGTCCTTCTCCCGAGAAGATATCTCTTCTCCCGAGAGATATCTTGACAGATCGGTAAAGCCGGCTTTCGACGCATGCGCATTGTGTGCCGAAAACCAGTTTTTGTGAGGCCTCGCCTGGGATTTCAGGGCCTATACTTCAAAAAGTGCTTTGTTGGATGTAAAGTGCTTTGGGACGTCCTGAGGACATGAACGGCACTATAAATGAAAATTAACTTTCTTTCTTTCTTTCTCTTTTCTTCTCTTCTCTTCTCTTCTCCAGTTGAATATTAGGAAGACCGAAGGCATTGATTTCGGTCCCCGCCACAAACTCCGTTCCCTAGCCGCTGACTCCATCTCTCTTCCCAACTTCTGTCTGAGGCTGAACCAGACTGGTCACAACCTAGGTGTCATATTTGACCCTGAAATCAGCTTTCAACCACATATTCGCAGCATAACTAAGATCGTCTATTTCCACCTCCGTTACATCGCCCGTCTCCGCCCCTTGCCTGAGCTCATCCACTGCTGAAGCCCTCATCCATGCCTTTGTTACCTCTAGACTTGACTATTCCAACACACTCCTGGCTGGCCTCCCACATTCCACCCTATGAAGACTAGAGGTGATCCAAAACTCGGCTGCCCGTGTCCTAACTCAGACCAAGTCCCGCTCACCCACCTTCGCCCTTATGAGCATCCCTGATTATAACTGCTCAACGATCGGTGGCCGTGCCTTCTGCTGCCTTGGCCCTAAGCTCTGGAACTCCTTCCCTAAATCTCTCCGCCTCTCTATCCTCCTTAAAACCTACTTCTTTTGACCAAGCTTTTGGTCCCCTGCCCTAACTTCTCCTGGTGGCTTGGTGTCACAAATATTTTTGTCTGAGAACACTCCTGCGAAGCGCCTTGGGACGTTTCACTCCATTAAAGGCGCTAAATAAATACAAGTTGTTGTTGTCTTTGCTTTCGTTCTTCCTCCCGGAGTGCGGTTCGACCCCCACGCTCTCCTGACTCAAGCGGCCACCAGCGAAGCCGGGCAGCAACCTGAGCGGCTTCGTTGAAGAGATAACAGCGACGTCAGCAACTGTGCCTCCACCGTCTTCTCTCCCATTAAGCTTTAATTGGCCAGCGCTGTCTGAGCCAGACTATTGATCGAGGCCCACAGAGGGCACACAGCGTATGTAGAGAGCAGCCACTTGCCCTGCCACTCAGAGAGTGCTGTTGTTCGGACGTTAGCACCTTGGATTGTTTGCTTAAGCCGATCGATCCCACTCATGCAGGAAGCCGCAGCAAGCAACTGCTGTCTGTCCCCAGCCCCGCCGCAAAGGAGCAAAGACCTTCGGAGATACAAGTGCCGGTATCCACGGCGACGCCGATACCCGCCCTAACTGCACTCAGGTTTTGCCTTCTTGCTGAGCGACGTTGTCGGCGCGGGGGCGGCAGAGAACGAGAGCGCAGGAAAGGGCTTCGCAATCGGGCTGTGGGGGGAACTCAGCAAGGATCGCAGCCAGGGGGTCGTGGAGCTCCCCTCCCGATCATTATAGCTTGAATCCGGTGCCGATGCTCCCCCATCACCTTCCCCCATCTCTCGACTGTGCGGACACTGCCCAGGGTCTCTCCAGTGTCATGTGTGTAACCTCGATGTAACACCACTGCAATACTGTATATAGTTAAGCAATGCACACCTTGACCACAGGGGGTGAACTTGTGGGAGACACTCCTCACCTGGTCATCCAGGTATTTAAAGGGAGGTCCCACGCAGGGTCATCACTTCTTGGTCCTGTGAATAAAGGTTCAGGTCACAGAGTGACCTTGTCCATAGAATGTGCCTCGTGTGGGTTTTGTGCCATTGAGTAAGGACATTACATCCAGGTTCCTGCTCTTGGGTGAACACCCCCCCCCCGCCCACCCCTCCTCCCCAACCCCCCCGGCCCCTACTTCACTGCTTTACCAGGTGTCTCTTCCCCACTCCTCACCCCTCCGCTCCTCGCCTCGCCCAACTATTTGCCTCCTCCCCTCCGCTCCCCGTCTCACCCCAATATTTCCCTCTACCCCTCCTCATCTTGCCTCTCCTCCCCTTCCCTCCTCTTTCCTCCCCTCCTTCCATTCTCCCTCCCTTTCTCCCTTTCTCCCCTCCCTCTCTCCCCTTCCCTCCCTCACATTCTCTCCCCTCCCTCTCTACCCTCCCGTCCTTCTCTCCCCCTTCCTCTTTTCCACCCTCCCGCTCTTCCCTCCTCTCCCTCTGCCCTTCCCTCCCTCTCTCCTTCTCTCCCCTCCTTCCTTCTCTCCCCTCCCTCCTTCTCTCCCCTCCCTTCCCCTCTCCTCCTCCTCCTCCCTCCCCTCCCTCTCACATCTCCCCCTCCCCTTCCACTCTTTCTCTCCTCCTCTCCCTTCCCCTCTCCTCTCCTTCCTCCCCTTCCTCCCACTCTCCCCTCCCTCCCTCTCTTCCCTCCCTCCCTCTCTCCCCTCCCTCTCACATCTCTCCCTCCCCATCCTCCCTCTCTCCTTCCTTCCTGCTCGTCCCTTCCTCCCTTTTTCCCCTGTGATAGTGGACCTCAGCAGCAAATAATGCTCAAGGAAGGCCCCAACATTAATCAGGGTCTGCTCAGTCACATTAGCATATCCTGAGCAGTAGTTGGAGTGACACAGCTGCCCTCTGTATCACTGCGGACAAGCGGGTAGAGATCAGCCAACGTTATCACGCCGGATCATTCTCAAGTGGCCCATAGCTGGCATATGTGCATGTATGGATACCAGCCAAAGACAGAATCATGGTTTTAATGTGATGTGATGCTTCCATGATCAAATAGCCTGCCAACTATCACTCATTAAAAGCCATCGATGAAGATTGGTGACTTGGGCAATCTACTGGAGAACTCATGCTCTGTCTGAGGGGAGGGGAGAGAGGGAGGGAGGGGAGAGAGGGAAGGGAAAGGAGAGAAGGAGTGAGGGAAGGGAGAGAAGGAGGGAGGGGAGAGATGGAGGGGAGGGGAGAGCGGGAGGGAGGGAGCGACAATATAAGTGCGCGCGTGGTCCCCACAAACTAACATGTGACTTTACAGACTCAACATCTGATGATGTAGCATTGCCCCAGCGAGGAGCAGGTCCTTGTTACTATGAGTAGCTCAGCCCAATTGACACACAAGCCCTTTCATACTGCCCTCCCCTTCCGATAGCTGGAGAATAAGCATAAACCCGCGACCTCTACCACAGAGAAGGACAAGGGCAGCAGGCGCATGGGAACACCACCACTGAACGTTCCCCTCCAAGTCACACACCATCCTGACTTTGGAATACATCGGCCGTTCCTACATCGTCGCTGGGTCAAGATCCTGGAACTCCCTCCCTAACAGCACCGTCTGAGCACCTTCACCACACGGACTGCAACGGTTAAAGAAAGCAGCTCACCACCACCTTCTCAAGGGCAATTAGGGATGGGCAATAAATGCTGGCTTTGCCAGCGACGCCCACATTCCGAGAATTAATTTTAAAAAGATTCTGTCAGGGCATGCAACTTAGGCTATGGATCAGGTTTTGTTAAAAGTAAAAATTAAACATGATCGGAAAGGTATACCGATCAGGAAAGGATGAACAGGCTGGGTCTCTTGAAAAGATAAAGCTGAGGGGTGTGACCTATTAGATCTGTAAAGATCTGTAGAGATCTGTAAAACTATGAAAGGTTTTGATAGAGTGGATACAGAGAGAATGTTTCCACTTGTGGGGAAGAGCAAAAGGAGAGGCCAGGTTTGTGGTGCTGTAAGAAATGGTCAATTGGAAGAAATAACAAGACCATTAAAGTCTCCCCAGACGGGTGTTAGAATTGGTACAACAGCTGAAGTGACTTGCACAGTGTGACCATAAATAACTGATAACAGGCAGCTCCAAACATCTGAAGGCCAAGAATGGCCTGTCGGACTCCAACCTTGGGAGGATGTGAAGAGGAGGGTTTCACCCAAGAGTTGAGACAAAGAACTCGACCTATCATAGGTTAAATGGTCCTGTCCATACCCTATGTCATGTATGTAGACCATGTATACTAACTGTATAGTCACATAAGGTGTGCCACCAGAGGGCACTGTGGTGGGAGACCTGAGGGTCACCTGAATAGATGTGTAGGGCCCAGTATAAAAGGCTGCCCACCATGGTCGAGCCTCACTCTGGAGTTACAATAAATGGGACTAAGGTCACAAAGGCTCAAGTACAATACTAGACCTCATTGAGTCATTCATAGGAGTATTAAAGACATAACAACTGGCGACGAGATTACGAACTTTCACGTAAGAATGACTAACGTCGGTGCATTAGAAAAGTTCTCAGAGGATGAAGATTGGGAAGCCTTTACGGAATGGCTGGACCAATATTTAGTAGCAAACGGCCTGGTAGGTGATGATCCAGCCACGCTGGCAGATAAGCGCAGAGCTATCCTGTTGACCAGTTGTGGGCCTGCGGTCTACGACCTCATCAGGGACTTGCTTGCACCAGTGAAAACAACAACCACGTCATATGAGGAGCTGAAAGTGCTAATTCGGGATCAACTCAAACCGAAGGAGAGCATCCTCAGGGCCAGGCATCGATTTTATACATACCGCCGCCCTGAGGGCCAGGAAATCGCGAAGTACACCGCCGACCTTAGGAAGCTGGCAGGACCGTGTAAATTCGTCGCATCCCTCGCCGATGCATTGCGGGACGTCTTCGTAATTGGCATCGGTCATGAGGCCCTTCTTCACAGGCTACTGTCTGCCGAAACCACCGTCACTCTGCAGAAGGCCATCAGCATCAGCCAGGCATTCATGACCTCAAGCTGCAGCTCCAAGCAGATGATGACTCACTCTCAGGACTCAAACCTGGCAAGTACTGTAAATAGAATGGTGCCTTTCACAGGCAGAACTGTTGAACGTGAATCTGCCCAGGTCAGAGCATACAGGCCCCCGAGTCTTTAACTCAGAGTCCGCCGAGGGGTGCAAACGTAAGTCGAGTAGCACCATGCTGGCGTTGTGGAGGTAATCACAGGGCTCATCAGTGTCGGTTCAGAGACTATGTGTACAAAGGCTGCAGCACAAATTCTCCAGCGAATGTGCAAAAGAGCTGTGACTCATCACGTAGAAGAGGAATCAGCAGATGGCTGTGAATCCAGCGTATTATGAGGAGATGGCTAGAGAGGCAGCTCAGTCCCAGGATGAAGTGTATGGAGTATATACCTGCACCACAGATTGTCCTCCAGTGATAATGGAAGTCAAGATAAATGGCGTTCCAGTCTTCATGGAAGTGGACACGGGGGCGAGTCAGTCAGTAATGAGCCAGGAAGCCTTTGAGAGGCTATGGAACGATCAAGCTGAACGACCCAAACTGGTCCCGGTTCAGGCAAAGCTGCGCACCTACACCAAGGAACTGATATCAGTTGTTGGTAGTGCGGATGTAAGTGTATCCCATGATGGCACGGTGCACAATTTACCATTGTGGATTGTTTCAGGTGATGGACCAACGCTACTTGGAAGAAGATGGATGGGGATGATTCTTGGAACTGGGAAGACTTCATCCCTCCAGAGATCGACATCCCCCGTGCTCAGAGGCAGAGCAAGCCCCCACCTTCGGTTGGACCAGGCACCGGAGAGCAGATCCGCACAGCCCCAGAGGCACAGGCCGCTCATCACGACTGCGTGACGATGATCCGGCCGAGACGACCCGAACTCACCTTCCCGGTTTCAGTGGCAGGACTCCTGGGGAGGAAGATTGGATCCGAGGGCGCCTTCCCAGCTTCAGTGCCAGTATCCCTGGGAAAGAAGATCGCGGCACTCGACATCATGGACAGGGAAAAGATGGCGTCCAAACCATGAGGTGCAGTGCTAATGGAGCAACAACACGTGGTTCCACGCAAGGAAGACGATTGGGGTAAAAGTAGTAAGGCCATTTTAAAGGAGGCCAACAACCCGCCATATTTGAATGAACTGATTGAAATTGGTAACCAATGTAAAATCCAGCTGTAATGAGCAAAATGTTGTTGAGCGATGTCGGGTGCAAATTGCAATCAGCCAATGTAGTAGCGAACACCTAACGGTCGTATACAGGTCCAGCGGGCTACCCAATGCTATAGCCTGCGTCCCCGGGACCAGAACGATGTATCATAAAGTGTCCCCACAGCTGACAGAAGTAGACAAGCCGCAGAGTAAGTGATCCCCGGAGAGCAGAGGCACCGGTAATGATACCCCGCCTCAGATCAGTTTAACATTGCAGGCACCCGATGGCATGAACCGCCACAGGCCAGAAACAGTAAACTGCGACTATGCTCACCATCGGCTACCGTCGGCCACTACCCAGGTGGAAAAGGGGCAGCCCACAAACCCACTCGCCACCATGGCAATGTCCAAGAGCGAAGGGTTACACGCAACGGCTCCTTCGAACGGGACCTGGACCAGCCAGGATCCCAAACTAGAGAGGGCTCACAACGGTGCCCTCAAGGAAAGGAGTCAGCAGTCCCCTGCGAATTGTTAGACAAGACGAGGGAGCCCCACAGTCACTTAGACGAAACGCTCACTCGCTCAGACCGCTTCCCAGGGAGCAGTGGCGACACTGTGCAAACGAAAAGGACAGGGAGGTCACATCAGCTGTCTTTGGGCCAACCTGACATTAGGAGTAACAGCAAGAGCCCTGAGCTCCGGCAACTCGAGAACATGAGCTCACCTCGCCCACAGACCCACTAGCATGGGGGCGCTGCGCCGCCACCAGACGACCCAGATCTCATCCGGCCGTGCTGGAATAGACTGCCCTTGTGTACCTGTGCTGATATACTGTACTGATCATGTAAATGTACCACACAAAAAGAAACGCAACTGTAATCCACCCAACAAATGTACCAAGATGTAAATGTAAAACCCATGTGATGAACTTGAATGCAACTTACATGTAACGGGCCATTAGCATGATCTCTGTGTGGGGCGAGGGGAGAATGGAGTCGTCATGGACTCACAACCAGAAACCACTGGGACCACCACAAGCAACAAATCTCACTACCAATCCACCCAAGCTCGAAGCGACTCTCCAATGGTCAACCAGGAAGAGCAAAGCCCAGGTCACTGTCAATGTATGGGCCAATTTGCATTGCTGACTTGGGGGGAAGTAATGTCATGGATGTAGATCATGTATACTAACTGTATAGTCACATAAGGTGTGCCACCAGAGGGCACTGCGGTGGGAGACCTGTGGGTCACCTGCATAGGTGTGCAGGGCCCAGTATAAAAGGCTGCCCACCATGCTCGAGCCTCACTCTGGAGTTACAATAAATGGGACTAAGGTCACAACAGCTCAAGTACCATACTAGACCTCGTGGAGTCATTCATAAGAGTATTAAAGACCAGGCCCACCCCTAAATAGTGAATTAAAAAAAGACATTTCAGGGCAGACAGTGAAGATCCGAGCTGTTCGTACCACTAGCTCTCTGTCCGATCGGGATTAATACCAGCTACTTGTCATGGTCACATGTACAGTATGTCTATCCTGATTGTGTGTTGTGTTTGACTATATTTGAACTACCACTCCCTTAATAAAATGCCTTATAACTCCCAAGACCCTTTGGTTATGTGTGTGTGAGACCTGTGATCCTTAATCTTACAGTGTGGTCGCTGGCCCACCTTTGACAATTAGCAATCAAGTGAAAGCTCAGGGTCAACAGTCTCAGAATAAGGGGTCGGCCATTTAGGACTGAGATGAGGAGAAACTTCGTCACTTGGAGGGTGGTGAATCTTTGGAATTCTCTGCCCCAGAGGGCTGTGGAGGCTCAGTCGTTGAGTATATTCAAGGCAGTGTATTTTTGGGAACCAAGGGATAGTGCGGGAAGGTGGAGTTGAGATTGAAGATCAGCCATCATCTTATTGAATGGTAGAGCAGGCTCGAGGGGCCATGTGGCCTACTCTTGCTCCTATTTCTTATGTTCTTATGTTCTAGTTCTTTTGCCTATTACCATAAATCTCTGTGTCCTCTGGTTACCGACCCTTCTGCCACCGGAAACAGTTTCTCCTTATCCACTCTATCAAAACCGTTCATGATTTTGAACACCTCTATTAGATCTCCCCTCTGACCTTCTCTGCTCGAAAGGAAAGCAAATCCAGCATCTCCAGTCTCTCATTCTGGCCTGTGATTTTAGGCCTGTGATCATTTGCGACACCCGTCCACCAGTCTGATGGCCTTCAGTGACTGAATCGACACAGGCAAGATTCCTTCGACACTCCAAAGGACTCGCCGAGATCCCAATGAGGCCACCTTCAAGCTGAGCAAAGGTTACTGCAGGTCACCTCTCGGAAGAGGACTGAGCACTTCCTCGCATATTCGCTCTGACACTGTCAGGGACCGAGGATCTGACGATGCCAGAGCTGTGCTGAGGTTTGCAACAGTCTTGTACTGGAGATGAGATCAGGCCGCAAAAAAAAAAATTTCTATGCAGGTAAAATTTTGCTGAGTGCGCTTTAGTCACAAAGCCCCGTGTATATCGACGGTGACATTTATTGTAGGACCATCTCCTACAATTTACCAGGTAGATAAGAAGGCATATGGAATAGAGGTTGAACCGCCCTTATCCGTCACCCTCGGGACCTGGCCTGTGCCGAATAAGCGATTGTGCCGGATAAAGGGAGGTCACGCCCAGGGGGGCGGGTCGGTGGAGGCCTAAAGTTGGGGAGCGGGGGGAGGAGGTTGGTGCCCCGGGCGGGCCCGAAGTGTCGGTGGGCTGAGTGTCAGCAGGCCCCCGGTGGGCCGAGTGTCGGTGGGCCCTCGGTGGGCTGAGTGTCAGTGGGCCCTCGGTGGGCTGAGTGTCGGTGGGCCCCCGGTGAGCTGAGTGTCGGTGAGCTGAGTGTCGGTGGGCCCTCGGTGGGCTGAGTGTCGGTGGGCCCCCGGTGAGCTGAGTGTCGGTGAGCTGAGTGTCGGTGGGCCCCCGGTGGGCTGAGTGTCGGTGGGCCCCGGTGGGCTGAGTGTCGGTGGGCCCCCGGTGGGCTGAGTGTCGGTGGGCCCCCGGTGGGCTGAGTGTCAGCAGGCCCCCGGTGGGCTGAGTGTCAGTGGGCCCTCGGTGGGCTGAGTGTCGGTGGGCCCCCGGTGGGCTGAGTGTCAGCAGGCCCCCGGTGGGCTGAGTGTCGGTGGGCCCCCGGTGAGCTGAGTGTCGGTGAGCTGAGTGTCGATGGGCCCCCGGTGGGCTGAGTGTCGGTGGGCCCCCGGTGGGCTGAGTGTCAGCAGGCCCCCGGTGGGCCGAGTGTCGGTGGGCCCCCGGTGAGCTGAGTGTCGGTGAGCTGAGTGTCGGTGAGCTGAGTGTCGATGGGCCCCCGGTGGGCTGAGTGTCGGTGGGCCCCCGGTGGGCTGAGTGTCGGTGGGCCCCCGGTGAGCTGAGTGTCGGTGAGCTGAGTGTCGGTGGGCCCCGGTGGGCTGAGTGTCGGTGGGCCCCCGGTGAGCTGAGTGTCGGTGAGCTGAGTGTCGATGGGCCCCCGGTGGGCTGAGTGTCAGTGGGCCCCCGGTGAGCTGAGTGTCGGTGGGCCCCCGGTGGGCCGAGTGTCGGTGGGCCCCCGGTGGGCTGAGTGTCGGTGGGCCCCCGGTGAGCTGAGTGTCGGTGGGCCCCCGGTGGGCCGAGTGTCGGTGGGCCCCCGGTGGGCTGAGTGTCGGTGGGCCCCCGGTGAGCTGAGTGTCAGTGGGCCCCCGGTGAGCTGAGTGTCGGTGAGCTGAGTGTCGGTGGGCCCCCGGTGAGCTGAGTGTCGGTGGGCCCCCGGTGGGCCGAGTGTCGGTGGGCCCCCGGTGGGCTGAGTGTCGGTGGGCCCCCGGTGGGCTGAGTGTCGATGGGCCCCCGGTGGGCTGAGTGTCGGTGGGCCCCCGGTGGGCTGAGTGTCGGTGGGCCCCCGGTGGGCTGAGTGTCGGTGGGCCCCCGGTGGGCTGAGTGTCGATGGGCCCCCGGTGGGCTGAGTGTCGGTGGGCCCCCGGTGGGCTGAGTGTCGATGGGCCCCCGGTGGGCCGAGTGTCGGTGGGCCCTCGGTGGGCTGAGTGTCAGTGGGCCCTCGGTGGGCTGAGTGTCGCTGGGCCCCTGGTGAGCTGAGTGTCGGTGGGCTGAGTGTCGATGGGCCCCCGGTGGGCTGAGTGTCAGTGGGCCCTCGGTGGGCTGAGTGTCGCTGGGCCCCTGGTGAGCTGAGTGTCGGTGGGCCGAGTGTCGGTGGGCCCTCGGTGGGCTGAGTGTCAGTGGGCCCCCGGTGGGCTGAGTGTCGCTGGGCCCCCGGTGAGCTGAGTGTCGATGGGCCCCCGGTGGGCTGAGTGTCAGTGGGCCCTCGGTGGGCTGAGTGTCGCTGGGCCCCCGGTGAGCTGAGTGTCGGTGGGCCCCCGGTGAGCTGAGTGTCGGTGAGCTGAGTGTCGGTGGGCCCCCGGTGAGCTGAGTGTCGGTGGGCCCCCGGTGGGCCGAGTGTCGGTGGGCCCCCGGTGGGCTGAGTGTCGCTGGGCCCCCGGTGAGCTGAGTGTCGATGGGCCCCCGGTGGGCTGAGTGTCAGTGGGCCCTCGGTGGGCTGAGTGTCGCTGGGCCCCCGGTGAGCTGAGTGTCGGTGGGCCCCCGGTGAGCTGAGTGTCGGTGAGCTGAGTGTCGGTGGGCCCCCGGTGAGCTGAGTGTCGGTGGGCCCCCGGTGGGCCGAGTGTCGGTGGGCCCCCGGTGGGCTGAGTGTCGGTGGGCCCCCGGTGGGCTGAGTGTCGATGGGCCCCCGGTGGGCTGAGTGTCGGTGGGCCCCCGGTGGGCTGAGTGTCGGTGGGCCCCCGGTGGGCTGAGTGTCGGTGGGCCCCCGGTGGGCTGAGTGTCGATGGGCCCCCGGTGGGCCGAGTGTCGGTGGGCCCTCGGTGGGCTGAGTGTCAGTGGGCCCTCGGTGGGCTGAGTGTCGCTGGGCCCCTGGTGAGCTGAGTGTCGGTGGGCTGAGTGTCGATGGGCCCCCGGTGGGCTGAGTGTCAGTGGGCCCTCGGTGGGCTGAGTGTCGCTGGGCCCCTGGTGAGCTGAGTGTCGGTGGGCCGAGTGTCGGTGGGCCCTCGGTGGGCTGAGTGTCAGTGGGCCCCCGGTGGGCTGAGTGTCGCTGGGCCCCCGGTGAGCTGAGTGTCGATGGGCCCCCGGTGGGCTGAGTGTCAGTGGGCCCTCGGTGGGCTGAGTGTCGCTGGGCCCCCGGTGAGCTGAGTGTCGGTGGGCCCCCGGTGAGCTGAGTGTCGGCGGGCCCCCGGTGAGCTGAGTGTCAGTGGGCCCCCGGTGAGCTGAGTGTCGGTGAGCTGAGTGTCGATGGGCCCCCGGTGGGCTGAGTGTCGGTGGGCCCCGGGGAGCTAAGTGTCGGTGGGCCCCCGGTGAGCTGAGTGTCGGTGAGCTGAGTGTCGGTGGGCCCCCGGTGGGCCGAGTGTCGGCGGGCCCCCGGTGAGCTGAGTGTCGGTGAGCTGAGTGTCGGTGGGCCCCCGGTGAGCTGAGTGTCGGTGGGCTGAGTGTCGGTGGGCCCCCGGTGAGCTGAGTGTCGGTGAGCTGAGTGTCGGTGGGCCCCCGGTGGGCTGAGTTTCAGTGGGCCCCCGGTGGGCCGAGTGTCGGCGGGCCCTCGGTGAGCTGAGTGTCGGTGAGCTGAGTGTCGGTGGGCCCCCGGTGGGCTGAGTTTCAGTGGGCCCCCGGTGGGCCGAGTGTCGGCGGGCCCCCGGTGAGCTGAGTGTCGGTGAGCTGAGTGTCGGTGGGCCCCCGGTGGGCTGAGTGTCGGTGGGCCCCCGGTGAGCTGAGTGTCGGTGAGCTGAGTGTCGGTGGGCCCCCGGTGAGCTGAGTGTCGGTGAGCTGAGTGTCGATGGGCCCCCGGTGGGCTGAGTGTCGGTGGGGCCCTGGTGGGCTGAGTGTCGGTGGGCCCCAAAGTCGGGTCGGAGGTCGGCCGCGTTCTGTACATGCTCCCCCTGCCACCAGAGTCATGCCGGACGAGGGGTGGTGCTGGATAATGGAGTCCTGGATAAGGGAGCTACAACCTGTACTTGCCTTTATAAGTCGATGCATAGAATACAAGAGTAAGGAGGTTATGCTTGAACTGTAAAAACACTGGTTAGACCACAGCTAGAGTACTGTGTGCAGTTCTGGTCACCACGTTACAGGAAAGATGTGATTGCACTGGAAAGGGTACAGAGGAGATTTACAAGAATGTTGCCTGCACTGGAGAATTTTAACTATGAGGAAAGATAAGAGATGCTGGGTCTGTTTTCTTTGGAACAGAGAAGACTAAGGGGAGACCTGATTGAGGTGTATAAAATTATGAGGGGCCTGGATAAATTGGATAGGAAGGACCTGATTCCCTTGGCAGAGAGGTCAACAACTAGGGGGCATAGATTTAAAGTAATTGGGAGGGGGGGGGGGAAGGGGCGGGGAGGTTTAGAGGAGCTATCAGGGGAACTTTCTTCACCCGGAGGGTGGTGGGGGTCTGGAACTCACTACCTGAAAGAGTGGTAGAGGCAGGAACCCTCACTACATTTAAAAGATGCTTGGATGTGCACTTGAAGTGCCGTAACATACAGAGCTACGGACCAAGAGCTGGAAAGTGGGATTAGGCTGGATAGCTCTTTGTCGGCCGGCACGGACACGATGCTCTGAAATGAACTCCTTCCGTGCTGTAACTTTCTATGATTCTATATCTTACTGAGGCTGAGCTTCACCTGAATTTCACCTGTAACCTACATCCGCCCTGTAATCAGAATGAGGAAAGGAAAAACTTACATTTATATAAGCGCCTTTCACAAACTTAATTTTGTCCCATAAGTGCTGGACAGCCAACAAGATGCTTTTGGTGTAATGTAGGAAACAGCAGGAGCCAATTTGTGCACATCCAACAAAACAGCAATGTGATCATCTTTTTTTGTGGTTTTGGTTGAGGGATAAAATGGTTGAAAGACGGCACCTCCGACAGTGCAGCCCTCCCTCAGCACAGGCACTGGGGGTGTCATAGAAACATAGAAAAATAGGTGTGGGAGTAGGCCATTTGAACCTTCGAGCCTGCACCACCATTCAATGAGATCATGGCTGATCATTCACCTCAGTACTCCTTTCCTGCTTTCTCTCCATACCCCTTGATTCCTTTAGCCATAAGGGCCATATCTAACTCCCTCTTGAATATATCCAATGAACTGGCATCAACAACTCTCTGCGGTAAGAATTCCACAGGTTAACAACTCTCTGAGTGAAAAAGTTTCTCCTCATCTCAGTCCTAAATGGCTTACCCCTTATCCTTAGACTGTGACCCGTGGTTCTGGACTTCCCCAACATCGGGAACATTCTTCCTGCATCTAACCTGTCCAGTCCCATCAGAATTTTATATGTTTCTATGAGATCCCCTCTCATCTTTCTAAACTCCAGTGAATACAGGCCCAGTCGATCCAATCTCTCCTCATATGTCAGTCCTGCCATCCCGGAAATCAGTCTGGTGAACCTTCGCTGCACTCCCTCAATAGCAAGAATGTCCTTCCTCAGATTAGGAGACCAAAACTGTACACAATATTCCAGGTGAGGCCTCACCAAGGCTCTGTACAACTGCAGCAAGACCTCCCTGCTCCTATACTCAAATCCCCTAGCTATGAAGGCCAACATGTCAGCCTAGATTGTGTGTTCAAGTCCCCAGAGTGGGACCTCTGAACCCACAACCTTCTGACTCAAGTGCCCCTATGCAAGTGCGACCCACTGAGCCACAGCTGACACTTTCCTCACCACTATTCTTACCTTATCTGATCACGTTGGCACTTCTGTGTCAGTCTCTGGCTCAGTGGGTAACACACTCGCCTCTGAGTCATGAGGTTGTGGGTTTAAGTCCCACTCCAGGCACTTGAGCACAAACTCTAGGCCGACACTCCCAGTGCAGGGCTGGGAGT
Organism: Pristiophorus japonicus; assembly: GCF_044704955.1. Taxonomy (NCBI): domain Eukaryota; kingdom Metazoa; phylum Chordata; class Chondrichthyes; family Pristiophoridae; genus Pristiophorus; species Pristiophorus japonicus. The sequence continues at coordinate 18,785,912 of NC_091995.1, read as the reverse complement.
GCTGCACTGTCAGATGAAACGTTAAACTGAGGCTCTGTCTGCTCTCTTCAGGTGAATGTAAAAGATCCCATGGCACTATTTCGAAGAAGAGCAGGGGCCAATATTTAACCCTCAATCAACATTACTAAAAATAGATTATCTGGTCATTGCTGTTTGTGGGAGATTTCTTGTGCGCAACTTGGCTGCTGCATTTCCTACATGACAACAGTGACTACACTCCAAAAAGCAATTCAATGGGTGTAAAGCGCTTTGAGACATCTGGTGGTTGTGAAAGGCGCTATAGAAATTCCTCGAGTACAGTCCCATGGAGGGCAGTCACCTTCCAGTTAACCGCTGAAGTGCCCATTCTTCCTGTGTCAAGCCAGACAAGTCACTGCCAGCAGGCTGCTCGACCATGAAAGGCAGCACTGCAACTGTGCTCAACCTCGTTCTCACTAAGCTGAGCTGGTGACATTTCAGTAAATCTGTTTGCCTGCTCGTCTTCTGCGGTTTATCTGCCCTTACATGACTCATACCCAAGGATTTAATAGTGTAGATAGAGAGAAACTATTTCCTCTGGTGGGGGTAGTCCAGAACAAGGAGGCTCAATCTTACAATTAGAGCCAGGCCGTTCAGGGGTGATGTCAGGAAGCACTGCTTCACACAGAGGGCTAGTGGGAATCTGGAATTCTCTCCCCGCCAAAAAGCTGTTGAGGCTGGAGGTCAATTGAAAATGATAGCTTCTAGTGAGATGAGGGTATCAAGGGTTAGCTGGAGTTACATAGAAACATAGAAACATAGAAGATAGGTGTAGGAGCAGGCCATTCGGCCCCTCGAGCCTGCACCACCAATCAACAAGATCATGGCTGATCATGCAACTTCAGTACCCCATTCCTGCTTTCTCTCCATACCCCCGATCCCTTTAGCTGTAAGGGCCACATCTAACCCCCTTTTGAATATATTTAACAAACTGGCCTCAACAACTTTCTGTGGTAAAGAATTCCACAGGTTCACAATTCTCTGAGTGAAGAAGTTTCTCCTCATCTCGGCCCTAAATGAGTTAAGGTACAGATCAGCCATGATCTAATTGAATGGCAGAACAGGCTTGATGGGCTGAATGGCCTCCTCCTGTTCTCATGTTCCTTATTCCATGTGTTTACAAAAATTAATAACTTGTATTTATACTGCGCCTTTAACACAGTAAAAGACAGAGAGACAGACGAAAAGACAGAAAATAAAGAAAGAAGGAAAGGAAGAAAGAAAGAAGGAAAGAAAGAAAGAAAGAAAGAAAGAAAGAAGGAAAGAAAGAAAGAAAACGTTTCACAGGATCGATTATGAAACAAAATTTGACATTGAGCCACATAAGGAGATATTAAGACAGGTAACCCAAAATCTTGGTCAAAGAGGTAGGTTTTAAGAAGTGTCTTAAGGAGAGAGGGGTAGAGAGGAGAGGTTTAGGGCGGAAATCCCAGAGCTTAGGGCCCAGGCAGCTGAAAGTACGGCCGCCAATGGTGGAGCGATTGAAATCGGGGATACTCAATAGGCCAGAATTGGAGGTGCGCTGATACCTCGGAAGGCTGCGAGGCTGGAGGGGGTTATGGAGATCGGGGAGTGGTTGAGGCCTGTCAACGCTGTTCACAGGCCGAGGGACACTTGCTGACGGGATTCAGTCAGTGCCCAGAATAATCAGGCTGCGTGTTAGTCACGTATTACTGCGCATCCCGGGAGAGCTGAGGCCCAGATTTATTAGCGCGAGGCTCAATTCGAACGATTCAATTCCAATCAGCTTCAGCCACGGTTGTGAATACTGATGAATCAGCGGCCATTACAGATGCTATCTCAGCCGCACAGATGGGCTTCCTATTGATTGCCTCCATCACCCAGGGGATGCCTTGTGTTGCTGGAACAGTCTCATCAGGTCTAATCTGGGATTGATGGACGCCATGGAATTAACCCATTCGGCGCTCAAGCATTATCCTGCCGCTGAGTTCCAAGGCTTTGCATTACTGGTGTTGTTTTTTGTGGGGAGATCGTGACTGTGAAGGGCAAAAGAAGAAAGAAAGACTTGCATTTATATAGCGCCTTTCACGACCACCGGACATCTCAAAGCGCTTTACAGCCAATCCTTCCTTCCTTCCTTCCTTGCATTCTCAGCACAAACGCAGACCATTGGTGCCGATGCATATGCTTCCCTTTAACTGTATCTATACTGTTCGCCTCAACCACATTCTAACTGCTCTCTGGATAAAGAAGTTTCTCCCGAATTCCCTATTGGAATATCAGGAACTATCTTATACTTATGGCCCCTAGTTTTGGACTCTCCCACAAATGGGAACACCTGTACGTCTGATTGAACCCCTTTCATAATTTTCAAGACCTCTATTTAGTCTCCCGTCTGTCTTCTCTACTCTCGAGTAAAGAGCCCCAGCCTGTTCAGTCCTTCCTGATTATTATAACCTCTCAGTTCGGGTACCATCCTTGTGACTCTTAGTTGCACCTTCTCTGTAATATGTGCACCAGTGAGGATGCTCACAGGTTTGATGTCATCATCATCATAGGCAGTCCCTCGGAATCGAGGAAGACTTGATTCCACTCCTGAGGTGAGTTCTTTGGTGGCTGAACAGTCCAATACGAGAGCCACAAACCCTGTCACAAGTGGGACAGACATTCATCGAGGGAAGGGGTGGGGTGGGACTGATTTACCACACGCTCCTTCCGCTGCCTGCGTCTGACCTCTTCACGTTCTCGGCGATGAGATTCGAAGAGCTCAACACCCTCCCGGATGCACTTTCTCCACTTAGGGTGGTCTTCGGCCAGGGTCTCCCAGGTGTCAGTGGTGGTGTCGCACTTTATCAGAGAGGCTTTGAGGGTGTCCTTGTAACGTTTCCTCTGCCCCATTTGGCTTATTTGTCATGAAGGAGATCCACATAGAGCATTTGCTTAGGGAGTCTCGTGTCTGGCATGCGAACTGTGTGGCCTGCCCACCGAAGCTGATCGAGTGTGGTCAGTGCTTCAATGCTGGGGATATTAGCCTGGACGAGGACACTGATGTTGGTGCGCCTGTCCTCCCAGGAGATTTGCAGGATCTTACGGAGACATCGTTGGTGATACATCTACAGCGACTTGAGGTGCCTTCTGTACATCGTCCATGCTTCTGAGCCATACAGGAGGGTGGGTATTACTATAGACCATGAGCTTGGTGGTAGATTTGAGGGCCTGGTCTTCGAACACTCTTTTCCTCAGACGGCCGAAGGCTGCGCTCGCGCACTGGAGGCGATGTTGAATTTCCGCATCAATGTCTGCCTTTGTTGATAAGAGGCTCCCGAGATATGGGAAATGGTCCACGTTGTCGAGGGCCGCGCCGTGGATCTTGATGACTGGGGGGCAGTGCTGTGCGGCGAGGACAGGCTGGTGGAGGACCTTTGTCTTATGGATGTCAAGCGTAAGGACCATGCTTTCATATGCCTCGGTGAAAACATTGATTATATTCTGGAGTTCAGTCTCAGAATGTGCGCAAATGCAGGCGTCGTCCATGTACTGTAGCTCAGTGACAGAAGTTGGGGTGATCTTGGACCTGGCCTGGAGATGGCGCAGGTTAAACAGCTTCCCACTGGTTCTGTAGTTTAGTTTCACTCCAGCGGGGAGCTTGTTGACTGTGAGATGGAGCATGGCCGCGAGGAAGATCAAGAAGAGGGTTGGGGCGATGACGCAGCCCTGTTTGACCCCGGTCTGGACGTGGATTGGGTCTGTAATGGATCCGTTGGTAAGGACCCATTACACCTTCTCTGTAATGTATGCACCAGTGAGTATGCTCTCAGGTTTGTGGAAGTGCTGCATTGTGAGTGGCTTAGCCAGTCACGTGATGTTCACAAGACTCAATAAAACCCCAGTCAGTTGGGTCTAGGGGATCCACGATGAGGTATGCAGTTGTAAGCCTGGTGGGTGAACTGGTAATGTGCAGTGTGATTGTTAAACCTTTGTTAATAAACCAACTAGTTCTTAATAGCAATGTGTTGCTATGAATTCTTCAGCAAAGAACCCATGAAGGAAATACATTACATTCTCCAGTGCCTCTATACCCTTTTTATAATAGAGAGGCCAGATGTATTCACTATAGTCCAAGTGTGGTCTAACCAAGGGTTCTATATAAGTCCAACATAACTGCTAAACCTCAGTCAGATGTTGCTCAGAGACAGGAGAGACACATAATGGCTCTGGCGTGGTTAAGGAGCCTTGTTCCTCTATTCTCTTCACACCAGCTGTTCGGGTTAGTCTTTGTGGCCCCGGGTCTGTCACCACAATTCCTCTTTGAGCACTGACCCCCGACAGTAAATTTATACGTCCGCGAGAGACAGAGAGAGAGCGAGAGAGAGGGAGAGAGTCTGTCTGGCGAAGCAGGCTGGGAAATGGGCTCAGAATACGCAGCAACACAGTGTTATTTTTAACTTTGCGTTCTTTCATCTCGCGCAGTGCTGGAGAGGGAGACTTAAGACTTGGAAGGTCAAACAAAGATAGAATAGAACGTGCACCAGGATGATACCGGGAGGGCTGTAAGGGTTAAACGTACCGAGGACTGCTTTGCACGGACTAGGCTCGTATTCCCTCGAGGATAGCAGATTCAGGGGTGATCTCATCGAGATGTTTCAGATAATTAAAGGATGTGAAAGGGTAGATAGAGAAAGAAACTGGTTCCTCTGGTTGGGGAAGCATTAACAAGGGGACCATAACTTTAAAAGTAGAGTTAGGCTGTTCAGGGGTGATGTCAGGAGGCACCTCTTCACACGAAGGGTAGTGGAAATCTGGAATTCTCTCCTGTTGAGTCGAGAGGGCGGGGAGAGTCAATTGAAAATGTCAATACTGCGATTGATCGTTTTGTAAGGCAAGGTATTAAGGGATGTAGATGGGAGTTAAAATACAGATCAGCCATGATCTAAAAAACTTGGATTTATATAGCGCCTTTCACGACCACCGGATGTCTCAAAGCACTTTACAGCCAATAAAGTACTTTTTGAGTGTCGTCACTGTTGTAATGCCATTTTGCACACAGCAAGTTCCCACAAACAGCAATGTGATCATGTCAGATAATCTGTCTTTGTTATGTTGATTGACCAGGACACCGGGGAGAAGTCCCCTGCCCTTCTTCGAAGATCTGTTACACCCAGCTGAGAGAGCAGACGGGGCCTCGGTTTAACGTCACATCCTGACGACGGCACCTCTGACAGTGCAGCACTGCGCTGGAGTGTCAGCCTAGATTTATGTGGTCAAGTCCCATGGAGTGGGACTCTGAACCCACGACTTTCTGATCCAGAGGCGGCCGTGCTACCCATTGAGCTACGGTTGACACAAAAGTGCCACCGTGATCAGATAAGGAGAGAATAGCGGAGAGAAAAATGTCAGCCATGGCTCAGTGGATCACCGGGGCACTTGAGTCAGAAGGTTGTGGGTTCGGAAGTGCCACTCTGGGCATTGAGCACACAATCTAGGCTGACACCCCCTGTGCCTGTGCTGCGTCTGCTGCACTGTTGGAGGTGCCTTCAAGGAGACTTAAACCTACAACCTTCTGACTCTAGAGGTGAGAATGCTACTCACTGAATCACAGTTGACACTGTCATGAGCACCTTGCTGTTTGTGGGAGCTTGCTGTGCACAAATTGGCTGCCGTATTTCCTACATTACAACAGTGACTATACTTCAGAAAGTACTTCATTGGCTGTAAAGCCCGTGGGATGTCTTGAGGTTGTGAAAGGTGATGTATCAATGCAAATCCATTCTTTTGTGTCAGTTAAAATAATTGTTTTTTTATCCCAGCATGTACTACACCATTCAAGCGATCCAACCGTGGCTCAGTGGATAGCACACTTGGACTTTCAGAAGGCTTTCGACAAGGCCCCACACAAGAAATTAATGTGCAAAGTTAAAGCACATGGGATTGGGGGTAGTGTGCTGACGTGGATTGAGAACTGGTTGGCAGACAGGAAGCAAAGAGTAGGAGTAAATGAGTACTTTTCAGAATGGCAGGCTGTGACTAGTGGGGTACCACAAGGTTCTGTGCTGGGGCCCCAGCTGTTTACATTGTACATTAATGATTTAGATGAGGGGATTAAATTTAGTATCTCCAAATTTGCGGATGACACTAAGTTGGGTGGCAGTGTGAGCTGCAAGGAGGATGCTATGAGGCTGCAGAGTGACTTGGATAGGTTAGGTGAGTGGGCAAATGCATGGCAGATGAAGTATAATGTGGATAAATGTGAGGTTATCCACTTTGGTGGTAAAAGCAGAGAGACAGACTATTATCTGAATGGTGACAGATTAGGAAAAGGGGAGGTGCAACGTGACCTGGGTGTCATGGTACATCAGTCATTGAAGGTTGGCATGCAGGTACAGCAGGCGATTAAGAAAGCAAATGGCATGTTGGCCTTCATAGCGAGGGGATTTGAGTACAGGGGCAGGGAGGTGTTGCTACAGTTGTACAGGGCCTTGGTGAGGCCACACCTGGAGCATTGTGTACAGTTTTGGTCTCCTAACTTGAGGAAGGACATTCTTGCTATTGAGGGAGTGCAGCGACGGTTCACCAGACTGATTCCCGGGATGGCGGGACTGACATATCAAGAAAGACTGGATCAACTGGGCTTGTATTCACTGGAGTTCAGAAGAATGAGAGGGGATCTCGTAGAAATGTTTAAAATTCTGATGGATTTAGACAGGTTAGATGCAGGAAGAATGTTCCCAATGTTGGGGAAGTCCAGAACCAGGGGTCACAGTCTAAGGATAAGGGCTAAGCCATTTAGGACCGAGATGAGGAGAAACTTCTTCACCCAGAGAGTAGTGAACCTGTGGAATTCTCTGCCACAGAAAGTTGTTGAGGCCAATTCACTAAATATATTCAAAAAGGAGTTAGATGTAGTCCTTACTACTGGTGGGGGGGGGGGGGGGTGATCAAGGGGTATGGCGAGAAAGCAGGAATGGGGTACTGAAGTTGCATGTTCAGCCATGAACTCATTGAATGGCGGTGCAGGCTCAAAGGGCCGAATGGCCTACTCCTGCACCTATTTTCTATGTTTCCATGTTTCAATCAACATAACAAAAAAACAGACTATCTGGCCATTACTGCTTGTGGGAGCTTGCTGTGCGCAAATTGGCTGCCGCGTTTCCCACATTACAACAGCGACTACACTCCAAAAGCACTTCATTGGCTGTAAAGCGCTTTGAGACGTTCGGTGGTTGTGAAAGGCGCTCGAGAAATGCAAGCTTTTCATTCTGGTTGATCACTGAACTCTCCTAGTTTTAGCCGTAACGAGCGTGCCAACGAATTGGGCGTCTCCGCAACAGGGAACAAAACTCTGAAATCGGAGGGCTTCAGCCGCTCTTAAACCGAGCGTCGCTGGCATGACTTCAGCTTCCCAGTCGAAATAGGAATGACGGCACTCAAGCTTGCCGGCGGCACAACGACTGCCTCCGCGCCCCCACCAACCATCGCCATGAGCCAGGCCACAAAGATCTTTCCGTTGCTGGATTGTAATCTTTTCCTTGCACAAGCTCCGTGGCGAAATGAAAACAGCCCTGAGCCGCGGCAACCTGCTTCGCCACTGAAAGTGAAAATAATTAAACCGTGGAGCTGGTCCAAACCTCAAGCCCGGCAAAGCTGCCTCTCTGAAAACCTCAGTTGTGCCGTACCACCCGTGCTCAGATCGACCTGGAATGTTGCCTCTGATGCTGTGTGTGTGGTCATTCCTGCATGTCATTCCTCAAATTAATTTCAAGGCGCGAAGTGAATAAAGGGAAACAAAAAGAATGTATGTGCGCAGCCTGACAGCCTTTCCCCGTTCTCTGGCACGTCTTGCGTCGCCTGCTTATCCGGCAGCTTTGTTGCTCGGGCATCGCTCCCCCTCCGCCTCCGCTCCAACACATCTGGCTTTCCCCGCGGAATCGATTGGGCTTGTTGGTCAGCCGCCCAACATCTGCACATTCTCAGGGAGCCAAGGGAATTCGTCCCTCCCTCCTGTTCCCACGGATTGCAAGCCCCAGAACATAAGAATTAGGAACAGGAGTCGGCCATCTAGCCCCTCGAGCCTGCTCCGCCATTCAACGAGATCATGGCTGATCTGGCCGTGGACTCAGCTCCACTTACCCGCCCGCTCCCCGTAATCCTTAATTCCCTTATTGGTAAATTCCCAGCACAGCACGACGGTGGAAAAATCAGCGAATTCGCTGAGCAAATTGCTAAAATTGCCCCCAGGCCGAACCGATCGGCATTTGCTGGCCACCGGACGGGAGGAACCGATCGCCTTCCGAACCAGTCCAGTGAGGCCCGACTTAGGAGACTTGCCTCTATTGGGCTCCTGCAGGGGAAAGCTGTGCCATTGTTGCTATTCACTGGACACCCCCCCCCCCCCACCGCCCACCCCACTTACCACGCTGCAAAGTGCGAGGATGCTGAACGAGAAAAGCATTCGGCTTGGCCACGATGCCCCCCAAAGTCGAATAGCTGCCGGCACTCCCCGCCCGGAGCATGGCCGCTCGGGTGAGGTGCTACAGGGCAACTGGAATCGGGGAACGGGACTCCCGACATGGCTGGATGGGCCGGAACTTCCCTTTTTTCCCCCTCTACCCTTGTGATGTAGGCGCCGCTGGCAAGGCCGACATTTATTGCCCATCCCTAATCACCCTGAGGAGGTGCGCCGTCTTCTCGAACCGCTGCAGCCCCCATGGCAACAACAACTTGTATTTATGTAGTGCCTTTAATGTAGTGAAACGTCCCAGGAGTGTTATGAGGTAAGAATTTGACACCGAGCCGCAAAAGGAGAAATTAGGGCAGGTGACCAAAAGCTGCGTCAAAGAGGTAGGTTTTCAGGAGCGTCTTGAAGGAGCAAACTCCCACAAACAGCAATGGGATAATGACCCCGGCTGGTCTACTTTTAGTGCTGTTGGATTGAGGGGTAAATATTAACCCGGGACAATGAGCAAAACACCCCCGCTGCTCTTCTTTGAAATAGCGCCGTGGAATCTTACACATCCACCCGAGAGAGCAGACAGGGCCTCGGTTTATAGGCCTCATCCGAAAGGCAGCACCTCCGACAGTGCATGGCTTTCTCGGTACAGCACTGGGAGTGTATGCCTAGATTTTGTACTCTCGGAGCGGGACTGGAACACACGGCCGTCTGACTCAGAGGCAAGGGTGCGACCCACTGAGCCACGATTGAGTGACAAAGAATGGTGGCTGCAACGTGTCATTACAAGTCAGAATTTACAAGGTGTGACAGTCTGCTTTAAATCTCTGCCCCCGGGGTTTTAAAAATGAAAGTGTCACAAAATTCCTTATTGCGAAGTAACAGAGCTCACTCTCGGTGCGTTAGGGCTGCGTCATGCACAGCCTACACGGCCCTTGTGGATTTAAAGGGACGAGCAGTGGATTATAGAAAACAATCCCCGGGATTTCCCCCAGAGGCCTCCCGATCGACTCGGCGCAGGATCAGTGGAAACCCCACACAGCCGTGTAAATGGGGCTCCTACCGATCTTGCACTGAAGTTACACCGGATGGATGGGAGAACCCGCAAGGAAATTCCTGACGAGTGACTTACCTCTCTCCGAGGCAACCCCCCCCACTCCTCTCTGGCCGGAACACGTAACGTTAGACCATATTACCAGGTCATAAGAACTTAAGAATTAGAAGCAGGAGATGGCAATTCAAACCCCGAGCATGCTCCACCATTCATTAAGATCTTGGCTCAACTCCACTTTCCTGCACTATCCCTTGATTCTCTTAATATCCAAAAATCTATCGATCTCTGTCTTGAATATACTCAATGACTGAGCCTCCACAGCCCTCTGGGGTACAGAATTCCAAAAATTCACCACCCTCTGAGTGAAGAAGTTTCTCCTCATCTCAGTCCTAAATAGCCGCCCCCTTATTCTGTCACTGTGACCCCTGGTTCTAGACTCCCGCCATGCAGCATATATTACCCCGGTTGTTCCTTCAATGTCTTAAAGCTGCTGTGTATCATTTGACTGATATGATCAGGTAGATCATCCCGCTTGTGATTGGGGGGTAGCACTCTCATCCCTGAGTCAGAAGGTGAAGGGTTCACACCCTGTTCCAAATGGCACCAAATCCAGGCTGCCCCTCCCACTGCACTGTCTGAGGGGCAATGCTGAGGGAGTGCCGCACTGTCAGAGGGGCAATGCTGAGGGAGTGCCGCACTATCGGAGGGGCAGTATTGAGGGAGTGCCGCACTGTCAGAGGGGCAATGCTGAGGGAGCACTGCACTGTTGGAGGGGCAGTACTGAGGGAGCGCTGCACTGTCGGAGGGGCAGTTCTGAGGGAGGGCTGCACTGTCAGAGGGGCAGTAATGAGGGAGTGCTGCACTGTCGGAGGGGCAGTGCTGAGGGAGCGCCGCACTGTCAGAGAGACAGTATTGAGGGAGTGCTGCACTTTCGGAGGGGCAGTACTGAGGCCACACTGCACTGTCGGAGGGTCAGTGCTGAGGGAGTGCTGCACTGTCGGAGTGGCAGTGCTGAGGGAGCGCTGTACTGTCGGAGGGGCGGTACTGAGGGAGCACCGCACTGTCGGAGGGGCGGTACTGAGGGAGCGCCGCACTATCGGAGGGGCAATGCTGAGGGAGCGCCGCACTGTCGGAGGGGCAGTGCTGAGGGAGCGCCGCACTGTCGGAGGGGCAGTGCTGAGGGAGCGCCGCATGCCGGAGGGGCAATGCTGAGGGAGGGCTGCACTGTTGGAGGGGCAGTACTGAGGGAGCACCGCACTGTCGGAGGGGCAATGCTGAGGGAGCACCGCACTGTCGGAAGGGCAGTGCTGAGGGAGCGCTGCATGCCGGAGGGGCAATGCTGAGGGAACGCTGCACTGTCGGAGGGGCAATGCCGAGGGAATGCCGCACTGTCGGAGGGGCAATGCTGAGGGAACGCCTCACTGTCGGAGAAGCAGTGCTGAGGGAGTACTGCACTGTCGGAGGGGCAGTGCTGAGGGAGCAGCGCACTGTCGTAGGGGCAGTACTGAGGGAGCACTGCACTGTCGGAGGGGCAATGCTGAGGGAGCAGCGCACTGTCGGAGGGGCAGTGCTGAGGGAGCGCTGCACTGTCAGAGGGCCAGTGCTGAGGGAGCGCCAAACTATTGGAGGGGTCGTCGTTCTGGATGTAGACGTTAAACCAATTAAGTGCTCAGGTCTCTGGACTTGAACTCTTTCATGTTGACACAGCCCTTGAGACCTAGAGGCTTACCCACTGACTGACATCTAGAAGTCAATGACAATGAAGTAAGAAAGACTTGCATTTATATAGCGCCTTTCACGACCACCGGACGTCTCAAAACGCTTTACTGCCAATGAAGTACTTTTGGAGTGTAGTCACTGTTGTAATGTTAAAAATGCAGCAGCCAATATGCGCACAGCAAGCTCCCACAAACAGCCATGTGATAATGACCAGATAATCTGTCATTTTGTTATGTTGATTGAGGGATAATTATTGGCTGGGACACCGGGAATCACTCCGCTGCTCTTCTTCGACATAATTGCCATGGGATCTTTTACATCCACCTGAGTGAGCAGAATGAGCCTCGGTTTAATGTCTCATCTGAAATATGGCACCTCTGACAGTGCGACACTCCCTCAGCACTGCACTGGAGTGTCAGCTGAGATTTATGTGCTCAAGTCCCTGGAGTGGGACTTGAACCCACAATCTTGTGACTCAAAAGCGAGAGTGCTACCCACTGAGCCACAGCTGACAGGGTGTTATGAGGTATTATGGAATGGAAAATGGGACGAGGCGTACAATGGCCCCATGTAACGCTATCATAGAGTCATAGAATGGTTACAGCATGGAAGAAGGCCATTCGGCCGCTCGAGCCCATGCCGACTCTCGCTATTGGCAAGAGTTAAAATCACCCACGGTAGGTGGAATCTGAATCTCGCGCGGAGCACTGTTTCCCGGAAAATATTCCTAAAAGACCTTCACCGAAGCACAAAGTTGGAATTCTGTATCCCGCTTAACCACTGCAGTTAACCGGTGCCCTTTCAGGATTCAAATGATGAGACCACTCACTAGACTCCATGCTGATGGATGGTAGTAGTGACTTGAATACCCCTACAACATAGAAACATAGAAAATAGGTGCAGGAGTAGGCCATTCGGCCCTTCGAGCCTGCACCACCATTCAATATGATCATGGCTGATCATGCAACTTCAGTACCCCATTCCTGCCTTCTCTCCATACCCCTTGATCCCTTTAGCCATGAGGGTCACATCTAACTCCCTTTTGAATATATCTAACGAACTGGCCCCAACAACTTCCTGGGTAGAGATTTCCACAGGTTCACAACTCTCTGGGTGAAGAAGTTTCTCCTCATCTCGGTCCTAGATGGCTTACCCCTTATCCTTAGACTGTGACCCCTGGTTCTGGACTTCCCCAACATTGGAAACATTCTTCCTGCATCTAACCTGTCCAGTCCCGTCAGAATTTTATATGTTTCTATGAGATCCCCCCTCATTCTTCTAAATTCCATTGAATACAAGCCTAGTCGATCCAGTCTTTCTTCATATGTCAGGCCTGTCATCCCAGGAATCAGACTGGTGAACATTCGCTGCACTCCCTCAATAGCAAGAATGTCCTTCCTCAGATTAGGAGGCCAAAACTGTACACAATAATCTAGGTGTGGCCTCACCAAGGCCCTGTACAACTGCAGTAAGACCTCTCTGCTCCTATACGCAAATCCTGTAGCTATGAAGGCCAACATGCCATTTGCCTTCTTCACCGCCTGCTGTACCTGCATGTACCTTCAATAACTGATGAACCATGACACCCAGGTCTCGTTGCACCTCCCCCTTTACCAATCTGTCACCATTCAGATAATAATCAGCCCTCCTATTTTTACCACCAAAGTGGATAACCTCACATTTATCCACATCATATTGCATTTGCCATGCATTTTCCCACTCACCTAACCTGTCCAAGTCACCCTGCAGCCGCTTATCATCCTCCTCACAGCTCACACCGCCACCCAGCTTAGTGTCGTCTGCAAATTTGGAGATATTACACTCAATTCCTTCATCTAAATCATTAATGTATATTGTAAATAGCTGGGGTCCCAGGACTGTACCCCAGTAGTCACTGCCTGCCATTCTGGAAAGGATTCGCTTATTTCTACTCTTTGCTTCCTGTCTGCCAACCAATTCTCTATCCACATCAGTACATTACCCCCAGTACCATGTACTATAATTTTGCACACTATTCTCTTTTGTGGAACCTTGTCAAAAGCCTTTTGAAAGTCTAAGTACACCACATCCACTGGCTCCCCCTTGTCCACTCTACTAATTACATCCTCAAAATATTCTAGAAGATATGTCAAGCATGATTTCCCTTTCATAAGTCCATGCTGACTTGGACCGATCCTGTCACTGCTTTCCAAATGCGCTGCTATTACATTTTTAATAATTGATTCCAACATTTTTCCCACCACGGATGTCAGGCTGACAATTCCATAATTCCTTGTTTTCTCTCTCCCTCCTTTTTTAAAAAGTGGGGTTACATTAGCTACCCTCCAATCCATAGGAACTGATCCAGAGTCTATAGAATGTTGGAAAATGATCACCAATGCATCCACTATTTCTAGGCCACTTCCTTAAGTACTCTGGGATGCAGACTATCAGGCCCGGGGATTTATCGGCCTTCAATCCCATCAATTTCCCTACCACAATTTGCTGACTAATAAGGATTTCCTTTAGTTTCTCCTTCTCGCTGGACTCTCGTTCCCCTAGTATTTCCTGAAGGTTATTTGTGTCTTCCTAAGTGAAGACAGAACCAAAATATTTGTTCAATTGGTCTGCCATTTCTTTATTCCCTATTATGACTTCACCTGATTCTGACTGTAGGGGACCTACATTTGTCTTCACTCATCTTTTTCTCTTCTCGTATCTATAGAAGCTTTTGCAGTCAGTTTTTATGTTCCCAGCAAGCTTCCTCTCATACTCTATTTTCCCCCTCCTAACTAAACCCTTTGTCCTCCTCTGCTGAATTCTAAATTTCTCCCAGTCCTCAGGTTTGCTGCTTTTTCTGGCCAGTTTATATGTCTCTTCCTTGGATTTAACACTATCTCTAATTTCCCTTGTAACCCCCTTAATGCTCTGCTACAATGTCAATCGATCCACACCCTCTGGCTTAGGTGTTTTATAATAGTAACCTCTTCTCACCTCCAATTAGCAGACTTACTTGGGAGTAAGTCCGTTCGCAACCTTGATGTCATATTTGACCCTGAAATGAACTTCCGGCCACATATCCGCAGCATAACTAAAACCGCCTATTTCCATCTCTGTAACATTGCCTGTCTCCGTCCTTGCCTCAGCTCATCCGCTGCTGAAGCCCTCATCCATTCCTTTGTTACCTCTAGACTTGAGTATTCCAACGCACTCCTGGCTGGCCTCCCACATCCGTAAACCAGAGATGATCCAAAATTCGGCTGCCCATGTCCTAACTCGCACCAAATCCCACTCACCCATCACCCCTGTGCTCGCTGACGTATATTGGCTCCCGGTTCAGCAACGTCTCGATTTCAAAATTCTCATCCTTCTTTTCAAATCCCTCTATGGCCTCGCCCCTTCCTATCTCTGTAATCTCCTCTAGCCCCACAACCCCCCAAGATGTCTGCGTTCCTCTAACTCTGCCCTCTTGAGCTTCCCTGATTGTAATCACTCCACCATCGGTGGCCGTGCCTTCTGTTGCCTGGGCCCCAAGCTCTGGAACTCCCTCCCTAAACCTCTCCGCCTCTCCACCTCTCTTTCCTCCTTCAAGACACTCCTTAAAACCTACCTCTTTGACCAAGCTTCTGGTCACCTGCGCTAATATCTACTTATGCGGCTCAATGACCAATTTTTCATTTCATAACACTCCTGTGAAGCACCTTGGGATGTTTCACTATGCTAAAGATGCTATATAAATGCAAGTTGTTGTTGTTGTAAGAGAGAAGATGACAGAATGATAACATGAAAACAATAAGCAGAAGATGCAGTTCTCTCTTGCCTCACTGGGATGGACACGGCAGTTCTGAGCTTTAGAGCAGAAAGTTAAGGGGAGATTTAATAAAGGTGTTCAAAATCATGAAGGGTTTGGACAGAGTAAATGAAGTGGAACTCTGTCCAGTGGCAGGAGGGTTGGTAAGCAGAGGACACAGATTTCTGGTAATGGTCAAAAGAGCTAGAACGTAAGAACACAACAAATTGGAGCAGGAGTCGGCCATTCGGCCCCTCGAGTCCGCTCCGCCATTCACTAAGATCATGGCTGATCTCCTACCTCAACTCCACCTTCCCACACTATCCCTCGATTCCCTGGTTCGCAAAAAAATCTATCGACCTCTGTCTTGACTCAACGACTGAGCATTACACAGCTCTCTGGGGTCAGTTACCAGAAGACACAGATTTATCATAATCAGAGGGCGAGATGTGGGGAATACTGTTTGACTCAGCCAGTTGCTGTGATCTGGAATGCGCTGCCTGAAAGGGCGGTGGAAGCAGACTTAACATTAACTTTCAAAAAGGAAATTTGATAAATACTTGAATGGGGAAAAATTGCAGGGCTAACGGGGGAAGAGCAGGGGGAGAGGAAGTGGGACTAACTCTTTCAAAGAGCTGGTACGGACATGATGGGCCGAATGGCCTGCTTCTGTGCTATGAGCATCCGAGAAGATGCAAATGGAAATAATCACGACACGGGACTAAAGCTTGAATTGCGAGATGCACGTCTCGCTTTGACGCAGCTCAACAACAACAACTTGTATTTATATAGCGCCTTTAACGTAGTGAAACTTCCCAAGGCGCTTCACAGGAGTCTTATAAGATAAAAAAGATTTGACACCGAACCACATAAGTATTAATTAGGGCAGGTGACTAAAAGCTTGGTCAAAGAGGTAGGTTTTAAGGAGCGTCTTGAAGGAGAAAAGAGAGGTCGAGAGGCGGAGGGGTTTATAGAATCATAGATATTTACAGCACGGAAGGAGGCCATTTCGGCCCATTGTGTCCGTGCCGGCCGACAAAGGGCCACCCAGCCTAATCCCACTTTCCAGCTCTTGGTCCATAGCCCTGTGGGTTACAGCACTTTAAGAGCACATCCAAGTGCTTTTTAAATGTGGTGAGGGTTTCTGCCTCTACCACCCTTTCAGGCAGTGAGTTCCAGACCCCCACCACCCTCTGGGTGAAGAAATTCCCCCTCAAATCTCCTCCAAACCTCCTGCCAATTACTTTAAATTAATTTAGCCAGGGAATTCCAGAGCTGTGGGCCGAAGCAACGGAAGGCACGGCCACCGATGGTTGAAGTCTTGCGCACGTACAAAGCAACCGAACAGCCCCGACACAAGCATCTCCCCCGCCCGCCCCGGCCACCCCCACCCCCTCCCCTAGACAGCTGGAGCAGATACAGCACAAGACAGACAGCCAGATCCCCAACGCCTACTCGAACGTCAGACTGTGGTCTCACAGAGGTATGGCAGTGCATTGAATCTCGATGAGCTTTCAGGCCACCTCTTGCAGCGATAGCCCCCCTTTCCCCCGCCCCCCGCCCCCATACCCCTCCACCCACCATTCGCGCGCAAAAACACCGTCGGCAAGGTTACAACCAACAAGGTTCAGCAGACTGACCTACAAACGGATTCGCCCGCTCGACGGGCAACGCGGCTTTTCCAGGCTCTCCCTTCCCTTCCTTCTCGTTCCTCCTTGGAAACGAATCGGGAATTCGGTCCCGACTCAGCGGCAGCCGGCGCCACCTTCGGCGAGCTTTCCCGTCTCCATGGCGACCGGCGGGACCCGCAGACGAGATCGTGGTGCGGCGGAAGAGGACGGAGAGGGGCGGTGGGGGGGCGGGAATCCGACCAAGTAACAATCCACCCTGGGCGATGTGAGCTTATTCTCTCGTTGGACCGAATGCCAGGAATTCTTCCTTGTTTTTCCTTTCTCCCCGCGAGCTCTTCAAAGCCAGGAACTGGAGAAGGAGAAGAGAGGAGAGTGGGTCGGGGGGGGGGGCGGTGTGGGTGGGGGGGGGGGGAACCAAAGCGATGAATTGTACAGGAATGAAAGAAAAACCACAGCTGATCACAAAGGACTCGAGTCTCCGCACTCCTGTCAGTTGACTGACTGATCTCCTTTCCCCCTTTGTCTGTGTGTATGTGTGCGTGCCTCTCTCCTTCTCTCTCACACGCTGAACAAACGTTACTATATAAACTGCAGCACTACCAGCCGAGTGCTCCCATGGGCATTTCTTGGAATGGATTAACGCGCTATTTGCTCGCTCCCCCCCCGCTCCTCTCTCCTGCCCTCTCCTCTCTCCTCCCACCCCTCATTAAGACGCCTCTTGGCCCCATCAATCAGTGACATCACCAGCGATCAGGCTCGCACAAATTGAAAATACTGATCTCATCCACCTCTGTCTGAGAGCCAGACTTCTTTTAAACTAGGCGACAGTTGTCCTTATTAGCGGCCGTGCCTTCAGCTGCCCAAAGGCCCTAAGCTCTGGAATTCCCTCCATAAACCTCTCCGCCTCTCTCTCCCCCCCCCTCTCTCTCTCTCTTTCCTCCTTGAAGACGCTCCTTAAAACCTGCCTCTTTGACCAAGCTTTTGGGGTCACCTGTCCTAACCTCTCCTTACGTGACTGGGTGACAAATTCATTTTTGTTTGATAATCGCTTGGGGGAACGTTTAACTACGTGAGAGGTGCTATATAAATACAGGTTGTTGTTCGTTAGCAGGAGAGCTGCCACAGGCTCAGGGGAGGAAGGCCGAGATAAGAATAACACAGCTCACTCCACTCTTATTTCTGAGCATGACCCACGGGGGAAGTCAAGTGTGACCTTTTATTTTCTCCTCTCTCACTCTCCTCTTATTCTCAATTCCCAACCGCCCACCCCCCACCCCCCGCAGGTTAAAGGTCAGCCACGATTCCAAGGCGCTTAGGCGCCCATTGTTACCTCGTCTCCACACGCCAGCTCCGGACAACAAGGGCTGAATTTCTTTCTACAACAACCGTGGCAGGAGGGTGGGTAACTAGAAGACGCAGGCGTAAGGTGATTGGCAAAAGAACCCGAGGTGACATGAAGGGAAACGTTTGTTTCTTTCAAAAACGCAGTGACTTGCTGCGATCTGGATCGTGCTGCCTGAAAGTTACGCTGGCAGCAGATTCAACCGTAACTTTCGAAAAGGGGAATTGAATAACTACTTGAAGGGTGCAAAAAAAAAAAAATTGCAAGGCTATTGGGGTAAAGAGTAGGAGAATGGGACTAACTGGACAGCTCTACTGTGTTCAGTTGCCGGGCACCGCACCTCAGAATATGTTGGCCTTGGCAGTGGCTACCGCACAGATTCACTGGAGTGATACCAGGGATTAATTGGCATTAAATTACGAGACCAGATTATGGGGAAAGAGCGAGGGGGACTGGAATTAATTGAACAGCTCTACCAGAGAGCCAGCACAGGCACGATGGGCCGAATGGCCTCCTTCAGAAGAATGAGAAGTGATCTTATCGAAACGTGTAAGATTATGAGGGGGGCTTGGCAAGGTGGATGCAGAGAGGATGTTTCCACTGATGGGGGAGACTAGAACTAGAGGGCATGGTCTCAGAATAAGGGGCCGCCCATTTAAAACTGAGCTGAGGAGAAATTTCTTCTCTCAGAGTGTTGTAAATTTGTGGAATTTGCTGCCTCAGAGAGCGGTGGAGGCTGAGTCATTGAATAAATTTAAGACAGAAATAGACAGTTTCTTAATCGATATGGGGATAAGGGGTTATGGGGAACGGGCGGGGAAGTGGAGCTGAGTCCATGATCGGATCAGCCATGATCTTATTGAATGGCGGAGCAGACTCGAGGGGCCGTATGGCCTACTCCTGCTCCTATTGCTTATGTTCTTATGATCATCTGTGCTGTACCATTCTATGATTTTATGAACCCCCACAGGGGCATAAGAGCTTGACCCTGGAGAGAGGAATGGTGGGGGGGATAGATGAGGGGTGGGAGGGGAGTGCTAAGAGGTTGGCGCGATCTGTTGCACTAATTGCTCCTGGCTTTCCTCCAATACGGGGAGGGAATGATCAAGCTCGTTCCAACGGTAGGCAAGCGCTCCGATTCCAGGTATGATTGTGGAGTCTATGTCGGGTTTTCCGATTCCAGCCAGGGTGCCAGTAAAGGGGGTGGGGGGGGGGGGAGGGGTTACGTGGTGGAGAGACTTTTTCTCACAGATTAAAACCACATGCAGTCTGCGACCAAGTTTGCAAGAAGCGCTTAGGCCCCGCCAAGCTCTCGTGCCCAGACGCTGAATCGGGAAATTCACTGAAGATGGCCTGCGGGCTATTGCCTCATGGGAGGCATCACGACTGAGCTTAATTCTGTACCCTCCCGACGTCTGCACATGCCCACTTTGCGGCAGGGGGTCATTAGGAGTGAGACCTCTGGGTGTTGTTACCCCTCCCAAACTCGGAGAAGCTAAGGCTAGTTTTAGCCTCCTACCCTCCTCCTGCCCCTCTAAATTCCCTTCCTAAACCTCCTCTCCACCTCTCCGCCTCTCTCTCCTCCTGTAAGAGGCCCCTTTAAACCTACTTCTTTGACCAAGCTTTTGGTCATCTGTCCTAATATCTCCTTATGTGGGTCAGTGTCAAATTTTGTTTGTTAATCGCTCGTGTGAAACGCCTTGGAGTTTTACTATGTTAATGGCGGTGTACAGTTTTGGTCTCCTTACCCAAGGAAGGATATACCTGCCATAGAGGGAGTGCAACAAAGGTTCACCAGACTGATTCCTGGGATGGGGGGGGGATTGTCCTATGAGCAGAGATTGAGTAGACAAGGCCTATATTCTCTAGAGTTTGGAAGAATGACAGGTGCTCACATTGACACATACAAAATTCTTACAGGGCGTGACAGGGTAGATGCAGGGAGGATGTTTCTCTGGCTGGGGAGTCTAGACCCAGGAGTCACAGTCTCAGAATAAGGCGTCGGCCTTTTAGGACTGAGATGAGGAGAAATTTCTTCACTCAGAGGGTGGTGAATCTTTGGAGTTCTCTACACCAGAGGCCTGTGGAGGCTCAGTCGTTGAGTATATTCAAGACAGATCAGTAGATTTTTGGATATTAATGGAAACAACGGATATGGGGATGGGGCAGGAAAGTGGAGTTGAGGTCGATGATCAGCCATGACCTCATTGAAAGGTGGAGCAGGCTCGAGGGGCCGAATGTCCGACTCCTGCTCCTAGTTCTTATGTTCTGATAAGACACAATATAAATGCAAGTTGCTGAGGAGGAGGGATCACAGTCTAAGGATAAGGGGTAAGCCATTTAGGACCGAGATGAGGAGAAACTTCTTCACCCAGAGAGTTGTGAACCTGTGGACTTCTTTAGCACAGAAAGTTGTTGAGGCCAATTCACTAAATATATTCAAAAAGTAATTAGATGTAGTCCTTACTACTAGGGGGATCAAGGGATATGGCGAGAAAGCAGGAACGGGGTACTGAAGTTGCATGTTGAGCCATGAACTCATTGAATGGCGGTGCAGGCTCGAAGGGCCGAATGGCCTACTCCTGCACCTAGTTTCTATTTTTCTATATCACAGTCAAAGTCCGATCCTCACTCTGTCCAGCACAAGTAAACGGATAACGTTCAGGGCCAGCTGATAGACGAATCTCCTTTGTACAAGCATGCTGAGGGCTGTCACAGTGGGTATTACCAACCTGACTGAACTCAGAAATAGAACCATGGAATCACACGACACAGAAGGGGGCCATTTGGCCCATTGTACCTGTGCCAGCTCTTTGAATGAGCTGTCTGATTAGGCCCACTCCCCCTAGCCCAGCAAATCTTTTCCCCTTCAGGTAAGTGTCCGATTTCCCTCCCGAAAGTTACTATTGAATCTGCTTCCATCGCCCTCTCAGGCAGCGCGTTCCAGATCACAACAACTCGCCGCGTCAAAAGTAATTCTCCTCACCTTTCCTCCCTCTGGTTCTTTAGCCAGCCACCTTCACTCTGCATTCTCTGGTTACCGACCCATCCCGTCACCGCAAACAGTCTCTCCTTAGCTGCTCTGTCAGAACCCTTCATGATCTGGAACACCCCGATTAAATCTTCCCTTCACCTTCTCTGCTCTCGGCAGAAAAGCTAACTCGAGACAGATTGCGGACTGTACCTGTTCTGTATTAAGTTTCCCATCTCCTTCCAAAACTTGGCAGTGCAGAGCAAACAGAGCACGACCGATGATTGGGCACCCCCCCCCCAACCCCCTCCCTGGTGGGTCAGGGGTCATGCTGCAGCAGTGAGGTCAGAGGTCAGAGGGCACTTTTTTTTTTCACAATCAGTGCTCAGGCATTCCTACGGGCTGGAGGCGGGGTGGGGGTTGCGGGGGGGGGGGGTTCGAAAACAGCTGAAATAGAAGCCAAGGCAAACGGGAAAGGATTTAGCTTTTACGCCAGCGAGGAATAAATCACTGGAAACAGATCCCATTAGGCGGACTTGGGGTAGCACATCGCCAACATGCGGACGGCCTGTCGCTTAGCGGGGGCGGGGGAGAAAGTGAATAGTCGGGAGTGCCTAGACTCGGAGGGTAACCGGCTAAGCATTATCCCCTCGAGAGTTGGCGGAGGTGAGGAGCTGAGGGGATTCTGGAAATCAGCAGTGGCGGGCGGAATTTTCCGGAGGTCCTTTGCCACCTGCTGGCCTACCCCTACCCCCACCCTCCACCGGCCCCTCCCCCCCACCTTGTGTGTCAGTGGGCAACTTATCGGAAAAACCCTTGATGCACTGCCCCTGGTTCGCCTTCCATGGCCATTAATGGACGGAATGATTAAAAAGGCTAATGGAATCTTGACCTTTATCTCCAGGAGAGCTGGAATGCTAAAGGCTGGAAGTTATGTTACAGCTGTACCGAGACCCCACCTGGAGTAACTGCATTCAGTTCTGGGCTCCGTGCCTCAGGAAGGATATATTGGCCTTGGAGGGGGTGCTGGGCGGATTCACCAGAATGTTACCGGGAGCTCAAAAGGTTAAATTACGAGGGCAGGTTGCACAGACTAGGCTTGTATTCCCTCGAGTGTAGAAGATTGAGGGGTGATCTAACTGAGGGGTTTAACAACAACAACAACAGCAACAAAAACTTATATTTATATAGCACCTTTAACATAGTGAAACATCCTAAGGCGCTTCACAGGAGTATGATGAAACAAAAAAATTTGATACCGAGCCACATAAGGAGTAATTAGAGCAGGTGACCAAAAGCTTGGTCAAAGAGAGAGGTTTTAAGGAGCGTCTTGAAGGAGGAAAGAGAGGTAGAGAGGAGCGGAGAGGTTTAGGGAGGGAGTTCCAGAGCTTGGGGCCCAGACAACAGAAGGCACGGCCACCGATGGTTGAGCGATTATAATCAGGGATGCTCAGGAGGGCAGAATTAGAGGAGCGCAGACATCTCGGAGGTTGTGGGGCTGGAGGAGATTACAGAGATAGGGAGGGGCGAGGACATGGAGGGATTTGAAAATAAGGGTGAGAATTCTGAAATCGAGACGTTGCCTAACCGGGAGCCAATATAGGTCAGCAAGCACAGGGGTGATGGGTGAGCGGGACTTGGTGCGAGTTAGGACACGGGCAGCCGAGTTTCTGATTACCTGTAGTTTACGTAGGGTAGAATGTGGGAGGCCAGCCAGGAGTGCATTGGAACAGTCAAGTCTCGAGGTAACAAAGGCGTGGATGAGGGTTTCAGCAGCGGATGAGCTGAGGCAAGGGGCGGAGACGGGCGATGTTATGGAGGTGGAAATAGGCGGTCTTGCCGCCGATATGTGGCCGGAAGCTCATTGCAGAGTCAAATATGACACCTAGGTTGCGAACAGCGAGGTTCAGCCTCAGACAGAAGTTGGGGCGTGGGATGGAGTTAGTGGCTCGGGAACGGAGTTTGTGCAGGGGACCGAAAACAATGGCTTCGGTCTTCAATTGGAGAAAATTTCTGCTCATCCAGAACGGGATGTCGGACAAGCCGTCTAAGATGGTTAAAGGATTTGATAGAGTAAACAGAGAGAAACTACTTCCTCTGGTGGGGGGAGTCCAGAATAAGGGGGCATAACCTTAAAATTAAGCCATTCAGGGGTGATGTCAGGAAGCACTTGTTCACACAAAGGGGAGTGGAAATCTGGAACTCTCTCCCCCCCAAAAAACTTTTGAGACCTGGGGTGGGGGTGGTGGGGGGGGCGGGGGGGAGGGGGTTGGTGAGCAGTGGGGGGTCGGTCCCATATGAAAATGTAGAAACTGAAATTGACAGATTTTTGTTGGGTAAGGGTAATAGAAACATAGAAACATAGAAAATAGGTGCAGGAGTAAGCCATTCGGCCCTTCGAGCCTGCACCGCCATTCAATGAGTTCATGGCTGAACATGCAACTTCAGTACCCCATTCCTGCTTTCTCACCATACCCCTTGATCCCCCTAGTAGTAAGGACTACATCTAACTCCTTTTTGAATATATTTAGTGAATTGGCCTCAACTACTTTCTGTGATAGAGAATTCCACACGTTCACTACTCTCTGGGTGAAGAAGTTTCTCCTCATCTCGGTCCTAAATGGCTTACCCCTTATCCTTAGACTGTGACCCCTGGTTCTGGACTTCCCCAACATTGGGAACATTCTTCCTGCATCTAACCTGTCTAAACCCATCAGAATTTTAAACGTTTCTATGAGATCCCCTCTCATTCTTCTGAACTCCAGTGACTACAAGCCCAGTTGATCCAGTCTTTCTTGATATGTCAGTCCCGCCATCCCGGGAATCAGTCTGGTGAACCTTCGCTGCACTCCCTCAATAGCAAGAACGTCCTTCCTCAAGTTAGGAGACCAAAATTGTACACAATACTCCAGGTGTGGCCTTACCAAGGCCCTGTACAACTGTAGTAACACCTCCCTGTCCCTGTACTCAAATCCCCTCGCTATGAAGGCCAACATGCCATTTGCTTTCTTAACCGCCTGCTGTACCTGCATGCCAACCTTCAATGACTGATGTACCATGACACCCAGGTCTCGTTGCACCTCCCCTTTTCCTAATCTGTCACCATTCAGATAATAGTCTGTCTCTCTGTTTTTATCACCAAAGTGGATAACCTCACATTTATCCACATTATACTTCATCTGCCACGCATTTGCCCACTCACCTAACCTATCCAAGTCACTCTGCAGCCTCATAGCATCCTCCTCGCAGCTCACACTGCCACCCAACTTAGTGTCATCCGCAAATTTGGAGATACTACATTTAATCCCCTCGTCTAAATCATTAATGTACAATGTAAACAGCTGGGGCCCCAGCACAGAACCTTGCGGTACCCCACTAGTCACTGCCTGCCATTCTGAAAAGTACCCATTTACTCCTACTCTTTGGGATAAGGGATCGGGAATCAAGAACGGGTATAGATGGAGTAAAGATACTAATCGCCCATGATCTAATTGATTGGTGGAACGGGCTCGAGGGGGCCGAATGGCCTCCTCCTGTTCCTAAATGCAGCAATCCAGCCGCCAACCTTCCGATGAGTCGCAGCCGGAAAACCTCCGGGGCCGCCTTCAGATCGCAACAGGTTTCGGGGGCTAAAACTCCGCAGGAATCAGAAACTCCGTCGATGCTCGGAGCACTGCAGGGGGACAGGGAAGCGGGAACTATCCCAGGATTTCCCGGTCGTGTTTCCTTGGGTGTCCTTCGATCCAGCTGTCGCCAGCACGGCGCCGAAACGGCCTGATCCTGGTCGCGGAGATTTTCCTGTCACCGGATGCGCCGGGGGTGGGGGAAGGGGTGGGCGCAGTGAATATCGGAAAGTCGGGCATGTTTCTACCAATATATCATGGACAGGGACAGACCTGCTTGTCCATCCAGCCTGTCCCACACGCTTGTGATGCCTTGTGTATCACATTGTCTTGGACAACGTGGACCACTTCCCATACCTCGGGAGCCTACTATCAGCAAGGGCAGACATCAATGGCGAACTCCAACACCGCCTTCGGTGCACCAGTGCAGCCTTCGGCCACCGGAGGGAAAGAGTGTTCAAAGACCAGGATCTCAAACCCGGCACCAAGCTCATGGTCTACGGAGCAGTCGTGATACCCT
Organism: Pristiophorus japonicus; assembly: GCF_044704955.1. Lineage (NCBI taxonomy): Eukaryota > Metazoa > Chordata > Chondrichthyes > Pristiophoridae > Pristiophorus > Pristiophorus japonicus. The sequence continues at coordinate 18,760,858 of NC_091995.1, read as the reverse complement.
CCCTCCTATATGTTTCAGAGACATGGACTATGTACAGCAGACACCTCAAAGCACTGGAGAAGTACCAGCAATGCTGCCTCCGCAAATTCGTTAGCAGGATAGGCGCGTCAATGTCAGCGTTCTCTCTCAGGCCAACATCCCCAGCATCGAGGCGTTGACCACGCTCGATCAGCTCCGGTGGGCGGACCACATTGTCCGCGTGCCCGACACTAGACTCCCGAAACAAGCGCTCTACTCCGAGCTATGTCACGGCCGGCGAGCCCCAGGAGGGCAGAGAAAACGCTTCCAGCACACCCTCAAAGCTTCCTTGCAAAAATATGACCTCCCCAAGACTGCTAAATGTGGAGGAGAAGCATCTGGGAAGGCGCTGAACACCTCAAGTCTCATCGCCGGGAGCATGCTGAAGCCAAGCACAAACAGCGGAAGGAGGGTACGACAAACCAAGCACCCCACCCACCCGTCACTTCAACCACCGTCCGCCCCACCTGTGACAGAGACTGTCGGTCCCACAATGGTCTCGTCAGTCACCTGAAAACTCATGTTCGTATGTGGAAGCAAGTCATCCTCGACTCCTGGTGACTGCCTAAGAAAAAGATCACAATATCTACACACGCCACCCCACCTTGAAGGATTCAGCGAATCACCTTCCCAGCACACCGGCCTCTCGGTTGTGAAGCCCCAATCTCCTCATGAGGCTCGATGCCGAATTTTGTTTGATACTCGCTCCCGTGAAGCGCCTTGGGATCTTTTACTACGTTAGGCCAACATCCCCAGCATCGAAGCACTGACCGCACTCGACCAGCTCCGTCGGGCGGGCCACATTGTCCACATGCCCGACACGGGACTTCCAAAGCAAGCGCTCTACCCGGAACTCCTACCCCAGGTGGGCAGAGGAAACGTTTCGAGGACACCCTCAAAGCCTCCCTGATAAAGTGCAACATCCCCACCGACATCTGGGAGTCCCTGGCCCAAGACCGCCCAAAGTGGAAGAAGAGCATCCGGGAGGGCGCTGAGCATCTCGAGTCTCGTCTTCGAAAGCATGCAGAAAACAAGCGCCGGCAGCGGAAGGAGCGTGCGGCAAACCAGACTCCCCACCCACCCTTTCCTTCAACCACTGTCTCACCCACTTGTGACAGAGACTGTAATTCCCACATTAGACTGTTCAGTCACCTGAGAACTCACTTTTAGAGTGGAAGCAAGTCTTCCTTGATTTCGAGGGATTGTCTATGATGATGATGAAAGGCGCTATCTAAATGCTATATAAATTGTTGTTGTTGTGCCCTGGCCCAACCTTTATCCCTCAAACAAGATCAATAAAAAACAGATGATCTGGTCATTATCACATTGCTGCTTGTGGGAGCTTGCTATGCGCATAATCAGCTGCTGCGTTTCCTACTTCAGAAATAACTTCATTGGCTGTAAAGCGCTTTGGGACATCCTAAAGTCGTGAAAAGCGCTATATAAATGCAGGTCTTTTCTTCAATGGGGCTGAAGAGCAAAGAGAAGCGTGTGTGTTAGTGCATGTGGTTTGTGGCCTAGCTGTCGCTCAGAGGCCTGAGAGCGGTGAGCGGCCAGTGAGATTGTTAAATACTGGCCGTGCAGTGAGAGAGGTCCGATGGTCTGCGTGAAGCTAGAGCCAGCGGTGCTCTCTGACCCAGTGGTGTGATACGTAAAGCTAACCCTTAGCTGTGTCAGCCATGGCTCAGTGGGTAGCGCACTTGCCTCTATGTCTAGAAGGTTGTGGGTTCGAGTCCCACTCTAGAGAACCTAAATCTAAGCTGAGGGAGTGCTGTTTTTCGGAGGAGACATTAAACCGAGGCCCTGTCTGCTCGCTCAGGTGGACCTAAAAGATCCCGTGGCACTATTTCAAAAGTACTTCATTGGCTGTGAAGTGCTTTGAGATGTCCACTGGTCACGAGAGGCGCTATATAAATGCAGGTCTTATTTTCTATTTAAAAATGCTCATCCAGTGACATCAAGGGAAGGCACTTAAGTGGTTGTCTTGCTCAGTGGAGAGAATGATGTGGAATGCACTGCTTGAAAGGTCGGTGGGAGCAGATTCAATCGTGACTTTCAAAAGGGAACTGGATAAATAATTAAAAAAGGAAAGAAGAATTGCAGCACTTATGGGGAAAGAGGGAGTGCTGCCCAGTTGGAGGTGCCTTCTTTAGGACGAGATGTTAAACTGAGGCCCCGTCTGCTCTCTCAGGCAGACATAAAAGATACTATGACCATTAATAAGAATAGAAGAGTTCTCCCCAGTGATGTGGCCAATATTTATCCCTCAACTAACATCACTAAAACGGATTATCTGGTCATTATCATAATGCTGTTTGTGGCACTCAACCAGGAAACACCAGGACTGGTTTGATGAGAATGATCAGGAGATTCAAGAACTAATAGATTGCAAGCGCAGGGCATTTCTGAGCCTTAAACAACAATCCAACTCGGGAGCAGCAAAGCAGCATTACAGACGGCTCAAGGCTGAGATCCAACAAAAAACCCAGGACCTAAAGAACAGGTGGTGGATGGAGAAAGCACAGGAGATACAGCAGCTGGCCGACAGCCATGATGTGCGAGGATTCTTCATCGCAGTCAAGGCCACCTATGATCCAAACACCCAATGCCCCACCCCACTGCTGGCCAAGAACAGGGAAACATTCATCAAGGACACCGAGGCAGTCAGGGCCCGCTGGAAGGAGCACTTCGAAGATCTCCTCAATCGAGACTCTGCCTTTGACTCGAGTGTTCTCAACTCCATTCCGCAGCCTGCTACCCACCACCTCAGTGAGACCCCAACAATGCATGAGGTCGGAAAAGTCATAAGACAGCTTAAAAACAACAAGACTACGGGAACGGATGGAATCCCTGCTGAGGCACTGAAGTATGGCGGAGAGGCACTGCTGGTGTGAATACACGACCTCATCTCTCTCATCTGTGGGGAGGAGAGCATGCCAGGAGATTTTAGATTTGCAGTGATCGTGACTATCTTTAAAAAAGGGGACAAGTCCGACTGCGGCAACTACAGAGGAGTCTCCCTGTTATCAGCCACTGGGAAAGTCGTCGCGAGAATCTTCCTCAACCGTCTTCTCCCTGTGGCCGAGGAGCTCCTCCCGGAGTCGCAGTGTGGATTTCGTCCCCTACGGGGCACAACGGACATGACTTTGCAGCGCGACAGCTGCAGGACAAATGCAGGGAACAGCGCCAGCCCTTATACATGGCCTTTTTCGATCTTACAAAGGCTTTTGACACTGTCAACTGCGAGGGTCTATGGAGCGTCCTCCTCCATTTTGGATGCCCCCAAAACTACCATCCTCCACCTGCTCCACGACGACATACAGGCAGTGATCCTTACCAATGGATCCATCACAGACCCTATTGTGTTCCTAACACAGATGAGACTGCACACAGGGAGCTTATAGTAATAGTGACCTCAGTCTTTATTAAGACACTCCAGAGTGAGGAACAGGCTTATATACAGTGCTCCCAAGGGATGCTGGGATCCCTTGGGACTTCAGGGGATGCGCTCCCTGGTGGCGGAACATGGGAGTGCATGCTTTACAGATACACAACATCACTCCCCCGCCAAAGTCAAAGTGAAAACTATTTACAAGGTGAGGCGGTCGGGAGCCTTTCTTTCCCTGGTGGACCGCCTCAGTACAAATGTCTGTTCTGGTGTGTTGGCTGTGCCCTCGCTGGGCTGGCGTGTTGTTGGCCCTGCAGGGCTGCTGGGTGAGCCTGGCCTTGCTGGGCTGTTGGGCGTGATGGGTTCGATTTCCTGGTCCGGGGTGGTGTCGTTGATCCTTTGAGTGTGTGTTGTGGGCTCGAAAAAGGTGGTGTCTGCAGTGGGTTGTTCAGGGCAGTCTGTGAACCGCAGCCTCGTTTGGTCCAAGTGCTTTCTGCAAATTTGTCCATTGTCTAGGTTTGACTACAAACACCCTACTCCCTTCTTTAGCTATCACCGTGCCTGTGATCCACTTGGGACCATATCCATAGTTTAGCACATACACAAGGTCATTCAGATCAATTTCCCGTGACACAGTGGCGAGACCATCATTTACATTTTGTTGCTGCCGCCTGCTCTCTACCTGATCATGCAAGTTGGGGTGAACCAGCGAGAGTCTGGTTTTAAGTGTCCTTTTCATGAGTAGCTCAGCCGGGGCATCCCTGTGAGCGAGTGGGGTCTCATGCGGTAGCTGAGCAGTACTCGGTACAGGCGGGTTTGGAGTGAGCCTTCTGTGACTCGTTTAAGGCTCTGTTTGATTGTTTGTACTGCCCGCTCTGCCTGCCCATTGGAGGTTTAAACGGGGCCGAGGTGACATGTTTGATCCGATTGCGGGTCATGAATTCTTTAAATTCTGCACTGGTGAAACATGGCCCGTTGTCACTGACCAGTATGTCAGGCAGGCTGTGGATGGCAAACATGGCCCTCAGGCTTTCAATGGTGGCGGTGGCGGTGCTTCCCGACATTATTTCACATTCAATCCATTTTGAATTAGCATCCACCACCACCAGAAACATTTTACTGAGAAACGGGCCCGCATAGTCGACATGGATCCTCGACCATGGTCTGGAGGGCCAGGACCACAAACTTAGTGGTGCCTCTCTGGGCGCATTGCTCAACTGAGCACACACGCTGCATTGCCGTACACAGGACTCTAAGTCAGAGTCGATACCGGGCCACCACTCGTGGGATCGGGCTATCGCTTTCATCATTACTATACCCGGGTGTGTGCTGTGGAGATCCAAGATGAACGCCTCCCTGCCCTTTTTGGGTAGCACTACGCAGTTACCCCACAACAGGCAGTCTGCCTGAATGGACAGCTCGTCCTTTCGCCACTGGAACGACTTGATTAGCTCTTGCATTTCATTGGGGATGCTGGCCCAGCTCCCATACAGTACACAGTTTTTTACCAGGGACAGCAGAGGATCTTGGCTGGTCCAAATACTAGTCTGGCAGGCCGTGACAGGTGATTTATCATTTTCAAACGCTTCCATGATCATCAACAAGTCTGTGGGCTGTGCCACCATCAACAAGTTTGCAGGCTGCGCCATTTCCACCCCCGTGGTGGGCAAGGTAGCCGACTGAGAGCATCCGCGCAGTTCTCGGTGCCTGGCCTGTGGCGGATGGTATAGTTATACGCTGATAGCGCGAGTGCCCACTTTGTATGCGGGCTGAGGCATTAGTATTTATCCCCTTGTTTTCAGCGAACAGGGATATGAGGGGCTTGTGATCGGTTTCCAGCTCAAATTTGAGGCCAAACAGGTACTGATGCATTTTCTTTACCCCGAGCACACACGCTAATGCCTCTTTCTCAATCATGCTGTAGGCCCTCTCGGCCTTAGACAAGCTCCTGGAAACATAGGCGATAGGTTGCAACTTCCCCGCAATGTTAGCTTGTTGTAATACACACCCGACTCCGTACGATGACGCATCACATGCTAGCACAAGTCTTTTATACGGGTTATACAATACAAGCAGCTTGTTGGAGCATAAAATGTTTCTGGCTTTCTCAAAAGCAATTACTTGTTTTTTTCCCCATACCCAGTTCTTACCTTTGCGCAATAACTCATGTAGGGGCTCTAAAAGGGTGCTTAACCCCCATGGGAAGTTATCAAAATGTTGAGGAGTCCCAGGAACGACTGCAGCTCCGTGTCATTCTGTGGCTTGGGTGCGTTCCTAATAGCCTCTGTCTTGGCGTCTGTGGGCCGAATGCCGTCTGCCTCAAGCTTTCTTCCCAAAAACTCCACTTCTGTTGCCATGAAGATGCATTTCGACCTCTTCAGCCACAGCCCTACGCGATCCAGTCGCTGGAGGACCTCCTCCAGGTTTTATAGGTGCTCGACTGTGTCCCAATTGATGACCAATATGTCGTTCTGAAAAACCACCGTGCGTGGTACTGACTTGAGTAGGCTCTCCATGTTTCTCTGGAAGATCACTGCAGCTGACCGAATTCCAAACGGGCATCTGTTGTAGATGAACAGTCCCTTGTGCGTGTTGATGCAGGTGAGGCCCTTCGAAGACTCCTCCAGCTCCTGCGTCATGTAGGCCGAAGTCAGGTCGAGCTTGGTGAACATCTTGCCTCCTGCCAGCGTTGCAAATAGGTCATTTGCCTTAGGTAGTGGGTATTGGTCCTGTAGCGAGAAACGATTAATAGTTACTTTTTCATCGCCGCAAATCCTGACCGTGCCATCACTTTTGAGTACTGGAACAATCAGGCTGGCCCACTCACTGAATTCCACTGGGGAGATGATGCCCTCGCATTGCAGCCTGTCCAGCTCTATTTCCACTCTCTCCCTCATCATGTGAGGTACCGCTCGCGCCTTGTGGTGAATGGGTCGTGCCTCTGGGACCATTGAAAAGTTTCCAATGCCTGGCTCAAAAAGGGAAGGAAATTTGTTAAGAACCTGGGTACATGAGGCCTCATTGACATGTGATAGCGCTCGGATGTCATCCCAGTTCCTGCGGATTTTGCCCAGCCAACTCCTTCCAAGCAGTGTGGGGCCATCGCCTGGGACAATCCAGAGTGGCAGTTCGTGCACCGTGCCCTCGCAGGTGACCTTCACCATGGCGCTGTCCAGGACAGTGATAAGCTCTTTGGTGTACATTCTCAGTTTCATGTGGATGGGGCTCAGGGCTGGTCTGAGTGCCTTGTTGCACTACAATCTCTCAAACATCTTTTTACTCATGATGGATTGGCTAGCACCAGTGTCCAGTTCCATGGCTACGGGTAAGGCATTCAATTTTACATTTAGCATTATAGGTGGACATTTTGTCAAAAATGTGTGCACCCCATGTACTTCAGCATCTGCCTCCTCTCTCTGAGGCTCGAAATTGCTTTGATCCACCATGGACCGATCTTCCTCTGCCACGTGGTGGTTAGCAGATTTTGCAGAGCTTGCAGCTCGTCTGCAAGCTTGTTGGAGGTGCCCCATTGTTCCACAGCTCTTGCAAACATACCCTTTGAAGCGGCATGAATAGCCTGAATGGAAACCTCCACGATGCCAACAAGGTGTGAATTGCCTTGCATTCATCCTTTGTTGCGGACTCTGAGTCATCTGGGTCACCTGAGGCCTGCTGGCAGTTGCAGACTCGTGGTTTCTGCCCTGTACATTTCTGGTCGCAAACACAGTTCCAGTTAATTTATGAACATTGCTAGCACTTGTGTGCTGAGAGATTTGTTTGGTGTTATCACTGGTGGACCTAAACGCCTGTGCTATCACAATGGCCTTACTGAGGGTCGGTGTCTCTACTGTCAAAAGTTTTTGTAGGATGGTCTTGTGGCCAATGCCCAGTACAAAAAGTCTCTGAGCATTTGCTCCAGGTAGCCATCAAACTCACATTGTCCTGCAAGTTGCCTTAGCTCGGCGACGTAGCTCGCCACTTCCTGACCTTCAGATCGCTGGCACGTGTAGAACCGATACCTCGCCATCAACACGCTCTCTCTCGGGTTAAGATGCTCCTCATATGACTTATCTGTGGGTTTCACCGGGGGCAGAAGATTCTTCATGAGGCTGTAGGTCGGTGCCCCGCAGACTGTGAGGAGGACCGCTCTCCTTTTTGCAGCGCTTCCTTCTCCATCCAGCTCGTTGGCTACAAAGTTCTGGTCTAGCCGTTCGACATAGGTTTCCCAGTCCTCAACCTCCGAGACCTTCTCCAGGATGCCCACAGTTTGCTGCATCTTTGTGTTGGATTCGTATTCTCGTCGCCAGTTATTGTGCTCCGAACACAGATGAGACTGCACATAGGGAGGTTAAAGTAACAGTGACCTCAGTCTTTATTAAGACACTCCAGAGTGAGTAACAGGCCTTAGGGGCCGGCTTATATACAGTGCTCCCAAGGGATGCTGGGATCCCTTGGGACTTCAGGGGATGCGCTCCCTGGTGGCGGAACATGGGAGTGCATGCTTTACAGATACACAACAGACCCAATCCAGGTCCGGACTGGGGTCAAGCAGGGCCTTCCCAATCCTCTTCTCAATCTTCCTCACTGTCATGCTCCACCTCACAGTCAACAAGCTCCCCGCTGGAGTGGAACTAATCTACAGAACCAGTGGGAACCTGTTCAACCTTCGCCGTCTCCAGGCCAGGTCCAAGACCACTCCAACCTCTGTCGTCGAGCTACAGTACACGGACGACGCCTTCGTCTGCGCACACACAGAGGCTGAACTTTAGAACATAGTCGACATATTTACTGAGGCGTATGAAAGCATGGGCCTTACGCTAAACATCAGTAAGACAAAGGTCCTCCACCAGCCTGTCCTCGCCGCACAGCACTGCCCCCCAGACATCAAGATCCACGGCGCGGCCCTGGACAACGTGGACCACTTCCCCTATCTCGGGAGCCTCCTATCAACAAGAGCAGGCATTGACGACGAGATCCAACATCGCCTCCAGTGCGCCAGTGCAGCCTTCGGCCGCCTGAGGAAAAGAGTGTTTGAAGACCAGGCCCTCAAAACTGCCACCAAGCTCATGGTCTACAGGGCCGTAGTAATACCCGCCCTCCTGTATGTCTCAGAGACATGGACCATGTATAGTAGATACCTCAAGTCGCTGGAGAAATACCACCAACGATGTCTCCGCAAGATCCTACAAATCCCCTGGCAGGACAGACGCACCAATGTTAGCGTTCTCAACCAGGCCAACATCCCCAGCATTGAAGCACTGACCACACTTGATCAGCTCCGCTGGGCAGGCCACATAGTTTGCATGCCAGACATGAGACTCCCAAAGCAAGCGCTCTACTTGGAACTCTTTCACGGTAAACGAGCCAAAGGCGGGCAGAGGAAGCTTTGCAAGGCCACCCTCAAAGCCTCCCTGATAAGTGCAACATCCCCAATGACACCTTGGTCAAAGACCACCCTAAGTGGAGGAAGTGCATCTGGGAGGGGGCTGAGCACCTCGAGTCTCATCGCCGAGAGCATGCAGAAATCAAGCGCAGGCTGCGGAAAGAGCGTGCGGCAAACCAGTCCCACTCACCCCTTCCCTCACCGACTATCTGCCCCACCTGGGCCTTACGCTAAACATCAGTAAGACAAAGGTCCTCCACTAGCTTGTCCTCGCCGCACAGCACTGCCCCCTAGTCATCAAGATCCACGGCGCGGCCCTGGACAACATGGACCACTTCCCTTATCTCCGGGGCCTCCTATCAACAAGAGCAGGCATTGACGACGAGGTCCAGCACCGCCTCCAGTGCACCAGTGGAGCCTTCGGCCGCCTGAGGAAAAGGGTGTTTGAAGACCAGGCCCTCCAAACTGTCACCAATCTGTGACAGAGACTGTGGTTCCCCTATTGGACTGTACAGCCAGCTAAGAACACATTTTAAGAGTGGAAGCAAGTCTTCCTCGAATCCGAGGGACTGCCTATGATGATGGCGACTATGATGCTGTTTGTGGCAGCTTGCTGTGTGTAAATTGCCTGCCACGTTTTCTACATTACTGCGATACGTGTGCGCACGAGGTCTGTGCAGCAGAACTGGCCGCCGGTTGTCTTGGGTAATCCTTGCCGCTGGACCAAGACCTAACTCTGTCAAGCCAGTGAGGTGGCTGGTGTGCAACGACCACCACACGTTAAAAAAAATCCAAGCACAGGCATCTTCCACCCCTTCAGGGTGTAGTTTGGGTCCTTCATTGAAACACCTGTGAACTCGTCCTTTTTTTTTTGGCGTGGAAGCAAGTCATCCTCGTTTCGAGGGACCGCCTGTGACTTCACTTTATAAGTACTTTGAAGGGCACCACACTTTAGGAAGGATGTGAATGCCTTAGAGAGGTGCCGGAGAGGTGCTCGGGCAGGGCCCACCTCCGAAGAGGTGCTCGGGCGGGCCCCGCCGCCGAGGAGGTAAGGGCAATGGCGACGAGGCGCGGTGAGGGGCGGTGAGGCAGGCCGGCCACTCGGCCCGGGATAGGGGCGGCGAACAATGCGACGTCCCTTCGGCCAGGGATAGGGTCGCCGGGAGTCAGGACGCGCTGGGAAGGGCCAGGATCGACTGCGCACACTGCGCAGCCTCCACTGAGCACGTGCGCAGCCGCCGGTTCCCTGTCTGGCGCAGGGCGGTAGCTCCGCCCCCAGCCGCTTGCGCTGCGCTGCGTTGACTGCGCAACAGGCCTGCTGGACTCGGAGAATCGCGCGGTAAGTTTTAGGCGCTGTTTTAATTCTAAAAAAATAGGCGGGGCCTCTCGGAGTGCGCCGTCCTGAGAGGACATCCGAAACTTGGACCCTATGAGTCTACTTCATTGGCTGTAACGAGCTTTGGGACATTCAAAGGTCATGAAAGGCGCTGTATGAGTGCAAGATTTCTTTCTTTCTTCCCTTCATCCTTTCTTTCTATCTTTCTCTCTTTCTCTCTCTTTCCTCCTTTCTCTCTTTCTCTGTTTCTTCCTCGCTCTCTCTCTCTCTCCCTCTCCCTTCCTCTCTGACAGCTTTGAGGAATGGCTTGATGAAGTGACGGTGTCAGCTGACTCAGCTCCGAGCAAGCCAGGGGGTTTGGTTTTGTGTCCCGGTACTGCTGCCAACGTGCCCTCCCGGCTGGGTGTAGGATTCCGTTATGCACAATGCTGCAATCTCTGCTGTGGGCTTTCTGACGGGAAAGAGCGCCCCCCCCACCCCCCCCCCCAACCCCCTGGCTTTGTTGCCGTGGCCGTGCCTCAGCCAGCGACAGCTGGGCACCTCGGGCACGAACAACTGTTCGCAACCTTTCGCAGTGCGAGCCACTGCAGCCCTGCAAACGGCCCAATGCAGCTGCTGCGGGTCACAGTCCGAGCCACCGAGCTGGTCTCTCGAAACGCTGGAGCTGCACGCACAGTGTGCAATATTGAAACGGAGGTGGGGGGGGTGGGGGGGGCTCAATTTTAACCCAAGCCGCCTGTTGGGAAACTGACATGATCGGGGTGCATCTCTGGTTTTACAGCCCTCTCCATTGAAGTCAATATCGGGCAAAGGCTGTAAAAAGCGTCACACCCGATCCCATAGGATGCCCGCCTGGCGAGTGAGGATATAATTGTTCCCCCCCACCCTACCCAGCTCCCCATGACTTTGGGAAAACGCATTGAATTCCCCCCCCCCCCCACACCTGCCATACTGTATTGTGTGCCTCATGGCTGTCTGGGGGCTAAACTTCCCTTTGATTTTCGGCGATTTTCTCGGCGATTTTCTCGGCAGCACAGCTGTTTTCCCGCCCGGCAAAAGTTGCCCCCCCTTTTGTTTTTCAATGGTATCGTCCAAATCTGAAAACGCCCGCCGGGCTTAAAAACCGTCGACGGGCACCGCCGAGAAAATCGCCAGGGCCTAAGTTTGGCCTCAACGGAAGCCCGTGCAGATCGCCGAGGGAACCGCCCTGTAAAAGCTGCCTAACAGGGCGGTAGGTGAGTGCTCTGCAAAGGAAGGTAAGTTTAAGGTTCTTTATTTATGTTTTTTTTTAATTTTAAAATGGTGTAAAAGTGTCTTGGGAATTTTTTTAAAACTTTTTTTTAGCGAATTAAAAAAAAATTTTTTCTCCCCTCCCTAGGCCCAACCGCAGCCTTGGACTAAATTTTTAACAAACTGCCCGTTTTACTTAGTTTCCCCTTAACCGCCGAGAAAACCACCGAGAATAATGGTGCAAGGCCCATTTTCTCGCCGGGCCATTAGTTTTAACTTAAAAGTGGAAATTTTCACCAGCGTGGTCACTTACCAAATGTTAGCATTTTTTCTGGGCGGGAAATCGGGTGTCGATGGGCCCTCGGGAAAGTCTAGCCCTGGGTGTCAGATCTTGTACACCTACAGTACACAAGGGCTCCAATCAGGACATAGAATCGTAGAACGGTACAGCACAGAAGGGGGCCATTCAGCCCATCGTGCCTGTGGTAGAGCAAGCCAACTGGCCCCACCTCCCCCCCACCCCACTTCCCCCCCACCCCACTCCCAACTTTGCTCTTTCCCCATAAGTCCTGCAATTTTTGTTTCCGTTTTGAAAGTCACGATTGAATCTGCTCCCACCGACCTTTCAGGCTGTGCATTCCACATCATTCTCTCCATTGAGCAAGACAACCACCTAAGTGCCTTCCCTTGATGTCACTGGATGAGCATTTTTAAATAAAAGAAAGACTTGCATTTATATAGCGTCTTTCACAACCACCGGACATCCCAAAGCGCTTTGCGGCCAATGAAGTACTGTTGTAATGTGGGAAACGCAGCAGCCAACTTGCGCACAGCAAGCTCCCGCTAACAGCGATGTGATAATGACCAGTTTTTTTGTTATGTTGATTGAGGGATAAATATTGGCCCCAGAGCACCACCCCCGTTCTTTTTTGAAAGAGTGTCCTGGGATCTTTTACATCCACCAAGCGTCAGTTTAATGTCTTATGCAAAAGGCGGCACCTCCGACAGTGCAGCATTCCCTCAGCATGAGAGTGGAGTGTTAGTTTGGATTTTTGCTCAAGTTTCTAAAGTGGGACTTGAACCCACAACCTTCTGACTCACAGGCGAGAGTGCTACCCACTGAGTCACAGCTGACACTGACATCACTGGCTTCCTGCTCATGCATTACAAATCTTTATCTCGGCAGCAATCTATGAAACGTTTTGTTACAGACAGTAAATGAATAGATTACAACTTTGATTTTGTATCACAGCATTCAATCAGACGGCAATATTAAACGTAATATCATTTCTGTCCAATTATTGGTCAATTTGCCTTTTGTGTTGCTGGCCGCTGGCCAGGATGATGGGGAAAAATGTTGTCTTAGTGACAAGCTCCTGCTCTCAGTCATCCCTTCTGCCATCCTTCGGATGAGACTTTCAACACGAGGCCCCGTCTGCCCTCTCAGGTGCAGGTCAAAGGTCGCACGGCACTGTTTCGAAGAAGAACAGGGGAGGCGTTCTCCCCGGTGTCCTGGTGCCAATATTTATCCCTCAACCAACAGCATTCAAAAAAGAACAGAGTGCCTGGTCATTATCACATTGCTGTTTGTGGGAGCTTGCTGTGCGCAAATTGGCTGCCGCGTTTCCCACATTGCAACAGTGACTGCACTTCCAGAAAAAGTACTTCACCGGCTGTAAAGCGCTTCGGGAAGTCCTGAGGCCATGAAAGGCGCTATATAAATGCCAGCCTTAATTCTTTCCCATTGAAACTTCTTTTTTTATTGAAAGATGAAAGAAACCAGTAAAATCCCAGGCCAATTTGTTAACCAAGTTGGCGAGGTGGGGGGATTATTCTATGCTGTGCCTAACTTTTGTAAGGAAAGAAAGACTCGCATTTTCATAGCGCCTTTCATGACCACCGGACGTCTCAAAGCGCTTTACTGCTGATGAAGTGCTTTTGTAGTCACTTTTGTTATGTGGAAAATGTGGCAACCAACTTGCACACAGCAAGGGTCCCACACACAGCGAGATGATAATGACGAGATAATCTGTTTTAGTGGCGCTGGTTGAGCGATAAATATTGGCCCAAGGATTGACACCAGGGATAACTCCCCTGCTCTTCTTCGAAGTAGTGCCATGGGATCTTTTACGTCCACCTGGAGCCTCAGTTTAACAGCATATCCGCAAGACAGCACCTCCAACAGTGCGGTACTCCCTCAGCACTGCATTGGAGCATCAGCCTGGATTTTTGTGCTCAAGTCTCTCGCGTGGGACCTCAATCCACAGCCTTCTGACTCAGAAGCAAGGGTGCTGCCACTGAGCCCCGGCTGACACTAGGCACCCCAGGGCACAAACAGACGGCTGTTTCCTGTCTTCCATTGCTCCCACATGTTCGAGGCTGAAAGGGAGCACCAAGCAAGCAGCCCCTGTTCACTCGCTGGTCTCCGTCCATTTTGCTCTCATCACTCGGCTGCTAAGAAGTAGAACAGATTGCGGAATTTCCGCCGGGCAACCTGATCTTATGGAAGCTCCCCCACGGTCCCCGCTTAGGAGAGGGTCCGACTGAGATCAGTCGCAAGCCTCGCGCACCTCTCAATAACGAGAACTTGTGTTTATATAGCGCCTTTAACGTAGTAAAACGTCCCAAGGAGCTTCACAGGAGTGTTTTAAGACGAAACAAATAAATTTGACACCGAGCCACAGAAGGAGAAATTACTGCAGATGTTCGGTCAAAGAGGGAGGTTTTAAGGAGCATCTTAAAGGAGGAAAGAGAAGCGGAGAGGCGGAGAGGTTTAGGGAGGGAGTTCCAGAGCTTGGGGCACAGGCAGCTGAAGGCACGGCCACCGATGGTCGAGCGATTATAATCAGGGATGCTCAGGGGGGGCAGAATTAGAGGAGCGCAGACATCTTGGGGGGGGGGTTGTGTGGGCTGGAGGAGATTACAGGGATAGGGAGGAGCGAGGGCCATAGAGGGATTTGTAAACAAGGATGAGAATTTTGAAATCGTGGCGTTGTTTAACCGGGAGCCGATGTAGGTGGGCGAGCACAGGGGTGATGGGTGAGCGGGACTTGGCGCGGGTTCAGGGCACGGGCTGTCACGTATCAGGCAATGAGTGAAGGCCTGGGGCACACGGCTTCGAGTCTCACTCATTTCCAGATCGGAGCCCGACCGAATCGCCAGGCAGGGGCCAAGGCAGCTACCAACCTCAGGGGGAAGAGTCCCGCTGGACAGGCTCAGGGCAGCACCAGTCGCCCCGGAGGTGTCAAGCAAGGCAGATGAAGAAAAGCCACCAATGGTATATCACCCCAGCTGCCCATTGTCATTTCCGTGGGAGGGACAGGCAGATCCCTTGGGCAACACCTCTCGCCTCTGAGTCAGGAGGTCGTGGGTTCAGAGTCCCCACGCGAGAGAGTGAGCATGCAATCCAGGCTGGCGCTCCCCAGTGCAGTGCTGTCTTTTGGATGCGGTGCTAAGCCGAGGTCCCGTCGGCCCTCTCAGGTGGTTGTAAAAGATCCCTATTTGAACAAATACAGGAGAGTTCTGCCCGGTGTCCTGGGCCAATATTTATCCCTCAACCAACATCGCTAAAAACAAATGATTTGGACATTTAGGACATTGCTGTTTGTGGGATCTTGCTATGCCCAAATTGACTGCCACTTTTCCTGCAGTGTAATAGTGACTGCACTTCTGAAGTACTTCATTGGCTGCAAAGTGCTTTGGGTTATCCTGAGGTCGTGAAAGGTGCCACGCAAATGCAGATCTGTCTGTCTTTCTGTCCGTCTAGATATCTATCTTTTCTTTCTCCGATAACAGGAAGAAAAAGGAACTTCTGAGCTACCCTGATCGTTGGCACCTGGCTCGTTGGCCGGGTGTAGTTGGGGTTTGGGGTTGGTGGCTGTAGGGTGAAGCTATCGATGGCCGCTGTAGCCTGAGCTGCATCAGGTCAGGGAAGCCCACGATTTGATTGGCTGATCTCAGTCTGGGCTAGCAACTGGTGGGGGGGGGGAGCCGACCCTTACTGTACAGCCTCGCACGTGAACGGCTACGTGTGCGAAGGCAGCGGACGGAGTCCTTCCCTCGCGCGGCAGCACCTCCCAAACCCACGACCTCTGCCACCTAGAAGGACAAGGGCAGCAGGCGCCTGGGGACACCACCACCTCCACGTTCCCCTCAATGTCACACACCATCCCGACTTGGGAATATATCGGCCGTTCCTCCATTGTTCGCTGGGTCACAATCCTGGGACTCCCTCCCCAACAGCACCGTGGGAGCACCTTCACCACACGGGGACTGCAGCGGTTCAAGAAGGCGGCTCACCACCACCTTCTCAAGGGCAGTGAGGGATGGGCAATAAATGCTGGCCTTGCCCGCAGCCCCAGAATGACTATTTTACAAACACCACCCCGGCATCTGTAATGTATCCACCCTTGTGAGTACGCTCTCAGGTTTGTCGAACTGTTGTTCCTGGGCTTGGGCAAGGGGGCCATCAACCGGTCCAGGCAGCGGGCGGTCGAGGGGGTCGTTCATCCCGACTGCCTGCCTCTCTTCCGCGATTACATCCGAGCCAGGGTGTCCCTGGAGAAGGAGCACGCAGTGTCCACCGGTACGCTCGCGGCCTTCCGCGAGAGGTGGGCGCCGGAGGGACTGGAGTGCATCATCACCCCCCCGGCAACCAAATTTTAATTTGATTTAAGTTTCGTTAAATGTGTAATTTGTGGGTTCTAATGCCCTTGCCAAAAGTGGATGCTTGACTTTACGTTCTCCCCAAAATAGTGTGGAGCTGTTGAGTTGTGAGTGGCTTAGCCAATCACGTGATGTTCACAAGACTCAATAAAACCCCAGCCAGTTGGGTTCAGGGGATCCACGATGGGGCAGATGGTTGTGAGCCTGGTGGATGAACTGGTAATGTGTCGTGTGATTGTTAAACCTTTGCTCATAAACTAACTTGTCCTTCATAGCAATGTGTTACGCTGAATTCTTAAGCAAACAATCCTTGAAGCAAATGCATCACAGCGTCAAGTATTTGGAAGAGGAGAGGGGTGATGGACACGAGGGAGAGGAATTCAAATTGTGTGTGTACATTGGGGCTGGGGAAGAGAGATATACGCACCAATCTCACATTCCCTGGGGCTTGAATTCAAACCCGCCCCCACTCCCCCTCCGCCCCATTGAATCCCAGCCCGCTCTCTGTGAGAGTTAGTGAAGAGCAGACAGTGTGTCTCCAACTGCAAACATGTTCAAAGGGCCCTGCCAAACAGCTGCTGTGCCCTGTTGCCAGCATTGCTGCCAAGGCTGACTGCTGGCAATGACCCAGCAGCTCATGTTACGCAGAGCCTGGAGGGTGTCGAGGCGGTTGGGGGGGTGGGGAACGGGGGTGGGAGGGGAGATCGGCAGCGAGGCCGGACTACTGAGAGCAGCTGTTCTCCTGACACATTCCTGTGCTAAGGGCTCACGGGGCAGCTCTCTGTGACACTGTATCGATTACTCCCTCAGTGTTTGGTGCACGCACCCCAGACCATCGCTTCATTGCGCTTACGTTCTTGTCCCATCTCTCTCCCCCTCCTCCCCAATCACCACTCCCCTCCCCTACTCTCCCCCTCCCCTCCCCTCCCCATTCACCACTCGTCTCCCCTACTCTCCCCTCCCCTCCCCATCCACCACTCCCCTCCCCATCCACCCCTCCCCTCTCCTCCCCATCCACCACTCCCCTCCCCTACTCTCCCCCTCCCCTCCTCCTCATCCAACACTCCCCTCCCCTACTCTCCCCGCTCCCCTCCTCCCCACCTGCCCGCCCCTCCCCTCCCCTCCCCATCCACCCCTCCCCTCTCCTCCTCATCCACCACTCCCCTCCCCTACTCTCCCCTCCCCTCCTCCTCATCCACCACTCCTCCCCCTACTCTCCCCAACCTCCTCCCTCCTGCCCTCACATCCCCTCCACCTCTCCTCTTCCCCTCCTCTTCTTCCCTCTCCTCTCCTCTTAGCCCCTCCATCTCCTCCCCATCCACCACTCCCTTCTTCTACTCTCCCCTTCCCTCCACCCCGCCTGCTCTCCTATCCCCTCCCCCTCCGCTCTCCTCTCCCCTCCCCTCCCCTCCTCTCCCCTCTCCTCTCCCCTCTCCCCTCCCCTCTCCTCTCCTCTCCCCCTCCCCTCTCCCCTCCCCTATCCCCTCCCCTCTCCCCTCCCCTCCCCTCCCCTCTCCCCTTCCCCTCTCCCCTCTCACCTCTCCCCTCTCCCCTCCCCTCCCCCCTCTCCCCCTCTCCTCTCCCCTCCCCTCTCCTCTCCCCTCCCCTCCCCTCCCCTCCCCTCTCCTCTCCTCTCCTCTCCTCTCCCCCTCCCCTCTCCCCTCCCCTCTCCCCTCCCCTTTCCCCCTTCCCTCTCCCCTCTCCTCCTCTCCCCCTTCCCTCCCCAGTTCCCCTTAGTGTCCCAGGGCCCATTTACACTTCACCCAGTATTGAGTTCAATGGAGAGTAAAATCAGACGGTGGGGTAAATCTAGGGTCACGTCCCATCCTGACAGTTCCCAGATGGGCAGGTTAGGTTAAAATTTCCTTCCTTCCTCACTCACTCCCTCTCTTCCTTCCTTCCCTCCTCCCTCCATCTTTCCCTTCCTTCCTTCTTTTTCTCTATTTCTTTCTTTTTATTTTCTTTCTTCTTTTCTTTCCTTGGCTCTTTCTCTCTCTATTTCTTTTTTTCCTTCGTTCTCTCGCTCTCTTTCTTTCATTCTTCCTTTCCTTTCTTTCTCTCTCCCTTTCTTTCCTTCTGTTCCTCTTTCTTTCTCTCAGTGTTTTCTTTTTCTATCTCTCTTTCTTTCTCGCTCTCCTTCTTTATCCTTCATCTCCTTTTGGTCAGTCTCACTCACCCACATTGTCCCTCTGTATCCCCATGTTGTCTCTGCACCACTTACACCCCACTGCCTCTCACTGTGTCACTAATCCCCACATTCAAGAGCCAGCCTTAGCCCAGCAGCTGCCCTTTCAGCCTCTCAACAACAAGGCCAAGGGTTCCAGCCCCTCATCATCATCATCTTCATAGGCAGTTCCCCAGAGTCGAGGATGACTTGCTTCCACATTAAAAATTAGTTCGCAGATGACTGTTAAGTCCAATGCCGGAGCTACAGTCTCTGTCGCATGTTGGGCAGATGGTGGTTGAAAGTACGTTGGTTGAAGTGCCGGTTTGTTGAAGTGCTTGGGTTGTCGTGTGCTCCTTCCGCCATATCTGCTTGGTCTCTGCTTGCTCCAGGTGAAGAGAATCGAAGTGTTCGACGCCCTCACGGATTATTCTCCTTCATCTTGAGCGATCCTGCGCCAATGATTCCCAGGCGTCGGTGGGGATGTTATCCAAGAAGCCTTGAAGGTGTCCTTGAAACGTTTCCTCTGCCCGCCTGGGGTCTCGTTTGCCCTGTCGGAGCTCCGAGTAGAGCGCTTGCTTGGGGCGTCTCGTATCGGGCATGTGGACAATGTGGCCCGTCCACCAGAGCTGATCGAGTGTGGTCAGTGCTTCGATGCTGGGGATGTTGGCCTGAGCGAGAACACCGGCGTTGGTGCGCCTATCTTGCCAATGGATTTGCAGGATCTTCCTGAGGCAGCGTTGGTGGTACTTCTCCAGTGCTTTGATGTGCCTGCTGTACATGGTCCATGCCTGAGAAGCATATAGGAGGGCGGGTATCACCATTGCTCTGTAGCCCATGAGCTTTGTGCTGGGTTTGAGGTCTTGGTCCTCAAACAGTCTCTTCCTCAGGTGACCGAAGGCTACACTGGCACACTGAAGGCAGCGTTGGACCTCGTCATCGATGTCTGCCCTTGTTGACAGTAGGCTCCCGAGGTATGGAAAAAGGTCCACGTTGTCCAAGGCCTCATCATGGATTTTGATTATCGGGGGCAGTGCTGTGGGGCAGGGGGCAGGTTGATAGAGCACCTTTGATTTATGGATGTTTAATGTAAGACCCACGCTCTCGTACACTACGCTGAATGTGTTGACAATGGTTTTGTCATGTAGGTATGCTTGGGTTTACTAGCCACCAGGTGGCGCCACTGTCGGAGGTCATTGGGCTGTGCGCACGTGTGTGTGGCCCAGGTATAAAAGGCCAGCCATCTTGTAATGTAATCACTTTGGGCCCTCATACAGTAGAGCCAGGTTTGTACCTGTTCGGAGGTTACAGTATTCAGCCTATTGAGTTATTGCATACACAACATTTGGTGACAAGGTAACAAGAACCTTTGCATGCAAAAATGAGCACAATCAGAATTCTGGAGTGATTCGCGGAGAGCGAAGATTGGGCAGACTTTGTAGCCCGCTTGAACCAGTACTTCGTGGCCAACAAAATGGAGGAAGAGGCAGACGCAGTTCGGCGCAGGGCGGTTCTCCTCACGGTTTGCGGTCCGAAAATCTATGGGCTCATAAAGAATCTCCTCTCGCTCTTAAGTCCAATGGACAAGGACTATAAAACACTGTGTGCTCTGGTACGTGACCATCTCAAACCAGATGAAGGCATCATCATCTCAATATATCGATTCTATACGCACGTTCGTTCTGAGGGCCAGGATATAGCGGAATTCATTGCCAACCTAAGACACCTAGCTGGACCATGTAAGTTTGAAACTGCGTTGGCTGACATGCTGCAGGGCTTCTTTGCAATTGGCATCAACCACGAGGTGATCCTGCATAAGCTACTGGCGGTGGAGTCGCTGGATTTGAGCAAGACCATCACGATTGCTCAATCATGCAAGACAACGGACAAAAGCTTAAAGCAGATATCATTGAAAAAATCGGAACTCGGCAAGTACTGTAAACCAGATAGCATCATCGTTTGGCAGAGCTGCGTGTGGCAGGGCCTACTTGACTGCATACGCAAAATCTGTGACTGCTGAAAGTCCGCCAACGGGAATGAATCCGATATCACCGTGTTGGCATTGTGGGGGAAATCATCGGCGTCATCAGCGTCGGTTTAAACAGTATATTTGTAAAGGCTGTTCGAGAGTGGGGCATCTCAGCGCATGTGTCCGCAACTGAGCAAGCGTGCTGCGACACACCACATGGAGGATGATGACCAGTCTAGCACAGATCCGGATATGCAATCTGAGATACCAGAGGAGGAAGTGTATGGACTGTATTCGTTCCTAACAAAGAACCAACCGATAATGATTAATGTAAAACTTAATGGTGTGCCGGTATCGATGGAATTGGACACGGGTGTGAGTCAATCAATAATGAGCCAGAGGACATTAGACAAGCTGTGGGATACTAAGGCTGTGAGGCCTAAGCTGAGTCCAGTCAATGCCAAGTTGCGTACGTACACTAAAAAACTCATAAAGGTGATTGGCAGTGCAGTAATCAAGGTGTCGTGTGATGGTGCGGTTCACGATTTACTGTTATGGGTTATTCCAGGCAATGGTCCAACGCTGTTCGGCAGGAACTGGTTAGAAAAAATCAAATGGAACTGGAACGAGATCAAAGCGTTGTCGCCGGAGGAGGATACTCCATGTGTTTAAATGCTGAGCAAGTTCCCCTCGCTGTTTGAACCAGGCATCGGCAATTTCATGGGAGCCAAGGTGCAGATCCACGTGGACTCGGATGCAAGACCCGTCCATCATAAAGCTCGGGCAGTTCCGTATATGATGAGGGAGGTCGAAATCAAACTGGACAGACTCCAGCATGAAGGGATCATATCACCGGTCGAATTTAACGAATGGGTCAGCCCCATTGTTCCCGTGTTGAAAAGTGATGGCACTGTAAGGATTTGTGGAGACTACAAGGTTACGATCAACCGAGTTTTGAAGCAGGATCAATACCCGTTACCAAAGGCTGATGACCTGTTTGCAATGCTAGCCAGGGGAAAGTCGTTCACAAAACTGGATCTGACGTCGGTCTTCGTGACACAGGAGCTGGTCGAACATCGAAGAAATTTACGTACATCAACACTCATAAAGGACTGTTTATCTACAACAGGTGCCCTTTTGGAATTCGCTCAGCTGCAGTCATATTTCAGAGGAACATGGAGAGTCTACTGAAGTCTGTCCCCAGAACCGTCGTGTTCCAAGATGACATCTTGGTCACAGGTCATGACTCTGCCGAACATCTGAACAACCTGGAAGAGGTTCTACATTGTCTGGACAAAGTGGGACTCAGACTGAAATGCTCGAAGTGCGTCTTCATGGCACCAGAAGTTGAATTCCTGGGGAGGAAAATTGCTGCTGATGATATCAGGCCTACGGACTCGAAAACCAAGGCCATCAAAAATGCACCCAAGCCTCAGAATGTGACGGAGCTGCGTTCGTTCCTTGGTCTACTCAACTACTTCAGTAATTTCTTACCTAGATTGAGCACCTTATTAGAGCCACTGCACATGCTGCTAAGAAAAAGTGACAACTGGGTGTGGGGTGCGTCTCAAAATAGAGCTTTTGAGAAAGCTACTAATCTGCTTTGCTCTAACAAGCTGCTGGTACATTATGATCCATGTAAGCATCTAGTATTGGCCTGTGATGCTTCGTCATATGGAGTTGATTGCGTGTTCCAACAAGCTAATGAGTTGGGCAAATTACAACCTGTTGCATATGCTTCAAAAAGTTTGTCAAAGGCAGACGGAGCCTACAGCATGGTAGAGAAAGAAGCACTAGCCTGTGTGTGTGGGGTTAAAACGATGCATCAGTACCTGTTTGGTCTTTGGTTTGAACTGGAAACAGATCACAAGCCACTCATTTCATTGTTTTTGGAAAACAAAGGTATCAATACCAATGCATCGTCCCACATCCAGAGGTGGGCGCTGACATTATCTGCCTATGGTTATGTCATTCACCATAGACCTGGCACTGAGAATTGTGCCGATGCATTGAGCAGTCTGCCGTTGCCCACACCGGAGGTGGAAACGCCACAACCGGCGGACCTATTGTTAGTCATGGATGCTTTTGAAAGTGAAGGAACCTCTGTCACGGCCCAACAAGTTAAGACCTGGATCAGCCAGGACCCGATATTATCGGTTGTGAAACGTTATATCCTTAGTGGCGATTGGTCTGCCATACCCAAGCAAATGTGTGAGGAGACCAAACCTTACATCCGTCGCAAAGACGAACTATCCATTCAATCAGATTGTATACTGTGGGGTAATTGTGTTGTTATGCCCAAGAAAGGCAGAGAGAAATATGTGCATGATCTACATAGCACACATCCCAGTATTGTCATGATGAACGCCATTGCCAGGCCTCATGTATGGGATCTGGAATCATGTGTGCATCAGTGCAACACTTGCATGCAGCTTAGTAAAGCATCAACGGAATCGCCACTGAGTCTGTGGTCGCGGCCATCTAAACCAAGGTCCAGGATCCACATCAACTTTTCAGGTCCCTTCCTGGGAAAGATGTTCTTAGTTGTGGTGGATGCTTATTCCAAGTGGATAGAGTGCACAATCATGTCATCCAGCACATCTACCATTGAGAGCCTTCGTGTCATGTTTGCTATGCATGGTCTGCCTGACATCGTTGTAAGTGACAACGGATCTTGCTTCACCAGTATGGTGTTTCAAGAGTTCATGAAACTCAATGTTATCAAACATGTTGAGGTCAGCACCATTCAAACCCGCATCCAATGGACAAGCAGGGCGTGCGATCCAAACCGTCAGGCAGAGCATGAAACGTGTAACTCAAGGTTCACTGCAAACTCGCTTGTACACTCATATTGCTTAGTTACAGGACAAGACCCCATATGCTTACCGGGGTCTCCCCTGCTGAACGATTAATGAAGAAAGGTCTCAAGACCAGGCTCTCTCTTGTCCACTCTGACTTGAATAATCGTGTCGAATACAGATGTCAAAGTCAGCAAGGGTATCATGATTGCGCTACTGTGTCACACAACATTTCTATCAATGATCCTGTCTATGTACTGAATTATGGTCAAGGTCCCAAATGGATCGACGGTACTGTTACGGCCAAGGAGGGTAACAGAGTGTTTATCGTTAAGCTCAAGAATGGGCAGACATGCAGGAAACATGTTGATCAGATAAAGCTGCGGCACACGGATGAACCGGAACTGTCTGAGGAAGACACGATCAGAGACCAACCAACCTACCCTCAGTCATCAGAGGACTCCGCTGTCATCAATGAATCTGGACTTTCAATCCCTGACGTGGTCATTGCCACTCCCATCAGATCGACTACCCAGCCCCCAGTCATAACAGACTCAGAACACTCGCGCAAGGCTGGAGTTGAACTGAGACGATCAACTCGGGAGCGGAAAGCCCCGGACCGTCTCAATTTGTAAAAAGACCGTTACTGATATCTTAAAGTGGGATAGTGTCATGTATGTATGCTTGGCTTTACTAGCCACCAGGTGGCGCCACTGTCAGAGGCCATTGGGCTGTGCGCACGTGTGTGTGGCCCAGGTATAAAAGGCCAGCCATCTTGTAAAGTAATCACTTTGGGCCCTAATAAAGTATAGGCCAGGTTTGCACCTGTTCGGAGTTTACAGCATTCAGTCTATTGAGTTATTGCATACACAACAGGTTTGGAGTTTGTCCTCCGAGTGTGCGCAGACGCAAGCGTCATCTGCATATTGTAATTCGATGACAGAGCATGGCACGACCATGGATCTGGACTGATGGCGACGGAGGTTGAACAGTTCCCCGTTTGTTCTGTAGATTATCTCCACTCCAGCGGGAAGCTTACTGACGGTGAGATGTAGCATTGCAGCAAGGAAGATCGAGAAGAACGTTGGTGCGATGACACGGTCTTGCTTCACCCCGATTTGTACATGAATTGGGTCTGTGGTGGACCCGTTGATCAGAATCATGGCTTGCATGTTATCATGAAGCTAACAGAGGACGGTGACAAATTTTTGAAGACAGCCAAATTTGAAGAGTACACGCCATAATCCTCATGGTTGGGCTCGAGATTAGGATCTTTCAGCTGCTTCCAGCCCCTAACGCCAGGCTGACACCCCTGGTGCAGGACCGAGGGGGTGCTGCAGTGTCGGAGTTGCCGTCTTCGCATTGAGGCTTTAAACTGTCTGCCTGATGAGGGGGATGTAAAAAATCCCATCGCACTATTCATAGTTCCCGACAAAACAACCAGCTTCAAACGTGACCATGGGTTGGTTGTAAAGCATGTTGGAACGTCCTGAGATTGTGAAAGTTGCCACATAATTGCAAGTTCCTTATTTCAACCTGCATTTCTATAGCGCCTTTAACGCAGTCAAAACGTCCCAAGGTGCTTCACGGGAGCGATTATCAGATGAAATTTGACACCGAGCCATATAAGGAGATGTTAGGGCAGGTGACCAAAAGCTTGTTCAAAGAGGTAGGTTTTAAAGAGCGTCTTAAAGGAGAACAGAGAGGTAGAGAGGAGGAGAGGTCTAGGCAGGGTGTTCCAGAGCTTAGGACCCAGGCAGTTGAAGGCACATTGTGTGCAAATTGGTTGCTGCGTTTCCCACATTACAACAGTGACTGCACTTCCAGAAAAAGTACTTCACCGGCTGTAAAGCGCTTCGGGAAGTCCTGAGGCCATGAAAGGCGCTATATAAATGCCAGTCTTAATTCTTTCCCATTGAAACTTCTTTTTTATTGAGAGATGAAAGAAACAGGTAAAATCCCAAGCCAATTTGTTAACCAAGTTGGTGAGGGGGGGAGGGGATTATTCTATGCAGTGCCTACCTTTTGTCAGAAAAGAAAGACACGCATTTTTATAGCTGGACATCTCAAAGCGCTTTACTGCTGATGAAGTACTTTTGTAGTCACTGTTGTAATGTGGGAAACGTGGCAACCAACTTGCTTGACCACAGCAAGGGTCCCACACACAGCGATGTGATAATAACTAGATAATCTGTTTTAGTGGCGCTGGTTGAGAGATAAATATTGGCCCAAGACACCAGGAACACCAAATAGTACTTCATTGACTGTAAAATCGGTGATGTGCAAGAGGCCAGAATTGGAGGAGTGCAGACATTGCGGGGGTGTGGGCGGGAGGGGTTGTATGGCTGGAGGAAGTTACAGAGATGGGGGCGGGGGGAGGTGGGGGAAAAAGCATTGGCAGAGATTGGAAAACGCAGATGAGAATTTGAAACTCGAAGCGTTGCTGGACCGGGAGCCAATGTAGGTCGGCGAGCACAGGGGGTGATGGTTGGGCGGGACTTGGTGCGAGTTAAGACGTGGGCCGCCGAGCTTCTGGCCGAGCTGAAGTTTACGGAGGGCGGGGGGGGGGGGGGAGGGGCGGTTGGGGGCAAGGTGGGAGGCTTGCCGGCAGAGCGTTGGACCAGTTTGCCCGCTGCCTGTACTGTCTGTGTCCCTCGTGCCAGCTCCCCTTGTTTACGTTTCGCGAGTCCCAGCTGTGCGTGGCGGACAGAAGTGCACTTGGCTTTAAATCGGCACAGCTGCTCGGTGGAAAGTCTCCCCTCTCCCCCACCCCCTCCCTCCCACTTGTGCGAACCTGAGCCCGGCCTTCTGACAGAGGTTCTCAGACCCAGAGTTACTGACAGGCCTTCAGCTGGTGCAGGCGGTTAACCAACGGAGAGAACCCGCAGCTGTTGGCTGGAATGTTCTCTTTTTCAAGCTGATCACTTCTTTCATGTCCAGCGAGGCTTGTACTGAAAGCGGCTGTTCTCCGTGGCAGCACACATGTGCGTGTGTACATCTAGATTTATTAATAGTCTTGCATTCATAGTATGTCAGCCAGTGGCTCAGTGGGCAGCACATTCACCTGTGAGTCAGAAGGTTGTGGGTTCAAATCGTACTTGGGCACTTAAATCTACGCTGACACTCCTCGTGCAGTGCTGAGGGAGTGCTGCCCTGTCAGAGGTGCTGTCTGTAATGCATTTGGTTCTTTGCTTAAGAATTCATAGCAACACATTGCTATTAAAAACTAGTTGGTTTGTGAGCAAAGGTTTAACAATCACACTACACGTTACCAGTTCAGCCACCTGCCTCATCGTGGATCCCCTGAAGCCAACTGGCTGGGGTTTTATTTAGTCTTGTGAACATCACGTGACTGGCTGAGCCACTCCCAACTCAACACCGTCTTTTGGATGAAACGTTAAGCCAAGGCCTCCGACTGCTCTCTCAGGTGGATGTAAAAGATCCACTAATGGCACTAATTCGAACAAGAGCAGGAAAGATATCCCTGGTGCCCTGGCTGATATTTATTCCTCAATCACCGTAACAAAAAACAGATTATCTGGTCATTATCACATTGCTGTTTGTGGGAGCTTGCTGTGCTCAAATTGGCTGCCGCGTTTCCCACATTACAACAGTGACTACACTCCGAAAGTACTTCATTGGCCGTAAAGTGCTTTGAGACGTCCGGTGGGCATGAAAGGCGCTATAGAAATCCAAGTCTTTCTTTCTTTTTATAGTGTACACCCTCCCGTCCCATCGCACACTGCCATCGAGCCTTATCTGTCACATTTAACCGTTGTGACATATTTATGTGCAGTGGCTCAGTGGACAGCACCCCTAGCCTCTGGGTCAGAAGGTATGTGGGTTCAAGTCCCACTCCAGGGACTTGAGCACATAAATCTAAGCTGACACTCCCAGTTCATTACTGAGGGAGCGCTGCATTGTTGGAGGTGCCGTTTTTCGGACGAGGCATAAAACCGAAGCCCTGGTCTGCTCTCTCAGGTGGGCGTTAAAGATTTCACGGCACTATTTCAATAGAAGAGCGGGGGAGTTAGCCCCAGTGTCCTGAGCAAATATTTAACCCTCAACCAACGGATTATCTGGTCAACGTTGTAACCTATTCGTTTTGTGTCTGTTACAAAACGTTTCATAGATTGCTGCCGAGATGAAGATTTATAATGAAGATTTCTCGCCTCCGAGTCAGCTGACACTGATATGGGGAAAGAGCGGGGAGGTGGGACTAACTGGATTGCTCTTTGAAAGAGCCAGCGCAGACTCGCTGGGCCAAAAGACCACCTTCCACCCTCAAAGCCTCCTTGATAAGGTGCAACATCCCCACCGGCACCTGGGAATCCCTGGCCGAAGACCGCCCTAAGTGGAGGAAGTGCAACCGGGAGGGCGCTGAGCACCTCGAGTCTCGTCGATGACAGCATGCAGAAACCAGGCGCAGGCAGCGGAAGGAGCGTGCGGCAAACCAGACTCCCCACCCACCCTTTCCTTCAACCACTGTTTGTCCCACCTGTGACAGAGACTGTAATTCCTATATTGGACTGTACAGTCACCTGAGAACTCACTTTTGGATTGGAAGCAAGTCTTCCTCGATTTCGAGGGACTGTCTATGATGAGGATGACTAGTCTATGGTTCTATGAACAAGTTCCATTTATATAAGGCGTTTAATGTAGTAAAATGTCCCAAGATGCTTCACAGGAGCATTAACAGGCAAAAGTTGATATCGAATCACATAAGGAGATGTTAGGAGATGCGACCAAACGTTTGGTCAAAGCGGTAAGGTTTCAAGGAGCATCCTTCCTTTCCATTGAAACATAGAAACATAGAAATCTACAGTGCAGAAGGACCATTTTGGCCCATCGTGTCCGCGTCGGCCGACAATGAGCCGCACGGCCCTCGGTCAACATCCCTAAAGGTTACATATAAACCTATGAACAATGACGGAAAGGCAAAGAGCACCCGGCCCAACCAGATCGCCTCACACAACCTCGGCACCCCTTACACCGAAACATTCAATAGTTGAAGTTCAATAGCACTCATTTTCCTAAAGTTAAAACTGCGCCCCCTTGAGTGGCAAGTAGCCTGGTGCTTCCATAGGAGGAGGAGGAGTTACCGGGAGCTCCTATTGACTCGGTGTCGAGCCGCACTGGGTGAGGATCAGGAGCAGTCTGTGCCTGGGCTGGTGTGCGACCAACCGGCAAGTCTTTCCAGGGGAATAGTGCCATCTCCTGTCCAAACTCATGTATTTCATGAGCCAGAGACAGGGAGAATAGAAGAGTTTTGAAATTACTGTTTGTAATATTAATGGAAATAACATGCACTTATATTACATTCCTCCGCCCACTGTTTTGTTAATTTTAACATCATAAAATATCACAGAGCGCTTCACAGCAGCGACTATCAAACAAAGTTTTGACACTGAGCCACATAAGGAGATATTAGGACAGGTGACCAAAAACTTGGTCAAAGAGGTAGGTTTTAAGGAACATCTTAAAGGGAGAGAGAGAAGTTGAGACGCCAAAGAGATTTAGGAAGGAAATTCCAGAGCTTAGGACTGAGGCAGCTAGAGGCACGGCCGCCAGTGGTGGAGCGAAGGAAGTGGGGAATGTAATGTCCTTACTCAATACCACAAACCCACACGAGGCACATTCTATGGACAAGGTCACTTCATGACCTGAACCTTTATTCACAGGGCCAAGAAGTGATGACCCTGCGTGGGACCTCCCTTTATATACCTGGATGACCAGGTGAGGAGTGACTCCCACAAGTTCACCCCCTGTGGTCAAGGTGTGCTTAGAAACATAGAAACATAGAAAATAGGTGCAGGAGTAGGCCATTCGGCCCTTCGAGCCTGCACCGCCATTCAATGAGTTCATGGCTGAACATGCAACCTCAGTACCCCATTCCTGCTTTCTCGCCATACCCCTTGATCCCCCTAGTAGTAAGTGATCCCCCTAGGAGTAAGGGGATCCCCTAGTGCATTGCTTAAGTATATACAGTATTGCAGTGGTGTTACATAGAGGCTACATACATGACAGGGGATGTTCAAGAGGCCTGAATGGGAGGAGTGCAGAGATCTCGGAGGGTTGTAGGGGCCGGGACAGGTTAGAGATAGGGAGGGAGGGAGTTGGGGGGGGGGGGCGAGGCCATGGAGGGTTGTGGGGGCCGGAACAGGTTAGAGATAGGGAGAGAGGGAGGTGGGGGGGGGGGGGGCGAGGCCATGGAGGGTTGTGGGGTCCGGAACAGGTTAGAGATAGGGAGGGAGGGAGGTGGGGGGGAGGCCATGGAGGGTTGTGGGGGCCGGGACAGGTTAGAGATAGGGAGGGAGGGGGTGGGGGCGAGGCCATGGAGGGTTGTGGGGGCCGGGACAGGTTATAGAGATCGGGAGGGGGTGGGGGCGAGGCCATGGAGGGTTGTGGGGGCCGGGACAGGTTATAGAGATAGGGAGGGGGGGGGGGGGGGCGAGCCATGGAGGGTTGTGGGGGTCGGGACAGGTTATAGAGATAGGGAGGGGGGTGGGGGGGGCCATGGAGGGTTGTGGGGGCCGGGACAGGTTATAGAGATAGGGGGGGGGGGGGGGGGCGAGGCCATGGAGGGTTGTGAGGGCTGGGACAGGTTATAGAGATAGGGGGGTGGGGGGTGGGGGGGCGAGGCCATGGAGGGTTGTGGGGGCCGGGACAGGTTATAGAGATAGGGAGGGAGGAGGGTGGGCCATGGAGGGTTGTGGGGGTCTGGACAGGTTATAGAGATAGGGAGGGGGGGGGGAAGGCCATGGAGGGTTGTGAGGGCCGGGACAGGTTATAGAGATCGGGAGGGTGGGGGGCGAGCCATGGAGGGTTGTGAGGGCTGGAACAGGTTATAGAGATAGGGAGGGCGAGGGGGGGGGGCCGCGAGGCCATGGAGGGATTTGAACACGAGAATAACTTTTTAAGTCGGGGCATTGCTGGAACGGGAACCAATATATGTCAGTGAGCACAGGAGGTGATGGGTGAATGGGGCTTGGTACAAGTTAGCACACGGACAGTCGAGTTAGGGATATGCTCAAGTTTATAGAGGATGGAAGATGGGCGATCGGCCGGGAGCGCTTTGGAAAAGTCAGAAAGTCGTCGAATTGTCCAGTTGAATCTCCCGATTGTGCCCACAGTGGAAACTCTAGCCCCTTTAATGCAATGTACAGTGCCCTCATCTGTTCACGTTTATTCCACAAGCTTCTCTTTTTATGCAGTGCCGACCAACATTGGGTTGAATTTTCGCCACCATTCTGCGCTGTATTTTTGGCCTACGCTGTTCTTTTTTGAGCAGACTGAAATCTGCAAGTTTCACCAAAGTTCCTGCGCCATCCTAAACTACTTACGGCCGATTTTTTTAGTTCGTGATTTTATGAAGTCACTGGGGGTGCCGGCTGCTGCCTGCGTCATTTCTGGCCATTTCAGCGAGTTTGGCCAAGTAGGATTTTTTCAAAAGCGAAGTAGTGCACCGTTCTGAAAAAGCTTACCTGCACTTAAGAAAATAGGCGCAGAGAAGATGCCATTGTTTTAGCGGAGCTGAAGAAACAGCACCGGAGGCGGGGGGGTGGGGGGTGGAGGGGGACATTAGTCCCAGGATAGGAGCGGCACTAGGGGCAGGAGACCTTTCAGCCCGGGATAGCAACGACACCGGGGGCAGGAGGCTTTTTGGCCCAGGATAGGAGTGGCCAGCACCGAGGGTGGGTGGCCTTTCGGCCCGGGATAGGAGCGGTGTATGTTTCCCTTTCCAGCTTCAGCCCTTGAGTGTGTCCCTCGTTACCCTGGCAACCTCAGATTTCGGCGCAGACCTTAAGCTCCACCCACAGAGCTTAAGGATAATCTGCGCCGCTCCAAATTCAACGTTTATTTCAGCGAAACTTGCAACTTTTTTTTTGGCGCAGTCCGCCACTAAATTATTGAACATACCTCTACAAATGCGCAAAAATCAACCATGGAGAAAATTGGCCCCATAGGAGCAGGAGTAGGCCATTCGGCCCCTTGAGCCTGCTCCGGCATTCAATAAGATCATGGCTGATCTGAAATTTAATTCTATACCTGCCTTTGGCCCATACCCATTAATACCCTTGGTTCACAAAAATCTTTCAATCTCAGCTTTAAAATTAACAATTGATCTTGCATCAATTGCCTTTTGTGGACGAGAGTTCCAAACATCTACCACCCTTTGTGTGTAGAAGTGTTTCCTAATTTCACTCCTAAAAGGCTTGGCTCTAATTTTTAGACTATGTCCCCAAGCAGCAGAAATAGTTTGTCTCTATCTACCCTGTTAGTTCCCCTTAATAAGAACATAATTAATAGGAGCAGGAGTAGGCCATTTGGTCCCTCGAGCCTGCTCCGTCATTTAATAAGATCATGGCTGATCTGATCTTGGCCTCAAATCCAATTCAGGCACGCTCCCTATAACCCTTAACTCCCCTATCGTTCAAAAAGCTGTCTATCTCCACCTTAAATATATTCAATAACCCAGCCTCCACAGCTCTCTGGGGTAGAGAATTCCAAAGATTCATGACTCTTTGAGAGAAGAAATTCTTCCTCATCTCCGTTTTAAATGGCACCCCTTATTCTGAAACTATGCCCCCTAGTTCTAGATTCCCCCACGAGGGGAAACATCCTCTCTGCATCTACCCTGTCAAGCCCACTCAGATTCTTACATGTTTCAATAAGATCACATCTCATTCTTCTAAACTCCAATTATAGGCCCAACCTGCTCAATCTTTCTTCATAACACAGTATTGTGTGCAGTTTTGGTCTCCTAATCTGAGGAAGGACAATCTTGCTATTGAGGGAGTGCAGCGAAGGTTCACCAGACTGATTCCCGGGATGGCAGGACTGACATATGAAGAAAGACTGGATCGACTCGGCTTATATTCACTGGAATTTAGAAGAATAAGAGGGGATCTCATAGAAACATATAAAATTCTAACAGGATTGGACAGGTTAGATGCAGGAAGAATGTTCCCAATGTTGGGAAAGTCACAGTCTAAGGATAAGGGGTAAGCCATATAGGACCGAGATGAGGAGAATTATTTTCACCCAGAGAATTCTCTACCACAGAAAGTTGTTGAGTCCAGTCGTTGGATATATTCAAAAGGGAGTTAGATGTGATCCTTACGACTAAAGGGATCAGGAGGTATGGAGAGAAGGCAGGAATGGGGTACTGAAGTTGCATGATCAGCCATGATCATATTGAATGGTGAGCAGGTTCGAAGGGCCAAATGGCCTGCTCCTGCACCTATTTTCTATGTTTCTATGTTTCTAACCCCTTCATCTCAGGAATCAACCTCGTGAGCCTTCTGTGAACTGCCTCCAATGCAAGTATATCACTCCCGAAATAAGGAGAGCAGAACTGTACACAGCACTCCAAGTGTGGTCTCACCAATACCCTGCACAGTTGTAGCAGGACTTACCTACTTTTATACTCTATCCCCCTTGCAATGAAGGTCAACATTCCATTTGCCTTCCTAATCATTTGTTGTACCTGCATGTTAACTTTTTGTGTTTCATGTACAAGGACCCCCAGATCCCTCTGTACCTCAGCATTTGTAATCTCTCTCCATTTAAATAATAATTTGCTTTTTTATTCTTCCTACCAAAGTGGATAACCTCACATTTTCCCACACAATACTCCATCTGCCAAATTTTTGCCCACTCACTTAACCTGTCTATATCTCTTTGCAGATTCTTTGTGTCCTCTTCACAACTTGCTTTCCCACCTATCTTTGTATCCTCAGCAAATGTAGCTACATCACACTCGGTCCCTTCATCCAAGTCATTAATATAGATTGTAAATAGTTGAGGCCCCAGCTCTGATCCCTATGGCACCCCACTAGTCACTGTTTGCCAACCAGAAAATTACCCATTTATCCCAACTCGCTGTTTTCTGTTAGTTAGCCAATCCTCTATCCGTGCTAATATATTACCCCCAACCCCGTGAGTTCTTAGCTTGTGCAGTAACCTTTTATTTGGCACCTGATCGAATGCCTTCTGGAAATCCAAATACACCACATCCACTGGTTCCCCCTTATCCACCCTGCTTGTTACATCCTCAAAGTAGTCTAACAAATTTGCAAACATGATTTCCCTTTCATAAAACCATGCTGACTCTGCTTGATTTTCTACATGTTATTGCTGAGCCCGAACTTTACTTCCTGTCTATAAGGGAAGTACGATCGTCCCAGATAGATTTTTTCCAACACTTTTCCAAACTGTTAAGCCAAAAATCTGCCCCTGTGTGTCTCCTGATGTGACACCGATTAATAGAATCATAGAATGAGACAGCACAGAAGGAGGATATTTGGACCATCATGCCTATGTTGGCTCTTTCCTACTTTTCTCCTCATCTAAGTCTTAAATGACCAATCTCTTATGCTGAGACTGTGACCCCTGGTTCTAAACTCCCCAGCCAGGGGAAACATCCTCCCTGCATCTACCCTGTCAAGCCCTATAAGAATTTTGTATGTTTCAATGGGATCAGCTCTCATTCTTCTAAACTCTAGAGAATATAGGCCTAGTCTACTCAATCTCTCCTCATAGGACAATCCCCCATCCCAGGAATCAGTCTGATGAACCTTCATTGCACTCCCTCAATGGCAAGTATATCCTTCCTTGATATCACGTTAAAGAGAAAGGGCTTTGATAGCTCCGTGTTGAGTTCTGTAGAGTGCAAATTTAGATTACGTGTTCCAGTTTCCGGAGCGGGACTTGAACCCACAACCTTCTGACTCAAATGGCTAGAGTGCTTCCCAACTGACGCCACGTCAGTGAAGAGAGCCAGCGTGAAAGGGATAACCCTGGATCTTATTTAATTAAATATGGTTCCATCATATCGATTCTGTAATGAAGGAGCACAGCTTTTGCCATCTGACGCAGTTTGCACAACCACATGAACAGACCGTTGGACCCAGGGGTCAGGACTGTGATGTTGCATATAATCCAGTACTGTGTGAAACTCCGTTCGTGTCCTAGCACAGTGTGTTTCTTAATGTTTCCTTCACCAAAGGAGAACAAGATATCCAGCCTTTGACTTACTCCCTAGTAAGAGAGAAAGAAAGTGTCAAATTAACTCAGGCAGCGTCTCTTGGTTATTTTAAGGGAATGTTTGAATTGGACTGGAGAAAAATTAATTTGGTGCCAGTTTATCAAATGGAACAGAAAGATGGCCAGGGAACTATATATAAATGACCCTAATATCAGCAACAACTCCACAACAATTTCTATTTATGCAGCGCCTTTAATGTAGTAAAACGTCCCAAACGGGAATGTTATAAGATAAAAAATAAAGTTGACATTGAGCCACACAAGTAGAAATTAGGGCAGAGGACAAATAGCTTGTCAAAGAGGTCGGTTTTAAGGAGCATCTTGAAGGAGGAAAGAGAGGTAGAGAGGTTTAGGCAGGGAGTTCCAGAGCTTGGGGCCTAGGCAACAGAAGGCACGGCCACCGATGGTTGAGCGGTTATAATCAGGGAGTAAAACGAGAGAAAAGTTTGTAAAGGAGAGAAGCAACAACAATTTGCGTTTCTTCCCTACATTACCACAGTGACTACACTTTAAAAGTACTTCATTGGCTGTAAAGCGCTTTGGGACGTCATGAGTTCGTGAAACTATATAAATGCAAGTCTTTTTTTTCATACAGCGGCCTTAACGTAATAAAACGTCCAAGGTGCTTCACACGAGTGCTAACAAACAATGTTTGACACCGAGCCACAGAAGGAGATATGAGTACAAGAGAAAAATAAAAACATAATACGCAGGAATTGCTCAGCGGGTCAGGCAGCTGCAGTGGAGAGAGAAACAGAGTTAGTGTTTCAGGTCAATGAGCCTTCGTCAGGTTCGACCTGAAATGTTAACTTTGTTTCTCTCTCCACGTAATGCTGCCTGACCTGCTGAGTATTTCCAGCATTTTCTGTTTTTATTTAAGGAGATATTAGGACAGGTGACCAAATGCTTAGACAAAGAGGTAGGTTTTAACAGGCATCTTAAAGGAGGAGCGAATGGTAGCGAGGCGGAGAGGTATAGGGAGGGAATTCCAGAGCTTAGGGCCCAGGCAGCTGAAGGCATGGCCGCCAATGGTGGAGAGATTAAAATCAGGGAGGCACAAGAGGCCAGAATTGGAGGAGTTAGGAGATCTCGGAGGGTTGTCAGGCTGGAGGAGATTAGAGATAGGGAGGGGCGAGGCCATGGGAGGGATTTGGAAGCAAAGATGAGAATTTTAAAATTGGGGCTTTGCCGGACTGGGAGCTAATGTAGGTCAGCGAGCACAGGAGATGATGGGTGAATAGGATTGGTGTGAGATAGGATACTGTTGTGTATGCAATAACTGTTAGACTGAGTACTGTTTAACTCCAAGAGGTATGACCTTGGCTCTGCTTTATTAAGGCCCAAAGTGACTAATATACAAAATGGCTGGCCTTTTATACTTGGGCTGCACACACGTGCGTGCAGCCCAATGGCCTCCAACAGTGACGCCATCTAGTGGCTAGTGATCCCAAAAGTACATAAATGACAGATACAGGCATCAGAGTTTTGGATGACCTCAAATTTAACAAAGCCACGAATGAGGGCTTCAGCAGCAGGTGAACTGAGGCAAGGGCGGAGACGGGCGATGTTACAGAGGTGGAAATAGGCGGTTTTAGTGATGGAGTGGATATGTGGCTGGAAGCTCATCTCAGGGTCAAATACGACACCAAGGTTGGGATTGGCCTGGTTCAGCCTCAGACAGATGCCAGTGAGAGGGATGGAGTCGGCGGCTAGGGAACAGAGTTTGTGACGGGGACTGAAGACAATGGCTTCGGGCTTCCCAATATTTTGTTGGAGGAAATTTCTGCTCATCCAGAACTGGGTGTCGGACAAACAGCCTGACAAATCAGAGAGCGTGGAGGGGAGTTGAGAGAGGTGCTGGTGAGGTAGAGCTGAATTGTAATGATCTGGGAATGCGCTGTCTGAAAGGGTGGTGGAAGCAGATTCACTAATACATTTAAAAAATGAACTGGATAAATACTTCAATGGGAAACAAATTTGCCGGGCTATGGGGGAAAGGGCAGGGGATTAGGACTAATTGGATAGTTCCTTCAAAGAGCCAACGTAGGCATGATGGCCCAAATGTCCTTCTTCTGTGCTGTATCATTCCATGATTCTATGATTCGGTGCCGTATCAGGAGACACACAGGTGCAGATTTTTGGCTTAACGGCTTGGAAAAGTGCGGGAAAAGAATCTATCTGGGATGATTGTATTTCCCTTACAGACAGGAAGTAAAGTTAGTGTTCAGCAATACAATGTAGAAACGGTGCAGAAAAGAGATGGACGTTTGCAAGTACATAACTGACGAGCTGAGTCAGAGATTTCAATTACGGCCACTAATTTACAACAACAACTTTTATTTATATAGTGCCTTTAATGTAATAAAACATAGAAACATAGGGCTAGACTTTCCAATTTGTTCACTAGGGCCCAAAAAATGTTGGGCCAGCCTTAGCGATGCTGCAGCCATCATGATCGCTGGAATATCGCCCATTTTTTGGATCGTGATTTTCAGCTCGGCGAAAACCCAGCGATGTGAAGTGGGCAAAGCAAAAGCCCAGTGATGTCACATCACCCAGCGATAGCCCAGTGATGTCACATCACCCAGCGATAGCCCAATGATGTCACATCGCCCAGTGATAGCCCAGTGGTGTCACATCACCCAGTGATAGCCCAGTGAAGTCACATCGCCCAGCGATAGCCCAGTGATGTCACATCACCCAGTGATAGCCCAGTGATGTCACATCACCCAGCAATAGACCAGTGATGTCACATCACCCAGCGATAGCCCAGTGATGTCACATCGCCCAGTGATAGCCCAGTGATGTCACATCGCCCAGTGATAGCCCAGTGATGTCACATCGCCCAGTGATAGCCCAGTGATGTCACTTCGCCCAGTGATAGCCCAGTGATGTCACATCGCCCAGTGATAGCCCAGTGATGTCACATCACCCAGCGATAGCCCAGTGATGTCAGATCGTCCAGTGATAGCCCAGTGATGTCACATCACCCAGCAATAGACCAGTGATGTCACATCACCCAGCGATAGCCCAGTGATGTCACATCGCCCAGTGATAGCCCAGTGATGTCACATCGCCCAGTGATAGCCCAGTGATGTCACATCGCCCAGCGATAGCCCAGTGATGCCACATCACCCAGCGATAGTCCAGTGATGTCACATCACCCAGCGATAGCCCAGTGATGTCACATCACCCAGTGATAGCCCAGTGATGTCACATCGCCCAGTGATAGCCCAGTGATGTCACATCGCCCAGAGATAGCCCAGTGATGTCACATCGCCCAGTGATAGCCCAGTGATGTCACATCACCCAGCGATAGTCCAGTGATGTCACATCGCCCAGTGATAGCCCAGTGATGTCACATCGCCCAGTGATAGCCCAGTGATGTCACATCGCCCAGTGAGAGCCCAGTGATGCCACATCACCCAGCGATAGTCCAGTGATGTCACATCACCCAGCGATAGCCCAGTGATGTCACATCACCCAGCGATAGCCCAGTGATGTCACATCGCCCAGTGATAGCCCAGTGATGTCACATCGCCCAGTGATAGCCCAGTGATGCCACATCACCCAGCGATAGTCCAGTGATGTCACATCACCCAGCGATAGCCCAGTGATGTCACATCACCCAGTGATAGCCCAGTGATGTCACATCGCCCAGTGATAGCCCAGTGATGTCACATCGCCCAGAGATAGCCCAGTGATGTCACATCGCCCAGTGATAGCCCAGTGATGTCACATCACCCAGCGATAGTCCAGTGATGTCACATCGCCCAGTGATAGCCCAGTGATGTCACATCACCCAGTGATAGCCCAGTGATGTCACATCACCCAGAGATAGCCCAGTGATGTCACATCACCCAGCGATAGCCCAGTGATGTCACATCACCCAGCGATAGCCCAGTGATGTCACATCACCCAGTGATAGCCCAGTGATGTCACATCACCCAGAGATAGCCCAGTGATGTCACATCACCCAGCGATAGCCCAGTGATGTCACATCACCCAGCGATAGCCCAGTGATGTCACATCACCCAGTGATAGCCCAGTGATGTCACATCACCCAGCGATAGTCCAGTGATGTCACATTACCCAGTGATAGCCCAGTGATGTCACATCACCCAGTGATAGCCCAGTGATGTCACATCACCCAGAGATAGCCCAGTGATGTCACATCACCCAGCGATAGCCCAGTGATGTCACATCACCCAGCGATAGCCCAGTGATGTCACATCACCCAGTGATAGCCCAGTGATGTCACATCACCCAGAGATAGCCCAGTGATGTCACATCACCCAGCGATAGCCCAGTGATGTCACATCACCCAGTGATAGCCCAGTGATGTCACATCACCCAGCGATAGCCCAGTGATGTCACATCACCCAGTGATAGCCCAGTGATGTCACATCACCCAGCGATAGTCCAATGATGTCACATCACCCAGTGATAGCCCAGTGATGTCACATCACCCAGTGATAGTCCAGTGATGTCACATCACCCAGTGATAGCCCAGTGATGTCACATCACCCAGCTATAGCCCAGTGATGCCACATCACCCAGTGATAGCCCAGTGATGTCACATCACCCAGTGATAGCCCAGTGATGTCACATCACCCAGTGATAGCCCAGTGATGTCACATCACCCAGTGATAGTCCAGTGATGTCACATCACCCAGAGATAGCCCAGTGATGTCACATCACCCAGCGATAGCCCAGTGATGTCACATCACCCAGTGATAGCCCAGTGATGTCACATCGCCCAATGATAGCCCTGTGATGTCACATCACCCAGCGATAGCCCAGTGATGTCACATCACCCAGCGATAGCCCAGTGATGTCACATCACCCAGCGATAGTCCAGTGATGTCACATCACCCAGAGATAGCCCAGTGATGTCACATCACCCAGCGATAGCCCAGTGATGTCACATCACCCAGTGATAGCCCAGTGATGTCACATCGCCCAATGATAGCCCTGTGATGTCACATCGCCCAGCGATAGCCCAGTGATGTCACATCACCCAGCGATAGCCCAGTGATGTCACATCACCCAGAGATAGCCCAGTGATGTCACATCACCCAGCGATAGCCCAGTGATGTCACATCACCCAGCGATAGCCCAGTGATGTCACATCACCCAGCGATAGTCCAGTGATGTCACATCACCCAGCGATAGCCCAGTGATGTCACATCACCCAGTGACAGCCCAGTGATGTCACATCACCCAGCGATAGTCCAATTATGTCACATCACCCAGTGATAGCCCAGTGATGTCACATCACCCAGTGATAGTCCAGTGATGTCACATCACCCAGTGATAGCCCAGTGATGTCACATCACCCAGCTATAGCCCAGTGATGCCACATCACCCAGTGATAGCCCAGTGATGTCACATCACCCAGTGATAGCCCAGTGATGTCACATCACCCAGTGATAGCCCAGTGATGTCACATCACCCAGCGATAGTCCAGTGATGTCACATCACCCAGTGATAGCCCAGTGATGTCACATCACCCAGCGATAGCCCAGTGATGTCACATCATTCAGTGATGTCACATCGCCCAGTGATAGCCCAGTGATGTCACATCGCCCAGTGATAGCCCAGTGATGTCACATCGCCCAGGGATAGCCCAGTGATGTCACATCGCCCAGCGATAGCCCAGTGATGTCACATCGCCCAGCGATAGCCCAGTGATGTCACATCACCCAGCGATTGCCCAGTGATGTCACATCACCCAGAGATAGCCCAGTGATGTCACATCGCCCAGCGATAGCCCAGTGATGTCACATCACCCAGCGATAGCCCAGTGATGTCACATCACCCAGCGATAGCCCAGTGATGTCACATCACCCAGCAATAGCCCAGTGATGTCACATCACCCAGCGATAGCCCAGTGATGTCACATCACCCAGCGATAGTCCAGTGATGTCACATCACCCAGCGATAGTCCAATGATGTCACATCACCCAGTGATAGCCCAGTGATGTCACATCACCCAGTGATAGTCCAGTGATGTCACATCACCCAGTGATAGCCCAGTGATGTCACATCACCCAGCTATAGCCCAGTGATGCCACATCACCCAGTGATAGCCCAGTGATGTCACATCACCCAGTGATAGCCCAGTGATGTCACATCACCCAGTGATAGCCCAGTGATGTCACATCACCCAGTGATAGTCCAGTGATGTCACATCACCCAGTGATAGCCCAGTGATGTCACATCACCCAGTGATAGTCCAGTGATGTCACATCACCCAGTGATAGCCCAGTGATGTCACAGCACCCAGTGATAGCCCAGTGATGTCACATCACCCAGCGATATCCCAGTGATGTCACATCACCCAGCGATAGCCCAGTGATGTCACATCGCCCAGTGATAGTCCAGTGATGTCACGTCACCCAGCGATAGCCCAACAATGTCACATCGCCCAGTGATAGCCCAGTGATGTCACATCACCCAGCGATAGCCCAGTGATGTCACATCACCCAGTGATAGTCCAGTGATGTCACATCACCCAGCGATAGCCCAGTGATGTCACATCATTCAGTGATGTCACATCGCCCAGTGATAGCCCAGTGATGTCACATCGCCCAGTGATAGCCCAGTGATGTCACATCGCCCAGTGATAGCACAGTGATGTCACATCACCCAGTGATAGCCCAGTGATGTCACATCGCCCAGCGATAGCCCAGTGATGTCACATCACCCAGCGATAGCCCAGTGATGTCACATCACCCAGCGATAGCCCAGTGATGTCACATCACCCAGCGATAGCCCAGTGATGTCACATCACCCAGTGATAGCCCAGTGATGTCACATCACCCAGAGATAGCCCAGTGATGTCACATCGCCCAGCGATAGCCCAGTGATGTCACATCACCCAGTGATAGCCCAGTGATGTCACATCACCCAGAGATAGCCCAGTGATGTCATATCATCCAGCGATAGCCCAGTGATGTCACATCACCCAGCGATAGCCCAGTGATGTCACATCACCCAGCGATAGCCCAGTGATGTCACATCATCCAGCGATAGTCCAGTGATGTCACATCACCCAGCGATAGCCCAGTGATGTCACATCACCCAGTGACAGCCCAGTGATGTCACATCACCCAGCGATAGTCCAATGATGTCACATCACCCAGTGATAGCCCAGTGATGTCACATCACCCAGTGATAGTCCAGTGATGTCACATCACCCAGTGATAGCCCAGTGATGACACATCACCCAGCTATAGCCCAGTGATGCCACATCACCCAGTGATAGCCCAGTGATGTCACATCACCCAGTGATAGCCCAGTGATGTCACATCACCCAGTGATAGCCCAGTGATGTCATATTGCCCAGTGATAGCCCAGGGATGTCACATCACCCAGCAATAGCCCAGTGATGTCACATCACCCAGTGATAGCCCAGTGACGCCACATCACCCAGTGATAGTCCAGTGATGTCACATCACCCAGCGATAGCCCAGTGATGTCACATCATTCAGTGATGTCACATCGCCCAGTGATAGCCCAGTGATGTCACATCGCCCAGTGATAGCCCAGTGATGTCACATCGCCCAGTGACGCCACATCACCCAGTGATAGTCCAGTGATGTCACATCACCCAGCGATAGCCCAGTGATGTCACATCATTCAGTGATGTCACATCGCCCAGTGATAGCCCAGTGATGTCACATCGCCCAGTGATAGCCCAGTGATGTCACATCGCCCAGTGATAGCCCAGTGATGTCACATCGCCCAGCGATAGCCCAGTGATGTCACATCACCCAGCGATAGCCCAGTGATGTCACATTACCCAGCGATAGCCCAGTGATGTCACATCACCCAGAGATAGCCCAGTGATGTCACATCGCCCAGCGATAGCCCAGTGATGTCACATCACCCAGTGATAGCCCAGTGATGTCGCATCACCCAGAGATAGCCCAGTGATGTCACATCACCCAGAGATAGCCCAGTGATGTCAGATCACCCAGCGATAGCCCAGTGATGTCACATCACCCAGCAATAGCCCAGTGATGTCACATCACCCAGCGATAGCCCAGTGATGTCACATCACCCAGCGATAGTCCAGTGATGTCACGTCACCCAGCGATAGCCCAGTGATGTCACATCACCCAGTGACAGCCCAGTGATGTCACATCACCCAGCGATAGTCCAATGATGTCACATCACCCAGTGATAGCCCAGTGATGTCACATCACCCAGTGATAGTCCAGTGATGTCACATCACCCAGTGATAGCCCAGTGATGTCACATCACCCAGTGATGTCACATCACCCAGTGATAGTCCAGTGATGTCACATCACCCAGCGATAGCCCAGTGATGCCATATCACCCAGCGATAGCCCAGTGATGTCACATCACCCAGCGATAGCCCAGTGAGGTTACATCACCCAGTGATAGCCCAGTGATGTCACATCACCCAGCGATAGTCCAGTGATGTCACATCACCCAGCGATAACCCAGTGATGTCACATCACCCAGCGATAGCCCAGTGATGTCACATCACCCAGTGATAGCCCAGTGATGTCACATCGCCCAATGATAGCCCAGTGATGTCACATCGCCCAGCGATAGCCCAGTGATGTCACATCACCCAGCGATAGCCCAACGATGTCACATCGCCCAGCGATAGCCCAGTGATGTCACATCACCCAGCGATAGCCCAGTGATGTCAGATCACCCAGCGATAGCCCAGTGATGTCACATCGCCCAGTGATGTCACATCATACAGCGATAGCCCAACGATGTCACATCGCCCAACGATAGCCCAGTGATGTCACATCGCCCAGCGATAGCCCAGTGATGTCACATCACCCAGCGATAGCCCAGTGATGTCACATCACCCAGCGATAGCCCAGTGATGTCACATCACCCAGCGATAGCCCAGTGATGTCACATCACCCAGCGATAGCCCAGTGATGTCACATCACCCAGCGATTGCCCAGTGATGTCACATCACCCAGCGATAGTCCAGTGATGTCACATCACCCAGCGATAGCCCAGTGATGTCACATCACCCAGCGATAGCCCAGTGATGTCACATCACCCAGCGATAGTCCAGTGATGTCACATCACCCAGCGATAGCCCAGTGATGTCACATCACCCAGCGATAGCCCAGTGATGTCACATCACCCAGCGATAGCCCAGTGATGTCACATCACCCAGCGATAGTCCAGTGATGTCACATCACCCAGCGATAGCCCAGTGATGTCACATCACCCAGCGATAGTCCAGTGATGTCACATCACCCAGCGATAGCCCAGTGATGTCACATCACCCAGCGATAGCCCAGTGATGTCACATCACCCAGCGATAGCCCAGTGATGTCACATCACCCAGCGATAGCCCAGTGATGTCACATCACCCAGCGATAGCCCAGTGATGTCACATCACCAAGCGATAGTCCAGTGATGTCACATCACCCAGCGATAGCCCAACGATGTCACATCGCCCAGCGATAGCCCAGTGATGTCACATCACCCAGCGATAGCCCAGTGATGTCACATCACCCAGCGATAGCCCAGTGATGTCACATCGCCCAGTGATCGCCCAGTGATGTCACATCGCCCAGCGATAGCCCAACGATGTCACATCGCCCAGCGATAGCCCAACGATGTCACATCGCCCAGTGATAGCCCAGTGATGTCACATCACCCAGCGATAGTCCAGTGATATCACATCACCCAGCGATAGCCCAGTGATGTCACATCGCCCAGTGATGTCACATCACCCAGCGATAGCCCAACGATGTCACATCGCCCAGCGATAGCCCAGTGATGTCACATCACCCAGGCATAGTCCAGTGATGTCACATCACCCAGCGATAGCCCAGTGATGTCACATCGCCCAGTGATAGCCCAGTGATGTCACATCACCCAACGATAGCCCAGTGATGTCACATCGCCCAGTGATGTCACATCACCCAGCGATAGCCCAGTGATGTCACATCACCCAGCGACAGCTCAGTGATGTCACATCGCCCAGCGATTGTCCAGTGATGTCACATCACCCAGCGATAGCCCAGTGATGTCACATCACCCAGCGATAGCCCAGTGATGTCACATCACCCAGCGATAGCCCAGTGATGTCACATCGCCCAGTGATAGCCCAGTGATGTCACATCACCCAGAGATAGCCCAGTGATGTCACATCACCCAGCGATAGCCCAGTGATGTCACATCACCCA
This sequence comes from Pristiophorus japonicus, assembly GCF_044704955.1. NCBI lineage: Eukaryota > Metazoa > Chordata > Chondrichthyes > Pristiophoridae > Pristiophorus > Pristiophorus japonicus. The sequence goes on along the minus strand of NC_091995.1, from coordinate 18,716,656 downwards.
GTGATAGCCCAGTGATGTCACATCACCCAGCGATAGCCCAGTGATGTCACATCACCCAGTGATAGCCCAGTGATGTCACATCGCCCAATGATAGCCCAGTGATGTCACATCACCCAGCGATAGCCCAGTGATGTCACATCACCCAGCGATAGCCCAGTGATGTCACATCGCCCAGTGATAGCCCAGTGATGTCACATCACCCAGCGATAGCCCAGTGATGTCACATCACCCAGCGATAGCCCAGTGATGTCACATCACCCAGCGATAGCCCAGTGATGTCACGTCACCCAGCGATAGTCCAGTGATGTCACATCACCCAGTGATAGCCCAGTGATGTCACATCACCCAGTGATAGCCCAGTGATGTCACACCGCCCAGGGATAGTCCAGTGATGTCACATCACCCAGCGATAGCCCAACGATGTCACATCGCCCAGCGATAGCCCAGTGATGTCACATCGCCCAGCGATAGCCCAGTGATGTCACATCGCCCAGTGATAGCCCAGTGATGTCACATCACCCAGCGATAGCCCAGTGATGTCACAACACCCAGTGATAACCCAGTGGTGCCACATCACCCAGCGATAGTCCAGTGATGTCACATCACCCAGCGATAGCCCAGTGATGTCACATCGCCCAATGATAGCCCAGTGATGTCACATCGCCCAGTGATAGCCCAGTGATGTCACATCGCCCAGTGGTAGCCCAGTGATGTCACATCGCCCAGTGATAGCCCAGTGATGTCACATCGCCCAGCGATAGCCCAGTGATGTCACATCAACCAGCGATAGCCCAGTGATGTCACATCACCCAGAGATAGCCCAGTGATGTCACATCACCCAGCAATAGCCCAGTGATGTCACATCACCCAGCAATAGCCCAGTGATGTCACATCACCCAGTGATAGCCCAGTGATGTCACATCACCCAGGTGATAACCCAGTGATGTCAGATCGCCCAGTGATGGCCCAGTGATGTCACATCACCCAGCAATAGCCCAGTGATGTCACATCACCCAGTGATAGCCCAGTGATGCCACATCACCCAGTGATAGTCCAGTGATGTCACATCACCCAGCGATAGCCCAGTGATGTCACATCATTCAGTGATGTCACATCGCCCAGTAATAGCCCAGTGATGTCACATCGCCCAGTGATAGCCCAGTGATGTCACATCACCCAGCAATAGCACAGTGATGTCACATCACCCAGTGATAGCCCAGTGATGTCACATCGCCCAGCGATAGCCCAGTGATGTCACATCACCCAGCGATAGCCCAGTGATGTCACATCATCCAGCGATAGTCCAGTGATGTCACATCACCCAGCGATAGCCCAGTGATGTCACATCACCCAGTGACAGCCCAGTGATGTCACATCGCCCAGTGATAGCCCAGTGATGTCACATCACCCAGCAATAGCACAGTGATGTCACATCACCCAGTGATAGCCCAGTGATGTCACATCGCCCAGCGATAGCCCAGTGATGTCACATCACCCAGCGATAGCCCAGTGATGTCACATCATCCAGCGATAGTCCAGTGATGTCACATCACCCAGCGATAGCCCAGTGATGTCACATCACCCAGTGACAGCCCAGTGATGTCACATCACCCAGCGATAGTCCAATGATGTCACATCACCCAGTGATAGCCCAGTGATGTCACATCACCCAGTGATAGCCCAGTGATGTCACATCACCCAGTGATAGTCCAGTGATGTCACATCACCCAGTGATAGCCCAGTGATGTCACATCACCCAGCTATAGCCCAGTGATGCCACATCACCCAGTGATAGTCCAGTGATGTCACATCACCCAGCGATAGCCCAGTGATGTCACATCATTCAGTGATGTCACATCGCCCAGTGATAGCCCAGTGATGTCACATCGCCCAGTGATAGCCCAGTGATGTCACATCGCCCAGTGATAGCCCAGTGATGTCACATCGCCCAGCGATAGCCCAGTGATATCACATCACCCAGCGATAGCCCAGTGATGTCACATCACCCAGCGATAGCCCAGTGATGTCACATCACCCAGTGATAGCCCAGTGATGTCACATCACCCAGAGATAGCCCAGTGATGTCACATCGCCCAGCGATAGCCCAGTGATGTCACATCGCCCAGTGATAGCCCAGTGATGTCACATCACCCAGAGATAGCCCAGTGATGTCACATCACCCAGCGATAGCCCAGTGATGTCACATCACCCAGCGATAGCCCAGTGATGTCACATCACCGAGCGATAGTCCAGTGATGTCACATCACCCAGCGATAGCCCAGTGATGTCACATCACCCAGTGACAGCCCAGTGATGTCACATCACCCAGCGATAGTCCAATGATGTCACATCACCCAGTGATAGTCCAGTGATGTCACATCACCCAGTGATAGCCCAGTGATGTCACATCACCCAGCTATAGCCCAGTGATGCCACATCACCCAGTGATAGCCCAGTGATGTCACATCACCCAGTGATAGCCCAGTGATGTCACATCACCCAGTGATAGCCCAGTGATGTCACATCACCCAGCGATAGTCCAGTGATGTCACATCACCCAGTGATAGCCCAGTGATGTCACATCACCCAGCGATAGCCCAGTGATGTCACATCATTCAGTGATGTCACATCGCCCAGTGATAGCCCAGTGATGTCACATCGCCCAGTGATAGCCCAGTGATGTCACATCGCCCAGTGATAGCCCAGTGATGTCACATCGCCCAGCGATAGCCCAGTGATGTCACATCGCCCAGCGATAGCCCAGTGATGTCACATCGCCCAGCGATAGCCCAGTGATGTCACATCACCCAGCGATTGCCCAGTGATGTCACATCACCCAGAGATAGCCCAATGATGTCACATCGCCCAGCGATAGCCCAGTGATGTCACATCACCCAGTGATAGCCCAATGATGTCACATCACCCAGCGATAGCCCAGTGATGTCACATCACCCAGCAATAGCCCAGTGATGTCACATCACCCAGCGATAGCCCAGTGATGTCACATCACCCAGCGATAGTCCAGTGATGTCACATCACCCAGCGATAGCCCAGTGATGTCACATCACCCAGCGATAGTCCAATGATGTCACATCACCCAGTGATAGCCCAGTGATGTCACATCACCCAGTGATAGTCCAGTGATGTCACATCACCCAGTGATAGCCCAGTGATGTCACATCACCCAGCTATAGCCCAGTGATGCCACATCACCCAGTGATAGCCCAGTGATGTCACATCACCCAGTGATAGCCCAGTGATGTCACATCACCCAGTGATAGCCCAGTGATGTCACATCACCCAGTGATAGCCCAGTGATGTCACATCACCCAGTGATAGCCCAGTGATGTCACATCACCCAGTGATAGTCCAGTGATGTCACATCACCCAGTGATAGCCCAGTGACGTCACAGCACCCAGTGATAGCCCAGTGATGTCACATCACCCAGCGATAGCCCAGTGATGTCACATCACCCAGCGATAGCCCAGTGATGTCACATCGCCCAGTGATAGTCCAGTGATGTCACGTCACCCAGCGATAGCCCAACAATGTCACATCGCCCAGTGATAGCCCAGTGATGTCACATCACCCAGCGATAGCCCAGTGATGTCACATCACCCAGTGATAGTCCAGTGATGTCACATCACCCAGCGATAGCCCAGTGATGTCACATCATTCAGTGATGTCACATCGCCCAGTGATAGCCCAGTGATGTCACATCGCCCAGTGATAGCCCAGTGATGTCACATCGCCCAGTGATAGCACAGTGATGTCACATCACCCAGTGATAGCCCAGTGATGTCACATCGCCCAGCGATAGCCCAGTGATGTCACATCACCCAGCGATAGCCCAGTGATGTCACATCACCCAGCGATAGCCCAGTGATGTCACATCACCCAGCGATAGCCCAGTGATGTCACATCACCCAGTGATAGCCCAGTGATGTCACATCACCCAGAGATAGCCCAGTGATGTCACATCACCCAGTGATAGCCCAGTGATGTCACATCACCCAGAGATAGCCCAGTGATGTCATATCATCCAGCGATAGCCCAGTGATGTACATCACCCAGCGATAGCCCAGTGATGTCACATCACCCAGCGATAGCCCAGTGATGTCACATCACCCAGTGATAGCCCAGTGATGTCACATCACCCAGCTATAGCCCAGTGATGCCACATCACCCAGTGATAGCCCAGTGATGTCACATCACCCAGTGATAGCCCAGTGATGTCACATCACCCAGTGATAGCCCAGTGATGTCATATCGCCCAGTGATAGCCCAGTGATGTCACATCACCCAGCAATAGCCCAGTGATGTCACATCACCCAGTGATAGCCCAGTGACGCCACATCACCCAGTGATAGTCCAGTGATGTCACATCACCCAGCGATAGCCCAGTGATGTCACATCATTCAGTGATGTCACATCGCCCAGTGATAGCCCAGTGATGTCACATCGCCCAGTGATAGCCCAGTGATGTCACATCGCCCAGTGATAGCCCAGTGATGTCACATCGCCCAGCGATAGCCCAGTGATGTCACATCACCCAGCGATAGCCCAGTGATGTCACATCACCCAGCGATAGCCCAGTGATGTCACATCACCCAGTGATAGCCCAGTGATGTCACATCACCCAGAGATAGCCCAGTGATGTCACATCGCCCAGCGATAGCCCAGTGATGTCACATCACCCAGTGATAGCCCAGTGATGTCACATCACCCAGAGATAGCCCAGTGATGTCAGATCACCCAGCGATAGCCCAGTGATGTCACATCACCCAGCAATAGCCCAGTGATGTCACATCACCCAGCGATAGCCCAGTGATGTCACATCACCCAGCGATAGTCCAGTGATGTCACGTCACCCAGCGATAGCCCAGTGATGTCACATCACCCAGTGACAGCCCAGTGATGTCACATCACCCAGCGATAGTCCAATGATGTCACATCACCCAGTGATAGCCCAGTGATGTCACATCACCCAGCTATAGCCCAGTGATGCCACATCACCCAGTGATAGCCCAGTGATGTCACATCACCCAGTGATAGCCCAGTGATGTCACATCACCCAGCGATAGCCCAGTGATGTCACATCACCCAGCGATAGTCCAGTGATGTCACATCACCCAGTGATAGCCCAGTGATGTCACATCACCCAGCGATAGCCCAGTGATGTCACATCACCCAGTGACAGCCCAGTGATGTCACATCGCCCAGTGATAGCCCAGTGATGTCACATCACCCAGCAATAGCACAGTGATGTCACATCACCCAGTGATAGCCCAGTGATGTCACATCGCCCAGCGATAGCCCAGTGATGTCACATCACCCAGCGATAGCCCAGTGATGTCACATCATCCAGCGATAGTCCAGTGATGTCACATCACCCAGCGATAGCCCAGTGATGTCACATCACCCAGTGACAGCCCAGTGATGTCACATCACCCAGCGATAGTCCAATGATGTCACATCACCCAGTGATAGCCCAGTGATGTCACATCACCCAGCTATAGCCCAGTGATGCCACATCACCCAGTGATAGCCCAGTGATGTCACATCACCCAGTGATAGCCCAGTGATGTCACATCACCCAGCGATAGCCCAGTGATGTCACATCACCCAGCGATAGTCCAGTGATGTCACATCACCCAGTGATAGCCCAGTGATGTCACATCACCCAGCGATAGCCCAGTGATGTCACATCATTCAGTGATGTCACATCGCCCAGTGATAGCCCAGTGATGTCACATCGCCCAGTGATAGCCCAGTGATGTCACATCGCCCAGTGATAGCCCAGTGATGTCACATCGCTAGGTGATAGCCCAGTGATATCACATCGCCCAGTGATGTCACATCACCCAGTGATAGCCCAGTGATGTCACATCACCCAGCGATAGCCCAGTGATGCCATATCACCCAGCGATAGCCCAGTGATGTCACATCACCCAGCGATAGCCCAGTGATGTTACATCACCCAGTGATAGCCCAGTGATGTCACATCACCCAGCGATAGTCCAGTGATGTCACATCACCCAGCGATAACCCAGTGATGTCACATCACCCAGCGATAGCCCAGTGATGTCACATCACCCAGTGATAGCCCAGTGATGTCACATCGCCCAATGATAGCCCAGTGATGTCACATCGCCCAGCGATAGCCCAGTGATGTCACATCACCCAGCGATAGCCCAACGATGTCACATCGCCCAGCGATAGCCCAGTGATGTCACATCACCCAGCGATAGCCCAGTGATGTCAGATCACCCAGCGATAGCCCAGTGATGTCACATCGCCCAGTGATGTCACATCATACAGCGATAGCCCAACGATGTCACATCGCCCAACGATAGCCCAGTGATGTCACATCGCCCAGCGATAGCCCAGTGATGTCACATCACCCAGCGATAGCCCAGTGATGTCACATCACCCAGCGATAGCCCAGTGATGTCACATCACCCAGCGATAGCCCAGTGATGTCACATCACCCAGCGATAGCCCAGTGATGTCACATCACCCAGCGATAGCCCAGTGATGTCACATCACCCAGCGATAGCCCAGTGATGTCACATCACCCAGCGATAGTCCAGTGATGTCACATCACCCAGCGATAGCCCAGTGATGTCACATCACCCAGCGATAGCCCAGTGATGTCACATCACCCAGCGATAGTCCAGTGATGTCACATCACCCAGCGATAGTCCAGTGATGTCACATCACCCAGCGATAGCCCAGTGATGTCACATCACCCAGCGATAGTCCAGTGATGTCACATCACCCAGCGATAGCCCAGTGATGTCACATCACCCAGCGATAGTCCAGTGATGTCACATCACCCAGCGATAGCCCAGTGATGTCACATCACCCAGCGATAGCCCAGTGATGTCACATCACCCAGCGATAGCCCAGTGATGTCACATCACCCAGCGATAGCCCAGTGATGTCACATCACCCAGCGATAGCCCAGTGATGTCACATCACCCAGCGATAGCCCAGTGATGTCACATCACCCAGTGATAGCCCAGTGATGTCACATCACCCAGAGATAGCCCAGTGATGTCAGATCACCCAGCGATAGCCCAGTGATGTCACATCACCCAGCGATAGCCCAGTGATGTCACATCACCCAGCGATAGCCCAGTGATGTCACATCACCCAGCGATAGTCCAATGATGTCACATCGCCCAGTGATAGCCCAGTGATGTCACATCACCCAGCGATAGTCCAGTGATGTCACATCACCCAGCGATAGCCCAGTGATGTCACATCGCCCAGTGATGTCACATCACCCAGCGATAGCCCAACGATGTCACATCGCCCAGCGATAGCCCAGTGATGTCACATCACCCAGCGATAGTCCAGTGATGTCACATCACCCAGCGATAGCCCAGTGATGTCACATCGCCCAGTGATAGCCCAGTGATGTCACATCACCCAACGATAGCCCAGTGATGTCACATCGCCCAGTGATGTCACATCACCCAGCGATAGCCCAGTGATGTCACATCACCCAGCGACAGCCCAGTGATGTCACATCGCCCAGCGATAGTCCAGTGATGTCACATCACCCAGCGATAGCCCAGTGATGTCACATCACCCAGCGATAGCCCAGTGATGTCACATCACCCAGCGATAGCCCAGTGATGTCACATCACCCAGCGATAGCCCAGTGATGTCACATCACCCAGCGATAGCCCAGTGATGTCACATCACCCAGTGATAGCCCAGTGATGTCACATCACCCAGCGATAGCCCAGTGATGTCACATCACCCAGCGATAGCCCAGTGATGTCACATCACCCAGCGATAGTCCAGCGATGGTGAAGGGTACTTAAATTTTTATTTATTTTTTGTTTGGTTGGCCATGTTTTTCCACATTTCGGGAGGTCATGGGTCTTCCACACATGCACAGAAGGGGGAGAGAGATCGAGAGAGGAGAGAGAGAGATAGAGAGAGAGGAGGAAGGCAGAGACAGGGAGGTGAGAGAAAAGAGAGAGAGAGAAAGAAAGACAGAGAAATATGTCTGACAGCGATGAAAGTGGGAGAGATGTGGAGACGGGGAAGAAGAGGGCCAAACCCTTCTCCGAGGCGGCCAACGAGGCCCTCGTGGTGAAGGTGCACTCCCGCTGGGCGTGGTGGAAACCAGCACCACAGGCGTACCGCAGGTTATGGGGCGAGATAGCCGAGGTCATCTCGTCTGCGTCCCATGAGCCCAGGGGCTCCGACCAGTGCCGCAAACGCTGGAACAGCCTCGTTTGTTCAGCAAGAGTAAAATACGACTTTATATTTTAATGATGCACATTCTAAGTATAATAATCATTATAATGGTAACTCTCCTGGATTGAATGTAAGTTTGTTATTCTAACTTATATATCATATATCATCCCCGCTATGAACTGGACAGGGCCATGAACCGGTGCCCGTTTTAAGTCTCTCCGGCTGCTGTCACTTATACAGGAATGCAGCATGGACTTGGGGAGAGTTGCCTTTTGCTCACTGTCTGGCCTGGGACACTTTTGGACATCAGCTACTGTCATTGAATTGTGGACACAACCCCTGTTAGCACATAACGTTTGAAACTATTGTGTATAAATGACATAACCTTGTCAAGTAGCTTATGCCATGCTCTATTCACATTCGCAGAGGAAGATATCTCATAGTTGGGCACAGCAGAGGTGCACCGGGGGAGGCCCTGCTGTAATACAGACCCTCACCCACCTGGAGGAACGTGCTGCAGCACTAGTGGGGGCCCACAGTCAAGCGGTCACCAGCCGTGGTGTTGCCGGACCATCGCATGAGCCACGTGAGTCATGTGTCAAGCAGTGTAAGAGCTATGTGACATCACTTCATTCTCATATCATAGACGAATGATGTTGTGTTATGCATGCAGCCTCTGTGCGACTTTCTGTCTCGCTCTGGTCTACAACATAAGAACATAAGAGCAGTCCATCTGGCCACCTGTCCCCTTCGCTGTCCGCACCCCATAAACCCTCACTCCCTTATCATTCGCTCTAACTGCGACTGATCCGGCGTCCCCAGCTCTCTGACGCCGTGATTTCCACATAGATGTACTGCCATAGATACCACCATATGATGCATTAATATAAGAACATAAGAACATAAGAAATAGGAGCAGGAGTAGGTCATAAGGCCCCTCGAGCCTGCTCCACCATTCAATAAGATCATGGCTGATCTGATCATGGACTCAGGTCCACTTCCCCGCCCATTCCCCATAACCCCCTTATCCCCTTATCGTTTAAGAAACTGTCTATTTCTGTCTTAAATTTATTCAATGTCCCAGCTTCCACAGCTCTCTGAGGCAGCGAATTCCACAGATTTACAACCCTGTGAGAGAAGAAATTTCTCCTCATCTCAGTTTTAAATGGGCGGCCCCTTATTCTAAGATCATGCCCTCTAGTTCTAGTCTCCCCCATTAGTGGAAACATCCTCTCTGCATCCATTTGTCAAGCCCCCTCATAATCTTATGTTTCTATAAGATCACCTCTCATTCTTCTGAATTCCAATGAGTAGAGGCCCAACCTACTCAACCTTTCCTCAGAAGTCAACCCCCTCATCTCTGGAATCAACCTCGTGAACCTTCTCTGAACTGCCTCCACAGCAAGTATATCCTTTCGTAAATATGGAAACCAAAACTGCACGCAGTATTCCAGGTGTGGCCTCACTAATACCTTATATAACTATAGCAAGACTTCCCTGCTTTTATACTCCATCCACTTTGCAATTAAGGCCAAGATTCCATTGGCCTTCCTGTATGTGATGTTTCTCGGTCACATTTAAGGAATTAGTGTTGTTCCTCCTACGTATACCGGCACAGTGCAACAATGCTTTCTGCTCGAATAATCTCAATTGTGCCTTGCAGCTTTACCAGCTCCAGAGATGCAATGGGAGGACAGACGCTCACATGGACCTGACCCACTGCATGTGTCATTCACCACGGGTGGTGAAGAGGAGGAGACCACCGAGCCTGAGGAGGGGGAGGAATACCTGGAGACAGAGGAGGACGCCCCTTGCACCCCTCTGTCTGGGGAACCTGCGGCCACGATGGGGACCCCAGCTGAGGAGGTACCGGCACCAAGCGGCATGCAATTGGCGACGCATGCCAAGGCGCACATTGGGTGCTGTCGCAGACCCCACGGAGGCCGGGTCAGCGGCTTGAGCAAAGGCCTACCCTGGACCACCGCGTGGAGCGCCAGTCAGGACTGTGCGAGGAAGTCTGTCGCGATCCAGCGCGAGCAGCTCCGGGTGTTTGTGGGGTCCACACAGGAATTCTCCCGGGCGTCTGCTCGCCAAGTGGAGGCGACGCAGCAGATGATCCTGCAGTTGCGTGGAGTCTCCTCCTCCAACCATGCCATGCGGCGCGCGTTCTTGGCGGTACACGGCGCTGTACCCTGAGCTCCCGTGACCACAAGCACCGGCACACGGGCGGGTCAGGAGGATGCACCACCTCCTGACTCGGGGGGGGGGCGATCCCCCTGTTTTGTCTTCCCCACCAACAGCCCCCCCAACAGGCGATCGTCCCAGTATGTCCCCCACCACGGCGGGAAGTCTTGCCGTCGCCCACTGCACACTGGCTTCGCAGCAGTACCCGGGGACCAAAACGGGTGGGTGAGGTAACGACACGGGGGGTGGGGGGGTGCAGGATCTGGAGGGAAACGTGGCCGCAGGTATAATATTGTTTCTATTGTTCACGTTTATTGTTGGTGTTGTCGTTTCACTGTTGGGTTGTGGGTGGGCAGGGAGGGGGGGAGGTGTGGTGATTGGGGCAGGAGGTAGTGGGTGGGAGGTTGTTCAATTGAAAAATTGTGTTCAAAAGTTGTCATTTTATTAAAACCATTTTATTTCACTTTACAATTGTTGTGCAGAGTCTTCTGATAACGTAAGTTAAAATAGAACGTTAGTGCAACTGTTGTGAAACAATGTCCAGGTATGAAACGTTACTTATTTATATAAATATAAGAAAACGTCTAATTGTGAGTGTATGTATCTTTAAAAGGCCCTTAAATAATACACAAACTATCTAAGCCCCTGCTTAAGAGGCTTCCTGTCTTCCTCCGATGTTCAAAATGGCATCCATAGTGCCCAGCTCCGTGAGGCAGGCCAGGCAATAGCAACTATTCTCCAGCGATGTTCTCGGCAAGCGATCAGCCTGGCGATGTGCCGGCGATGTGCCGAAGGTTGGGCTGGGCAATGTGTGGGCGATCACCTCGCCGATCACCTCGGCAATGTGAGCCAAATGATGCGCCGGGCGATGTGTCGGTGATAAGCTTGGCGATGTGTCCCAACTTTCCATTTTTGGGTGATATCAGCCCTTTTTGGGCGCTATATGGGCACTAGCCCAGCGATGTGAAGTGGAAAGTCTAACCCATAGAAATCCACAACACAGGAGGAGGCCATTTCGGCCCATCGTGTCCGCGCCGGCTGGCAAAGAGCACCATGGCCCTCGGTCAGCAGCCCTGAAGGTTACATACAAACCTATGAACAATGAACAATGACGGAAAGCTAAAGAGCACCCAGCCCAACCAGTCCGCCCCAAACAATTAAGATACCCCTTACACCGAAAAACATTCTACACTCCACCCCAACTGGAGCCATGTGAGCTCCTGGGAGAGGCAAAAAACAGTTAAAAAACCCAGGCCAATTGGGGGAAAAAAAATCTGGGAAAATTGCTCTCTGACCCATCCAGGCGATCAAAACTAGTCCAGGAGATCACCCTGGCCGTATTCGATTCCCTGCTGTACTTACCATCGTATCTGCGCCAGCCAACAAGAGATTAACTGCGCACTGGGTCCGTGAAGTAGAGCAGGGCTCCAGTCGTCTTGGATAACCCTTGCCACTGGGCCAAGACCTAGCTCTGTCAAGCCCGTGTGGTGGCTGGTGTGCAACGGTCACCACACGTTAAAAAAAATCCACGCACAGGCATCTTCCACCCCCTCAATTGGAGTTCAGGACTGGAACATCGGGTCCTTCATTGAAACACCTGTGAACTCGTGGAAGCAAGTCATCCTCGTTCGAGGGACCGCCTATGATGATGATGATGATCTAGTCTAATCCCAATTACCAGTTCTAGGTCTGTAACCCTGCAGGTTACGGTACTTTAAGTGCCCATCCACGCTTCACAGGATCGTTATAAAGCAAAATTTGACACCATGCCATATCAGGAGAAATCAAGGCATGTGACCAAAAGCTTGTTCTACGAGGTAGGGTTTTAGGGGCGAAGTGAAGGAGGAAAGAGAGGTCGAGAGATTTGTGAGGCATCTGATTAGATTCTGTGACAAGCCAATTCTCCAGCTGAAAGAATGAAAGACTTGCATTTATATCGCGCCTTTCACAACCACCAGACGTAAGTAACTATTAGTTATTAAGCGAGGAGCAGCGGTTGGTTCTGGGACATTGGGATATTTTAAGCTAACTCATCAGGGTGGGAATCCCATGGCATTGGGTGGAACGTCTGGTTTACACCCCTGCCTGATATTACTGTCCATTGAATTAAATGGCGGGCAATATTGGGCAGGGTTCCCACCCTCCGTTTGGGTGTGTCAGCTGTGGTGCAGTTTGTAGCCTCTTTGCCTCTGAGTCAGAAGGTTGTAGGTTCAAATCCCCACGGCAGAGACTTGAGCAGGTAAGCTACGGATGACACTCCAGTGCAGTGCTGAGGGAGTGCTGCACTGTCGGAGGTGCCGTCTTTCGGCTGAGACGTTAAACCGAGGGCCCGTCTACTCTCTCAGGTGAGCGTAAAAGATCCCATGGCACTATTTCGAAGAAGAGCAGGGGGGGTTACCCCCGGTATCCTGGCGCAAATATTTATCCCTCAATCAACATCTAAAACAGATTATCTGGTCATTATCACATGGCTGTTTGTGGGAGCTCGCTGTGCACAAATTGGCTGTCGCGTTTCCGATATTACAACAGTGACTGAACTTCAAAAAGTACTTCAATGGCTGTAAAGCACTTTAGGATGTCTGGTGGTTGCGAAAGGTGCTATATAAATGCAAGTCTTTCTTTCAGGTGAGAAATTGGTTTGTCACTGAATCAAATCGGATGGCTCACCAATCTCTTGACCTCTCTCTCCTCCTTTACGACACTCCTTAAAAGCTACCTCTTCGACCAAGCTTTTGGTCACCTGTCCTAATATCTCTTTATGTAGCTCAGTGTCAAATTTTATTTTATAACACTCCTGTGAAGCACTTTGGGACGTTTTACTACGTTAAAGGCGCTATATAAATAAAAGTTGTTGTTGTTGTAAATGCGTGGTAACTCTACTCAATATCACTACATGTCACCAGAGAAGCAATCCTCTGCAAAGGACCAGGAGGGCATAATTGGCCCTTTGTGTAGCCCCATGAGTGACTCTGGTCAATGGCGTTTTCGCCGAGGGCGGAAGGGCGGTACCACCTCCTGTGAAATGGCTCGGGAGGTTTTGGAGGAGATGACCCAGCTACACCGCGGTAGCACCCTGGGACCCACCCCCAAAGGAAGCGGCACACCGGAGACAGCGCTCCCCTTCCTGTCAGGGGCAGTAGGCCCAATTCAGCCAAAATTCCCGAAAGGTTACCGCCCCGAATCGAGGCACAGGGCAATTTCGCCACCCAGCTACCTTCCATTTCACAGTCCCCCATCCCGCAGCTGGCGTAGAACATAAGAACATAAGAAATAGGAGCAGGAGTCGGCCATTTGGCCCCTCGAGCCTGCTCCCCCATTCAATGAGATCATGGCTGATCTGATCATGGACTCAGCTCCACTTCCCTGCCCGCTCCCCATAACCCCTTATCCCCTTATCTTTCAAAAATCTGTCTATCTCTGCCTTAAATATATTCAATGACCCAACCTCCACAGCTCTCTGGGGCATAGAATTCCACGGATTTACGTCCCTCTGAGAGAAGACATTCCTCCTCATCTCAGTCTTAAATGGACGGCCCCTTATTCTGAGACTACGCCCCCTAATTTTAGTTTCCCCTTTGAGTGGAAATATCCTCTCTGCATCCACCTTGTCGAGCCACCTCATTATCTTATACATTTCGATAAGATCACCTCTCATTCTTCTGAACTCCATTGAGTACAGGCCCAACCTACGCAACCTGGCTTCATAAGTCAACTGCTTCATCTCCGGAATCAACCGAGTGAACCTTCTCTGAACAGCCCCCAATGCAAGTATATTCTTCCTTAAATACGGAGACCAAGACTGTGCACAGTACTCCAGGTGTGGCCTCACCAACACCCTGTACAGTTGTAGCAGGACTTCCCTGCTTTTATACTCTATCCCCCTTGCAATAAAGTCCAACATTCCATTTGCCTTCCTGATCACTTGCTGTACCTGAATACTGACTTTTTGTGTTTCATGCACAAGGACCCCCAGGTCCCTGTGCACTGCAACACTTTGCAATTTTTCTCCAATTTAAATTACAATTCGCTTTTCTATTATTTCTGTCATTAGGGCGCAAACGTTCTTTTGCTGTGAAGGAGATATTGATTCCTTATTAAATAGATAGTTTCCCAGCTCGTACTCATAAATTCGAGAACATTATATGATGCAAAAACAGAAAATGCTGGAAACACTCAAACAGACAGCAGCTGTGGCGAGAGAAACAGAGTTAACGTTTCAGATCAATGACCTTTCGTCAGAACTGGAAAAAGTTCGAGATGGAACAGGTTTTAAGCGAGTGCAGAGGCAGGGGAAGGGCCGGGGGGAGGAAAGAACAAAGGGGAAGGCCTGTGATAGGGTGGAAGGCAGGAGAGATTAGAAAGACAAAGGGATGATGGGGCAAGGGGTGAGGACAAGTAATCGGACAGGTAAAGAAACAAACGATGGGTCTGGAGGAGGTGTAAATGGGAATGGGAGAATCATCAATAGCTGCCGTCTGAAAAAAATGGGGGCAGAAGTTAGAGACTGAAATTGTTGAACTGGATGTTGAATCCGGAAGGCTGTAAAGTTGCAACGTATAAGCTTCTGAGGGGGCCCAACAAGGTAGATGCAGAGAGGATCTTTCCCCTCGTGGGCAAATCTAGAACTAGGGGGCATCGTTTCAGAATAAGGGGCCGTCCATTTAGAACGGAGATGAGGAGAAATTTCTTCTCTCAGAGGGTTGTATATCTGTGGAATTCTCTGCCCCAGAGAGCTGTGGAGGCTGGGTCATTGAATATATTTAAGGCGAAGATAGACAGATTTTTGAGCGATAAGGGAGTCAAGGGTTATGGGGAGCGGGCAGGGAAGTGGAGCTGAGTCCATGATCAGATCAGCCATGATCCTATTGAATGGCGACGCAGGCTCGAGGGGCCGTATGGCCTACTCCTGCTCCTATAACAATAATAACTTTTATTTATATAGCGCCTTTAACGCAGTAAAACGTCCCAAGGCGCTTATTTCTTATGTTCTTATGTAAGTGTCTCTTCGAAAGATGAGGTGCTGTTTCTCGAACTTACGTTGAATTTCATTGGAACAGTGCAGGAGGCCGAGGACGGAGAGGTCAGAGGGGGAGTGATGGGCGCATAATATGATGTTTCATTTGATAAAGGGGGGGTGGGGGTGGTGCGGGTGTGGTGCGGGGGAACCAATGGACATCTCAGGACCAAGGCTTGTTCGATGTCAGAAGCCATGCTCTATTGAAGAGAGCGCTCTGAATGACACCCTCCAGCCTTGTCTTGGGACCATTCGGTTGAAATTCATAACGAATAAACAGACATGGAAACCAGCGTGTCTGAAACAGTTGCAATGTTGCGCCCAGCTTCCCTGTTTCATTGGTGACAGCTACTTGCGTCAGGACACAATCGGGAAATTGCAACTTAGTCGCTGCAGGGTGTGCCATCCTTGGACTTGAGTGTAGCTCAAACACTTCATGCTAGAACATCGGCGACACAACATTTCCCATAGTTTCAAAGCAGCCCTGCAGCTGGGCGTCGAAGTACTTTTCACCATTAGTTCCCTGAATTGTTCTGCGCAGGAAGGGAATGGCGGATCCTGCTGGACGGGGGTGAGGTTTGCTCCATCATCACTGGACCGCAGCTTGAGCCTCGCTTTTAGGTGGGACAGAGGTGGACCAAGTGGTGGAGGGTTCCCCCCTGCCCTCTCTGCTTGTCTCAGGGCCACTTGATATCCCCCTCTCCTCAACAAAATTGCTGCTGATCGTCACATCAGGCCAACTCTTTTGCCGCCGACCCGGGAATTTCAGCAGAACGACGTGTGTGCAGTGCCGTCGTAAAGTGGGCCAACATGTCACTGCAGGACTGAGGCAGTCAGGTGAGCTATCTAACGGCAGGTCAATCTCTCGTGGTCAGCTCAACTGCGATCAGTGCAGAGCAATTTAGGATAGTTTCTTGATGCATATTTCCAGCTGTGGCTCAGTGGGTAGCACTCTCTCGCCTCTGGGTTAGAAGGTTGTGGGTTCAGGTCCCACTCCAGGGACTTGAGCACATAAATCTAGGCTGACACTCCCAATGCAGTGCTGTGCAAGTGCTGCACTGTTGGAGGTACCGTCTTTCAGATGAGACGTTAAACCGAGGCCCCGTCTGCTCTCTCAGGTAGCCGTAAAAGATCCCATGGCACTATTTCGAAGTAGAGCAGGGGAGTTATCCACGGTGTCCTGGGCCAATATTTATCCGTCAATCAACATAATTGAAAGAGATTTTCTGGTCATTATCACGTTGCTGTTTGTGGGAGCTTGCTGTGCAAAGGTTGGCTGCCCCGTTTCCTACATTACAACAGTGACTCCACCCCAAAAGTACTTCATGGGCTGTAAAGCGGTTTGAGAAGTCCGGAGGTCGCTTTGTTTGCTTGAGAAGGAGATGGTTCATTTCAATAATATCACTGTTTTGAGAAGTGCTTGTGTCATGACTGAAGGCCATTCGGTTGGAAACAAAACTGTGCTTTAAAAAAATAGTAATGGGAACTCAAAGAAATGAATAGCGAAAATCTTTGCAGGTCAAGGACACAGTAATATTTCTAAAGTAATCCACGCCAGTTAGTCTCAGATCATAGAGGTCGAGGTCACTAAGTCCTCAAGGAGGCTGTTTCAAACATAATTGGAAGTCCTAAATGTGTTTAACAGCTGGAAATATGCCCAGCACCATGAAGAAAGAAAGACGAGCATTGGTATAGCGCCGTTCATGACCACCAGACATCTCAAAGCGCTTTATTGCCATTGAAGTACTTTTGGAGTGTAGTAATGCAAGAAACGCGGCAGCCACTTTACACATAGCAAGCTCCCACAAACAGTAATGTGATAATGACTAGATAATCTGATTTAGTGATATTAGATGAGGGATAAATATTGGCCCAGGACATAAGAACATAAGAACATAAGAATTAGGAACAGGAATAGGCCATCTAGCCCCTCGAGCCTGCTCCGCCATTCAATAAGATCATGGCTGATCTGGTCGTGGACTCAGCTCCACTTACCCGCCCTCTCCCCGTAACCCTTAATTCCCTTATTGCTTAAAAATCTATCTATCTTTGACTTGAAAACATTCAATGAGCTAGCCTCAACTGCTTCCTTGGGCAGAGAATTCCACAGATTCACAACCCTCTGGGAGAAGAAATTCTTTCTCAACTCGGTTTTAAATTGGCTCCTCCGTATTTTGAGGCTGTGCCCCCTAGTTCTAGTCTCCCCCACCAATGGAAACAACCTCTCTGCCTCTATCTTGTCTATCCCTTTCATGATTTTAAAAAGATCACCCCTCATCCTTCTGAACTCCAACGAGTAAAGACCCAGTCGACTCAATCTATCATCATAAGGTAACCCCTTCATTTCTCGAATCAGCCTAGTGAATCGTCTCTGTACCCCTTCCAAAGCTAGTATATCCTTCCTTAAGTAAGGTGACCAAAACTGCACGCAGTACTCCAGGTGTGGCCTTACCAATACCTTATGCAGTTGCAGCAACACCTCCCTGCTTTTGTACTCCATCCCTCTCGCAATGAAGGCCAACATTCCATTCGCCTTCCTGATTACCTGCTGCACCTGCAAACTAACCTTTTGGGATTCATGCACAAGGACCCCCAGGTCCCTCTGCACCACAGCATGTTGTAATTTCTCCCCATTCAAATAATATTCCCTTTTACTGTTTTTTTTCCCAAGGTGGATGACCTCACATTTTCCGACATTGTATTCCATCTGCCAAACCTTAGCCCATTCGCTTAACCTATCCAAATCTCCTTGTAGCCTCTCGGAGTCCTCTACACAACCCGCTTTCCCACTAATCTTAGTGTCATCTGCAAATTTTGTTGCAATACACTCTGTCCCCTCCTCTAGGTCATCTATGTATATTGTAAACAGTTGTGGTCCCAGCACTGATCCCTGTGGCACACCACTAACCACTGATTTCCAACCGGAAAAGGACCCATTTATCCCGACTCTCTGCTTTCTGTTCGCCAGCCAATTCTCTATCCATGCTAATACATTTCCTCTGACTCCGCGTACCTTTATCTTCTGCAGTAACCTTTTGTGTGGCACCTTATCGAATGCCTTTTGGAAATCTAAATACACCACATCCATCGGTACACCTCTATCCACCATGCTGATTATATCCTCAAAGAATTCCAGTAAGTTAGTTAAACATGATTTCCCTTTCATGAATCCATGCTGCGTCTGCTTGATTGCACTATTCCTATCCAGATGTCCCGCTATTTCTTCCTTAATGATAGTTTCAAGCATTTTCCCCACTACAGATGTTAAACTAACCAGCCTATAGTTACCTGCCTTTTGCCTGCCCCCTTTTTTAAGCAGAGGCATTACATTAGCTGCTCTCCAATCCGCTGGTACCTCTCCAGAGTCCAGAGAATTTTGGTAGATTATAACAAATGCATCTGCTATAACTTCCGTCATCTCTTTTAATACCCTGGGATGCATTTCATCAGGACCAGGGGACTTGTCTACCTTCAATCCCATTAGTCTGTCCAGCACTACCCCCCCTAGTGATAGTGATTGTCTCAAGGTCCTCCCTTCCCACATTCCTGTGACCAGCAATTTTTGGCATGGTTTTTGTGTCTTCCACTGTGAAGACGGAAGCAAAATAATTGTTTAAGGTCTCAGCCATTTCTACATTTCCCATTATTAAATCCCCCTTTTCATCTTCTAAGGGACCAACATTTACTTTAGTCACTCTTTTCCGTTTTATATATCTGTAAAAGCTTTTACTATCTGTTTTTATGTTTTGCGCAAATTTACCTTCGTAATCTATCTTCCCTTTCTTTATTGCTTTTTTAGTCATTCTTTGCTGTTGCTTAAAATCTTCCCAATCCTCTAGTTTCCCACTAACCTTGGCCACCTTATACGCATTGGTCTTTGATTTGATAGTTTTCTTTATTTCCTTGGTTATCCACGGCTGGTTATCTCTTCTCTTGCCGCCCTTCTTTTTCACTGGAATATAATAGGACACTGGGGATAACTCCCCTGCTCTTCGATCGAAATAGTGCCCTGAGATCTTTTACGTCCACCTGAGGGAGCAGACAGAGCCTCAGTTTAATGTCTCATCCATACAGTGCAGCGCTCCCTCAGTACTGCACTGGAGTATCAGCCTAGATTTTGTGCTCAAGTCTCTGGAGTGGGACTTGAACCCACGACCTTCTGACTCAGAGGCAAAGGTGCTACCCCTAAGCCACAGCTGAAGGGACAAAAGCCTCACACTCATTGTTAACAAAATTAATTGAAGATGCTTACTTCCAAAGTGACGAGTTAATCTTTTGTCGGTAAAAGAACCCTCAGTTGTTGCAAACTGCTTGTTTATGTGCAATTCAATGGAGATTAATGTCGGGCGGGGAGTCAGGCTCGCGCTCCACCCGAGCTGGTGTTTTTTTTTCTGTTATTCATTCTCAGGATGTAGGCGTCGCTGGCAAGGTTGGTATTTATTGCCCATCCTTAATTGCCCTTGAGAAGGTGGTGGTGAGCCGCCTTCTTGAACCGCTGCAGTCCGTGTGGTGAAGGTTTTCCCACAGTGCTGTTAGGGAGGGAGTTCCAGGATTGTGACCCAGCGACGATGAAGGAACGGCCGATATATTTCCAAGTCGGGATGGTGTGTGACTTGGAGGGGAACGTGGAGGTGGTGGTGTTCCCAAGCGCCTGCTGCCCTTGTCCTTCGAGGTGGTAGAGGTCCCAAGTTTTGGAGGTGCTGCCGAAGAAGCCTTGGCGAGTTGCTGCAGTGCATCTTGGAGATGGTGCACACTGCAGCCACGGTGCGCCGGTGGTGGAGGGAGTGAATGTTTAAGGTGGTGGATGGGGTGCCGATCAAGCGGGCTGCTCTGTCCTGGAGGCTGTCGAGCTTCTTGAGTGTTGTTGGAGCTGCACTCAGCCAGTCCTTCATTCTCACCATGGTGGGCCACTCCGACCAGTGTGAGAACATCTCTGCAGGTCAGGGCTTCAAAAAGAGCTGGAGTGAGCCACTGCAGCTTCCAGCGTGAGCCGGCACAAATGTGCCACGTCTTCGAGGTGGGCGGACTGGGGACGTCATCAGGACCCAGGTCGCCGTTTGGAGCGTGGGCAGGAACATCGGCGGGGCCCTGGTACAGCAGAGGAGCGAGAAGGTCGTGGCGGACTTGCGACAAGTGATCAGGGCGGAGAAGTTATGAGGGATCGTGGCTGAGATTTGGTGGGTTATCATGACGGAGGTTGTGGCGGAAGTGCGGCGAATGTTTGCGGTGGAGGAGTGGCGAGAAATCGTGGAGGAGGTGTGACAGATGAGGGTATGGGGCCCAGAAGAGCCGAGGGCCCAGGGACAGCACGGGCCAGCCCACACTGCGATATGTGTGCGCACTCTATCCGTGCAGCAGAGCAGGTCTCCAGTCGTCCTGGTTAACCCTGGATAAAGGCCGAGCTCTGTCAAGCACATCTGTGGTGGCTGATGTGCAACGGTCACCACATGTTGAAAAATCCAGGCACAGGCATCTTCCACCCCCTTCAATTGGAGTTCAGGACTGGAACAGCGGGTCCTTCATTGAAACATCTGTGAACCCATGTGGAAGCAAGTCATCCTCGTTCGAGGGACTGCCTATGACTCAGCCAGGCAAGTGAAGAATGTTCCATCACACTCCTGCCCGGCGAATTAGGGTAAAATGACCCACACAATGCAGGAGATGTAGGTGTGAGCGCTAATTGGTGTAATTGTTGGATTCGGTGCCTGAATGTGAAAACTTCTCATTCTAGCCTATGTCGCCGATGTTATTAAGGACTTGTGAACTCCATAAACATGTGTTGAGGCACAGAAAGAGTGGCTTCTTTAAAAAAAATGTTTTATAAGTGGAAAGGATGCTGGAAATTCACATCCCGGCGAAGATTTCTATCTGCCTACCAATGTTCCCTCCAATGTATTTTCCCTACGCCATCCCTTTACATGTACCGCAGCGACCAACGCATGTACAGTGTTTTTACCCGCGGCAACGCTGTTGAGCGGCCTGCGGGGGACTCCGCGGCCAAGCATCTCGGGGGTGGGGGGGGGGGGCCGTGAAATCATTGCTGCCCACTTCACGTAGCAAGATTTCGAATGCGAGCGTGTTTACGATGTCACTACGTGCGTGTAGCGCAGAACACGAATGTTACTCTCCATCCTGTCATGTATGTAACCAGCATACTCCTGTAACCCTTATACAATTGTAACCCTCATGTAACCACTACGTACTGTACATACTTACTAGAAATGCACACCTTGACCACAGGGGGTGTACTTGTGGGAGACACTCCTTGCCCGGAGATTCAGGTATATAAGGGGAGGTCCCTCACAGGCCCAGCACTCCTTGGTCCAGGTAATAAAGGTGAAGGTCACAGAGTGACTGTGTCTGCAGTATGTGCCTCGTGTGATTATGCTTAAGAGTTAAGGACTCAACAGGTCCCACTAGCAATCGTAAGGGGAAAAGGTTCATCAACGATTTGGATTGATGTCCTTGCTCGAAAATATTAACCGGTCTTTCCCCCCCTTTTTTTAATTTCCCATCAGTTATTCAGTTGTGTGTTTCTCATATGTTCCAGTGCCGAATTTCAAATTGTTCGTTGTATTACTTGAACATGTTTCAGGCAACTATTACTTTGTATGGCTGGTGTAGATGTAGAGCAACAACTCTAATTTTACATTTGCACTAAAAGTTGCGCAAGGCCATAAAAAAGGCAAACCAAACACGACGGTTTATTTCTAGAGATCTAGAATTGTAAAGTAGGGAAATTATGCTCGACCTGGACCTAACCTTGGTTAGATCACACAGAGTACTGCGTACAGTTCTGGTCGCCATATTATAAAAAGGATATAGAGGCACTGGAGAGGGTGCAGAGAAGATTTACAAGGATGATACCAGAAATGCGAGGGTATACATATCAGGAAAGGATGAACAGGCTGGGTCTCTTTTCTCTTGAAAAAAGAAGGCTGAGGGGTGACCTAATAGAGATCTTTAAAATTATGAAAGACTTTGATAGAGTGGATACAGAGAGAATGCTTCCACTTGTGGGGATGAGCATAACTAGGGGCCATCGATATAAGGTAATCACCAAGAAATCCAATAGGGAATTCAGGATAAACCTCTTTACCCAGAGGGTGGTGAGAATGTGGAACTCACTACCACAGGTTGAAGCGGATAGTATAGATACATTTAAGGGGAGACTGGAACAGCATATGAGGGAGAAGGGAAGAGAGGGTTACGCTGATAGAGGCTGATCTTCAACCTCAACTCCACTTTCCTGCACTATCCTCATATCCCTTGATACTCTTAATATCTACAAATCTATCGATCTCTGTCTTGAATATACTCAGCGACTGAGCCTCCACAGTAAAGACAAGAGGAGGCTCGAGTGGAGCATAAACGCCGGCATGGACTGGTTGGGCCGAATGGCCTGTTTCTGTGCTATATATCCTGTGTAATCCTATGTAATGTAGCTGGTTGAGCCGGATAATTGGGTTAGGATTAGCGGAGTGGATCGGAGTGATGCCTCCTTTGTATCTGTGAACCGGGCATTGAGTCATTCTACGTTCCGTGGTCTGTTCCGGTTGACCACACTCGCAGACCGGAGAGCTTTTAATCCTCCATTTGTACATCGGGCATCCGCATCTGCCATGGTCTGTGCGGGCGAAGTGCGAGCATCCCGCGAGCAGGTTGAACGCGCGTAACGTTGACGTTCCCGCATGTCCCGGGAGACCCACGAGTCCAATGACCAACATGCCAGCCGCTACTGGATTTTAGGCAGATTCAACATGTAGGCCCATCAGCCCACCAGCTTGTTTCTGTAAGTAGGAGAGGTTCCCTTGGAACGGCCTCTGGTTTTGTGATCCCTACTATTGATACCCTTTTGTTTTTCAGCTGCCGTTGCGTGTGTGTGTGTATGTGAGACAGAGCATCCGGGTCATTTTAGCCATTGAAAGCATGTGCAAAGTGCTGTTGTTCCTCGTCCTCTTGGCTCAAGGTGAGATCACTGTTTTTCTCCTTTTGGTTTCGGTTACCTTTAAGTAAACTCTGGAACGGCTGAAGAGTTGGACAAGGGCGGGACGCAGAATCGACCTCTGCTCTGGTCTCATAAGAATTAGGAGCAGGAATCGGCCATTCGGCCCCTCGAGCCTGCTCCGCCATTCAATGAGATCATGGCTGATCTTCAGCCTCAACTCCACTTTTCTGCACTATCCTCATATCCCTTGATACTCTTAATATTTACAAATCTATCGATCTCTGTCTTGAATATACTCAGCGACTGAGCATCCACAGCCCTCTGGGGTAGAGAATTCCCAAAGATTCACCACCCTCTGAGTGAAGAAGTTTCTCCTCATCTCAGTCCTAAATGGCCGACCCCTTATTCTAAGACTGTGACTCCTGGTTCTAGACTCCCCAGCCCGGGGAAACATCCTCCCTGCATCTACCCTATCTCAACGGTTACTCTGGGAATGGACCAGGAGAAATTGGACCAGGCGGATCCAGTATGGCCAGTAACAGGCCTTCTGCGGAATCGGGGAGGGGAGAACTGGAAGAAGGTTCAAGAGCCTTAGCGAAAGAGAAAAAAAAAACAGTGGTTTATGTATTGTTCTTTCTTCGACATAGGAACACAAGGAGGCCATTCAGCCCCTCGACCCTGTTCCACCGTTCAATTAGATCATGACTGATCTCTACCTCATCTCCATCTTTAACAAAAATTCATACCAGGGTGTGGGCGTCGCTGGCAAGACCGGCATTTACTGCCCATCCCGAATTGCCCTTGAGAAGGTGGTGGTGAGCCGCCTTCTTGAACCGCTGCAGTCCGTGTGGTGAAGGTGCTCCCACAGTGCTGTTAGGGAGGGAGTTCCAGGATGGTGACCCAGCCACGATGGAGGAACGGCCGATATATTTCCAAGTCGGGATGGTGTGTGTGACTTGGAGGGGAACGTGGAGGTGGTGGTGTTCCCATGCGCCCGCTGCCCTTGTCCTTCTAGGTGGTAGAGGTCGCGGGGTTTGGGAGGTGCTGCCGAAGAAGCCTTGGCTGCAGTTGCTGCAGTGCATCTTGTAGATGGCGCACACTGTGTGTGTATCCATTCAAGTTGGTTCCATAGCCCTTAATACCCGATCTCAAGAAGATTACAAGTGATCCCCATCCATCAGCATCCACAGCATTCAGCGGGGGAGCGGGGGGGGCGGGGGAGCGGGGGAACGGGGGAGCGAGGGAGCGGGGGGAGCGGGGGAGCGGGGGGGCGGGGGAACGGGGGAGCGGGGGAACGGGGGAGCGGGGGAACGGGGGAGCGGGGGAGCGGGGGAGCGGGGGAACGGGGGAGCGGGGGAATGGGGGAGCGAGGGAGCGGGGGAGCGGGGGAGCGGGGGAACGGGGGGGGCGGGGGGGCGGGGGAGCGGGGGAGCGAGGGAGCGGGGGGGCGGGGGGGCGGGGGAGCGGGGGAGCGGGGGGGCGGGGGAGCGGGGGAACGGGGGAGCGGGGGAGCGGGGGGGCGGGGGAGCGGGGGAGCGGGGGGGCGGGGGAGCGGGGGGAGCGGGGGAGCGGGGGGGCGGGGGAGCGGGGGAGCGGGGGGAGTGAGTTCCCGATTTCCACTGCCCTTTGTGCGAAGAAGTGCTTCCTGAAACCACCTCTAAATGGTTTATCTCTGATTTTAAGGTTCTGCCCCCTTGTTCTGGACTCTTTCCCCACCCCCCACACCCCCCCGCCTACCCTGACCACAGGAAATATTTTCTCTCTGTCTTAACATGAGAATCCATTCCCGATTTCTCTAATGACGCATAGTTCTAATTTTAAGATGATGTCCTACTGGTTAAAAAAAAAAATCAACCGATTATTGATTTTTAATAAAAATAAATTATCTTTAAAGGTCAGTCCCTGGTCACGAAGCTCGCAGGGAGAGAGTATCACTTGATCGAACAGAAGAAAAGCTGGACTGAAGCCCGGGACTATTGCCGGAGTAAATACACCGATCTCACCAGCATACTGAGCTCAGAGCAGGGGAAGGCCATTGCTCCTCTGTCCAAGCTCGGGACCTGGCTATGGATCGGACTTTACAATGACAAACAGGCATCAGATGGCTGGAAGTGGATCACGGGAGAACAATTCAATTATACTAACTGGGCCCCTTGGTGCCCACAGCAATTCAACACCATCTCTTCCGTCTGTGTTTATATAAGCAAAGACCAATGGCTGGACGCTCAGTGCGGTGTCCGACTAGGCTTCATTTGTTACACAGGTATTCCTATTTGTCAAATTAACGTCAGGAAGTGTAACTTTTCTTTGTTGTGGGGGTGGGGGTGGGGGGGGGACGTTGGTTGCGGGGGACGGGGGGGGAGGGCATAATAGTTTTGCACCATTTCCACCAGGAGTACCTTAATTAAATGAGTGTGATGAGGTGGGGTCTCACCTCGCCCCATTCTGTAGGTGTGCAGTTGCATGGATAGATGTATAAAAACTTGCAGCAGAAGGAGGCCATTCAGCCTGTCGTGCCTGTGCTGGCTTTTTGAAAGAGCGGTCGTGCTTTGTCATGTACCCCACCAACACCCCCCCCTCCTGCCCCCCGCCGCAGTTTGTCCGTAACCTTGTACGTTCCTCATCCTCACGTATCTGTCAATTTCCCTTTTAAAATCACTGATGGAATCAGCTTCCACCACCTTTTCAGCTCGAGCCTTCCAGATCCTGCCAACTCTTTGAGTGGGAAAAAAATTCTTCTCGTTTATGACCTATGACCTCAGGTTATTGAACCATTCGCCAGAGGGCGTGGTGTTTCTCCATCCACTCTATCCAAATCCCTCAGCATGTCGAAGACCTCGATTGGGTCACCTGTGAACCTTCTCTGATCCAAGGTGAACAGGCCTAACTTTTCCAACCTCTCCTCATAACGGAAACATAGAAACCTAGAAAATAAGTGCAGGAGTAGGCCATTCGGCCCTTCGAGCCTGCACCAACATTCAATGAGTTCATGGCTGAACATGCAACTTCAGTACCCCATTCCTGCTTTCTTGCCATACCCCTTGATCCCTCTAGTAGTAAGGACTTCATCTAACTCCTTTTTGAATATATTTAGTGAATTGGCCTCAACAACTTTCTGTGGTAGAAAATTCCACAGGTTCACCACTCTCTGGGTGAAGAAGTTTCTCCTCATCTCGGTCCTAAATGGCTTACCCCTTATCCTTAGAAGTCCCTCATCCTTGGTAACATCCTGGTAAACCTCCTCTGTACCCTTTCTGAGGCCTTTACATCTTTCCTGAAGGATGGCGGCCATAATTGTTCACAATTATGGCCGCTCCAGTTGAGGCCTAACCAGTGATTTATAGAGGACCAGCTTGATCTCTTTGCTTTTATATACTATGTCGTTACAAATAAACCCAAGAAACCCATATGCTTTTTAACCACCTTATCAACCTGACCTGCCACCTTTAACGATTTGTGTATATGGACACCGAGGTCTCTCTGCTCATTTATACTTTTCAAAATCGCGCCATTTGCAGAATATTTTCTTTCCATGTTAGTTCTCCCAAAATCCATCACTTCAATCTCCTCCGCAATAAACTCCATCTGCCATGTTACTGCCCATTTAATAATCCTGTCTATGTTATCCTGAAGTCTACAACTATCCTCATCACTATCTACTACGTTGCCAAACTTCGTACGCCCGAGTTTAGGTCAATTAGAAAAATTGTAAAGATTAATGCACCCAAAGCAGACCCTATCCACCCACCCTCTGCTTCCTGTCACTGAGCCGATTCCATGTCCATACCGCCATATTCTCCTTAATTCCACGGGCTTCCTATTTTTTATTGAATCTTTCAATGGTCATGTGTACTTTCTGGGATTGCTCACTGGATACACACTTTACATCTGCTGCTTTCCTGGGATGTGTCTTTTTCACTTGGACATACATTGTGGAATAATGGTTTCCAGAATTGGGATTCTTCAGACTCAAAGGGAATCCCGACTGATCTCCTGTCTCTTGTACTGTTTCACAGATAAGGAGAGAACCAATTGGTATTAAGAAACAGGCACTGCTTCCTGTTAAAATGATTCCTCAGATAGACACCCCAATTGTGTTTTTAATTATTATTTTGATTTATTATATGTAAGTCAGTGCAATATTGCCTTTTATTGAAATATAACATAATAGGTGCAATTTCAGACAAGTGATGAAGATCAGGGTCAATGCAATTCTCAATCTTATGTCACACCTGAAACAGTTATCGTTTAGCCTTTCAGAGGTTTAATAGATTTACAAGGATGATACCAGAATGGAGGTTATACCTGTCTGGAAAGACTGAACAGGCTGGAGCTCTTTTCTCTGCAACAACAAATTGTATTCATATAGCCCCTTTAACCTAGTGAAACACTCCAAAGCACTTCACAGGAATATTATGAGACAAAAAATTTGACACCGAGCCACATAAGATGAAATTAGGGCAGGTGGCCAAAAGCTTGGTCAAAGAGGTAGGTTTTAAGGAGTGTCTTGAAGGAGGAAAGAGAGCTAGAAAGTCATGGAGGTTTAGGCAGGGAGTTCCAGAGCTTAAGGCTTAGGCAACAGAAACATAGAAACATAGAAACATAGAAAATTGGTGCAGGAGTAGGCCATTTGGCCCTTCGAGCCTGCACCGCCATTCAATGAGTTCATTCAATGAAGGCACGGCCACCAATGGTTGAGCGATTACAATCAGGGATGCTCAAGAGGGGCAGTATAGGAGGAGTGGAGATATCTCAGTAGGGTTGTAAGGCTGGAGGAGATTACAGAGATAGAGAGGGGCGAGGCCATGGAGGGATTTGACAACAAGGATGAGAATTTTGAAATCGAGGCGTTGCTTAACTGTAAAAGAAAAGGCTCAGAACATAAGAACAAAAGAAATAGGAGCAGGAATCGGCCATTTGGCCCCTCGAGCCTGCTCTGCCATTCAATAAGATCATGACTGATCTGATCATGGACTCAGCTCCACTTCCCTGCCCGCTCTCCATAACCCTTTATTCCTTTATCGTTCAAAATCTGTATCTCCGCCTTAAGTATATTCAATGACCCCCTTTATTCCTTTATCGTTCAAAATCTGTATCTCCGCCTTAAGTATATTCAATGATCCAGCCTCCACAGTTCTCTGGGGCAGGGAATTCCACAGATTTACAACCCTCCGAGAGAAGAAATTCCTCCTCATCTCCGTTTTAAATGGGCAGCCCCTTATTTTAAGACTATGTCCCCTAGTTTTAGTTTTCCCTATGAGTGGAAATATCCTCTCTGCATCCACCTTGTCGAGCCCCCTCATTATCATATATGTTTCGATAAGATCACCTCTCATTCTTCTGAACTGCAATGAGTATAGGCCCAACCTACTGAACTATCTTCATAAATCAACCCGCTTATCTCCGGAATCAACCGAGTGAACCTTCTCTGACCGGCCTCCAATGCAATTATATCTTTCCTTAAACATGGAGACCAAAACTCTATGCAATACTCTAGGTGTGGCCTCAGTTGTAGCAGGACTTCCCTGCTTTTATACTCTATCCCCCTTACAATAAAGGCCAACATTCCATTTGCCTTCCTGATTACTTGCTGTATCTGCATACTCACTTTTTGTGTTTCATGTACAAGGATCCCCAGGTCTCTCTGTACTTTGCAATTTTTCTCTAGTTAAATTATAATTTGCTTTTCTATTTTTTCTGTCAAAGTGGATAACCTCACACTTTGCCACATTATGCTCCATCGGCCAAATTTTTGCCCACTCACTTAGCCTGTCTACATCCCTTTGCAGATTTCTTGTATCCGCCTCACAATTTGCTTTCCCACCCATCTTTGTATCATCAGAAAACTTGGCTACATCACACTCGGCCCCTTCATCCAAGTCATTGATATAGATTGTAAATACTTGAGGACCCAGCACCGATCCCTGCGGCACCCCACTTGCCACTGTTTGCCAACCGGAATATGACCCATTTATCCAGACTCTCTCTTGTCTGTTAGTTAGAGGGGTGACGTAATATAGGTCTTCAAAGTTATGAAAGGGTTTGATATGGTAGACATAGCGGAAATCTTTCCACTAGGAGTCCAACACTAGGGGTTCTAAACATAAGATAGTCACTAATATATCCAATCGGGAATTCGGGAAGAATTTACTTACCCTGAGAGTAGTAAGAATGTGGAACTCACTAACACAGTGGAGACGATTAGCATTGATTGGTTTAAGTGGAAGCTAAATAAATGACGGAGAAAGGACTTATGCTGATAGGGTGAAATGCAGAAGTGTGGGAGGAGCCTCATGTGGAGCAGGGACCAGTTAGGCTGAATAGTCTGTTTCTGTGCTCTGCTTTCGATGTCATTCTATGTGATATCAGCAAAATGTGAATGAACAAAATATGTCTGCCTGTAGAAATGTTCTCTAATTTATCAGAACTGCCGCGACCATCCAATATCACTGAGCCAGAAGTCTCGATGGGACGGCCTGCTAATGTATCGGAAATAGGTGAAATCAAGGCCCGATCTTTGCAATCCCCCATATCAAGAATACCTTCTTCTGCGGGTAAGAATATTTTCCAGGCTTTCCAAATTGAACGCAACAATTATGCATCGCTTTTTTATGTGACCAAGTTCATTGAAAGATGTTAAAAATGTCTGTTGGTGCCTTCCCTTGACTACTGGATGTGAGGTGAGAGGGAAACAGTGCTGGGACTAGTTCTTGGGAATGAGGTGGGGCAAGTGAAGCATGTTTCAAAGAGGGAGCATTTGGGCAATAGTGATCACAATTTATTTAGGTTTAAATTAACTATGGAAAAGGACAAGGAACAAAATCGATGTGAAAATAATCTGTGCAATTGATGAGGCCCAGCTGGATTGGAATTAAAGATTGGTAGGCAAAACAGAAATTTGAAGATAAAGGCCTGAGGTGCTCTCAGTGCGTGAGTTGCTCTCAGGTGGGGCACGGGAGATCATTGTTAACCTTAACTCTATTTTCAACTTGTGTTGGTAATTTTAGTGATTTAAGCGTCTGAATTTTCAGATCCCTTTGTTCCTTTTGACAATTTAGTTTTTTACTGGTAGTAATGATTTGGACGAGGGGATTAAATGTAGTATCTCCAAATTTGCGGATGACACTAAGTTGGGTGGTAGTGTGAGCTGCGAGGAGGATGCTATGAGGCTGCAGAGTGACTTGGATAGGTTAGGTGAGTGGGCAAATGCATGGCAGGTGAAGTATAATGTAGATAAATGTGAGGTTATCCACTTTGGTAGTAAAAACAGAGAGACATCTGAATGGTGACAGATTAGGAAAAGGGGAGGTGCAATGAGACCTGGGTGTCATGGTACATCAGTCATTGAGGGTTGGCAGGCAGGTGCAGCAGGCAGTTAGGAAGGCAAATGGCATGTTGGCCTTCATAGCGAGGGGATTTGAGTACAAGGGCAGGGAGGTGTTACTACAGTTATACAGGGCCTTGGTGGGACCACACCTGGAGTATTGTGTACAGTTTTGGTCTCCTAACTTGAGGAAGGACATTCTTGTTATTGAGGGAATGCAGCGAAGGTTCACCAGACTGATTCCTGGGATGGCGGGACTGACATATCAAGAAAGACTGGGTCAACTGGGCTTGTACTCACTGGAGTTCAGAAGAATGAGAGGGGATCTCATAGAAACGGTTAACATTCTGACGGGTTTAGACAGGTTAGATGCAGGAAGAATGTTTCCAATGTTGGGGAAGTCCAGAACCAGGGATCACAGTCTAAGGATAAGGGGTAAGCCATTTAGGACTGAGATGAGGAGAAACTTCTTCACCCAGAGAGTGGTGAACCTGTGGAATTCTCTACCACAGAAAGTTGTTGAGGCCAATTCACTAAATATATTCAAAAAGGAGTTAGATGTCGTCCTTACTACTAGGGGGATCAAGGGGTATGACGAGAAAGCAGGAATGGGGTACTGAAGTTGCATGTTCAGCCATGAACTCATTGAATGGCGGTGCAGGCTAGAAGGGCCGAATGGCCTACTCCTGCACCTATTTTCTATGTTTCTATGTTTCTATGTTTACTCGATTAAAATTCGAGTGGCAAGCGGCTCCGACATAAGCAGCCCCGACCTCGGTGAATCTGAGAGAACCCAACAAAGCGGCCCTCACCCGAGAGGCCCTGACCCGAGCGAACCCGACCCGAGCGGCACATACCTGAGCGGCCCTGACCCCGAAACGGCCTCGACCCCCGAGCGACACCGACCCACGAGTGACCCCGACACAAGCAGCCCTAATCCGAGCGACCCCGACCCGAACGGATCTGATCCGAGCGACCCTGACCTCCAGGCGACTCCGACCCGAGAGATCCCGACCCGAGCGATCCCGACCCCCGAGCGATCTCAACCCGAGTGACCCCGACCCGAGCGACCCCGACCCCGGAGCGACCTCGACCCCGGAACGACCCTGACCCGAGCGACCCCGACCCGAGTGATCCTGACCCAAGCCATCCCGACCTCAGTGATCCCGACCTGAGCGATCCCGACTCAAGTGATCCCGACCCCCGAGCGATCCCGACCCGAGCGATCCCGACCCGAGCGATCCCGACCCAAGTGATCCCGACCCCCGAGCGATCCCGACCTGAGCGATCCCGACCCAAGTGATCCCGACCCCTGAGCGATCCCGACCCAAGTGATCCTGACCCCTGAGCGATCTCGACCCAAGTGATCCCGATCCCGACCCAAATAATCCTGACCCGAGCGTTCCCGACCCAAGTGATCCCGACCCCCGAGCAATCCCGACCCGAGCGATCCCGACCCGAGCGATCCCGATCCCGACCCAAGTGATCCTGACCCAAGCCATCCCGACCCGAGCGATCCCGTCCCAAGTGATCCTGACACGAGCGATCCCGACCCGAGCAATCCCGACCCGAGCGATCCCAACCCGAGTGACCCCGACCCAAGTGATCCCGACCCAAGTGATCCTGACCCAAACCATCCCAACCTCAGTGATCCCGACCTGAGCGATCTCGACCCAAGTGATCCTGACCCGAGCGATCCCGACCCGAGCGATCCCGACTTAAGTGATCCCGACCCCCGAGCGATCCCGACCGGAGCAATCCCGACCCGAGCGACCCCGACCCGAGCGACCCTGACCCCCGAGCGATCCAGACCCGAGCAATCCCGACCCGAGCGATCCCGACACGAGCGATCCCGACCCGAGCGACCTCGACCCCCGAGCGACCCCGACCGAGGGATCCCGACCCGAGCGATCCTGACCCGAGCGACCTCGACCCCCGAGCGACCCCGGCCCGAGCGATCCCGACCTGAGCAATCCTGACCCGAGCGACCTCTACCCCCGAGCGACACCGACCCGAGCGACCCCGACCCCTGAGCGACCCCGACCCGAGCGATCCTGACCCGAGCGACCTCGACCCCCGAGCGACCCCGACCAGAGCGACCCCGACCCGAGCGACCCCGACCCGAGCGACCCCGACCCGAGCGACCCCGACCCGAGCGACCCCGACCCGTGCGACCCCGACCCGAGCGATCCCGACCCGAGCGACCCCGACCCGAGCGACCCCGACCCGAGCGACCCCGACCCGAGCGACCCCGACCCGAGCGATCCCGATCCGAGCGATGCCGACCCGAGCGACCCCGACCCGAGCGATCTCGACCCAAGCGATCCTGAGCGATCCCGACCCGAGCGGACCCGAGCACTGAGTGATCCCGACCCGAGCGATCCCGACCCGAGCGATCCCGACCCGAGCGGACCCGAGCACTGAGTGATCCCGACCCGAGCGATCCCGACCCGAGCGACCCCGACCCGAGCGATCCCGACCCGAGCGATCCTGACCTGAGCGACCCCGACCCGAGCGACCCCGACCCGAGCGGACCCGAGCACTGAGCGATCTTGAACCGAGCAGACCCGAGCGATCCCGACCCGAGCGACCCCGACCCGAGCGACCCCGACCCAAGCGATCCTGACCTGAGCGATCCCGACCCGAGCGATCCTGACCTGAGCGACCCCGACCCGAGCGACCCCGACCCGAGCGATCCCATCCCGAGCGACCCCGACCCGAGCGATCCTGACCCGAGCGGACCCGAGCACTGAGCGATCCCGACCCGAGCGATCCCGACCCGAGCGGACCCGAGCACTGAACGATCCCGACCCAAGCGGACCCGAGCGATCCCGACCCGAGCGATCCCGAGCTCTGAGTGATCCCGACCCGAGCGGACCCGAGCACTGAGCGATCCCGACCCGAGCGACCCCGACCCGAGCGATCCCGACCCGAGCGGACCCGAGCACTGAGCGATCCCGACCCGAGCGGACCCGAGCACTGAGCGATCTCGACCCGAGCGATCCCGACCCGAGCGACCCCGACCCGAGCGACCCCGACCCGAGCGATCTCGACCCGAGCGACTCTGACCCGAGCGATCCCGACCCGAGCGACCCCGACCCGAGCGATCCCGACCCGAGCGACCCCGACCCGAGCGATCCTGACCCGAGCGACCCCGACCCCCGAGCGATCTCGACCCGAGCGACTCTGACCCGAGCGATCCCGACCCGAGCGACCCCGACCCGAGCGATCCCAACCCGAGCGACCCCGACCCGAGCGATCCCGACCCGAGCGGACCCGACCCGAGCGACCCCGACCCGAGCGATCCCGACCCGAGCGACCCCGACCCGAGCGACACCGACCCGAGCGATCCCGACCCGAGCGGACCCGAGCGATCCCGACCCGAGCGACCCTGACCCGAGCGATCCCGACCCGAGCGGACCCGAGCACTGAGTGATCCCGACCCGAGCGATCCCGACCCGAGCACTGAGTGATCCCGACCCGAGCGATCCCGACCCGAGCGATCCCGACCCGAGCGGACTCGAGCACTGAGCGATCCCGACCCGAGCGGACCCGAACACTGAGCGATCCCGACCCGAGCGATCCCGACCCGAGCGGACCCGAGCACTGAGTGATCCCGACCCGAGCGATCCCGACCCGAGTGATCCCGACCCGAGCGGACTCGAGCACTGAGCGATCCCGACCCGAGCGGACCTGAACACTGAGCGATCCCGACCCGAGCGATCCCGACCCGAGCGGACCCGAGCACTGAGTGATCCCGACCCGAGCGATCCCGACACGAGCGATCCCGACCCGAGCGGACCCGAGCACTGAGCGATCTCGAACCAAGCAGACCCGAGCACTGAGTGATCCCGACCCGAGCGATCCCGACCCGAGCGATCCCGACCCGAGCGATCCTGACCTGAGCGACCCCGACCCGAGCGACCCCGACCCGAGCGATCCTGACCTGAGCGACCCCGACCCGAGCGACCCCGACCTGAGCGACACAGACCCGAGCGACCCCGACCCGAGCGATCCTGACCTGAGCGACCCCGACCCGAGCGACCCCGACCTGAGCGATCCAGACCCGAGCGACTCTGACCCGAGCGATCCCGACCCGAGCGACCCCGACCCTCGAGCGACTCTGACCTGAGCGATCCCGACCCGAGCGACCCCGACCCGAGTGATCTCGACCCGAGCAGCCCCGACCCGAGCAACCCCGACCCGAGCGACCTCGACTATAGCGATCCCGACCCGAGCGATCCCGACCCGATCGATCGCGACCCGAGCGACCCCGACCCGAGCGATCCTGACCCGAGCGGACCCGAGCACTGAGCGATCCCGACCCAAGCGGACCCGAGCGATCCCGACCCGAGCGATCCCGAGCACTGAGTGATCCCGACCCGAGCGGACCCGAGCACTGAGCGATCCTGACCCGAGGGATCCCGACACGAACGATCCCAACCCGAGCGACCCCGACCTGAGCACTGAGCGGCCCCAATCTCGGTCAGTCTGAGAGTTCGGTGAGTTTGGGAAGCCAGGATTCTGGGGAGCTGTAGGACCGCAGGTAGGTGAGGAGTTAACTTCTGGCGGAGCTCACAGCCATTTGTCCGTTCAGGTATGTGGTTGGCTGCTTGATTGGTAAGTGTCTCTCTCTTTTTTTCTTTTTAATTAGATTTTAATTAAACAAATCTAATCAGAGGGCAGCTCAGTCCCTTGGAATGCACATCCTGCGGGATGTGGGAAGTCCTGGATGTTTCGTACGGCCTAGCTTCAGCTTCAACTACTCGAGCTCCGTGTTTCGGAGGTGGTCGCTCCGCAGCTTAAAAGCGTGCAGTTAGAGGGGATGTGGTTGAGCACTAGACGGAGTAAGAATGCTCGGCAGTTAGTGCAGGAGCCCCCCCGTGAGTCCATCTCGCTTTCAAACCGATAATCACTTCTGAGCATTTGTGAGGACAATGGTACCTCTGGGGAGTGCAGCCAGAGCCAAGTCCAAGGCACCACAGGTGGTTCAGCTGCACAGGAGGTAGGGACAAAGAATAAAAGAGCTCGAGTGATAGGGGATTCAATAGTTAGGGCAATACAGAGGTGTTTCTGCAGCATTAGACGTGACTTTTGAATGGTTTTGTGCCTCCCTGGTGTCAGGGTCAAGGATGTCACAGATCGGACGCAGGGCACTCTGGGAGGCGAGGGTAAACAGCTCGAGGTCATGGTCCATATCGGGACCAACTACATAGGTAGAAAGAGGGATGAGGACCTGCAGGCAGAATTTAGGAAGCTAGGAGAAAAATTAAAGGGTAGGATCTCAAAGGTAGTAATCTCTGGGTTACTACCGGTGCCATGTACTAATGAGTACAAGAATAGAAGGATAGAGAGAGTGAACATCAATAGCAAGAATGTCCTTCCTCAGATTAGGAGAGCAAAACTGAACACAATATTCCAGGTGTGGCCTCACCAAGGCCCTGTACCACTGCAATAAGACCTCCCTGCTCCTATACTCAAATCCCCTAGCTATGAAGGCCAAAATGCCATTTGCCTTCTTCACCACCTGCTGTACCTGTATGCCAACTTTCAATGACTGATGTATCATGACACCCAGGTCTCGTTGCACCTCCCTTTTCCTAATCTGCCACCATTCAGATAATATTCTGCCTTCCTGTTTTTGCCACCAAAGTAGATAACCTCACATTTATCCACATTATACTACATTTGCCATGCATTTGCCCACTCACCTAACCTGTCCAAGTCACCCTGCAGCCTCTTAGCATCCTCCTCACAGCTCACACTGCCATCAAGCTTAGTGTCATCTGCAAACTTGGAGATATTACATTCAATTCCTTTGTCTAAATCATTAATGTATATTGTAAATAGCTGGGGTCCCAGCACTGAGCCCTGCAGTACCCCACTAGTCACTGCCTGCCATTCTGAAAAGGATCTGTTTATTCCCACTCTTTGCTTCCTGTCTGCCAACCAGTTCTCTATCCATGTCAATACCCCCAATACCATGTGCTTTGATTTTGCACACCAATCTCTTGTGTGGGATCTTGTCAAAAGCCTTTTGAAAGTCGAAATACACCACATCCACTGGTTCTCCCTTGTCCACTCTAGTAGTTACATCCTCAAAAAATTCTAGGAGATTTGTCAAGCATGATTTCCCTTTCATAAATCCATGCTGACTTGGACCGATCCCGTCACTGTTTTCCAAATGTGCCGCTATTTCATCTTTAATAATTGATTCCAACATTTTCCCCACTACTGATGTCAGGCTAACCAGTCTATAATTACCCACCTTTTCTCTCCCTCCCTTCTTAAAAAGTGGTGTTACATTAGCTACCCTCCAGTCCATAGGAACTGATCCAGCGTCGATAGACTGTTGGAAAATGAACACCAATGCATCCACTATTTCTGGGGCTACTTCCTTAAGTACTCTGGGATGCAGACTATCAGGCCCAGGGATTTATCGGCCTTCAATCCCATCAATTTCCCCAACACAATTTCCCGCATAATAAGAATTTCCTTCAGTTCCTCCTTCTCACTAGACCCTCGGTCCCTTAGTATTTCCAGAAGTTCATTTGTGTCTTCCTTCGTGAAGACAGAACCAAAGTATTTGTTTAACTGGTCCACCATTTCTTTGTTCCCCATTATAAATTCACCTGAATCTGACTGCAAGGGACCTACGTTTGTCTTCACTAATCTTTTTCTTTTCACATATCTATAGAAGCTTTTGCAGTCAGTTTTTATGTTCCCTGCAAGCTTCCTCTCGTACTCTATTTTCCCCCTCCTAGTTACACCCTTTGTCCTCCTCTGCTGTATTATAAAATTGTCCCAGTCCTCAGGTTTGCTGCTTTTCCTGGCCAATTTATATGCCTCTTCCTTGGATTTAACACTATCCTTAATTTCCCTTGTTAGCCACGGTTGAGCCACCTTCCCCGTTTTATTTTTACTCCAGACAGGGATGTACAATTGTTGAAGTTCATCCATGTGATCTTTAAATGTTTGCCATTGCCTATCCACCGTCAACCCTTTTAGTATCACTCGCCAGTCTATTCTAGCCAATTCATGTCTCATACCATCGAAGTTACCTTTCCTTAAGTTCAGGACCCTAGTCTCTGAATTAACTGTGTCACTCTCCATCTTAATAAAGAATTCTACCATATTATGATCATTCTTCCCCAAGGGGCCTCGCACAACAAGATTGCTAATTAGTCCCTTCTCATTACACATCACCCAGTCTAGGATGGCCAGCCCTCTAGTTGGCTCCTCGACATATTGGTCTAGAAAACCATCCCTAATACACTCCAGAAAATCCTCCTTCACCACATTGCTACCAGTTTGGTTAGCCCAATCAATATGTAGATTAAAGTCGTCCATGATAACTGCTGTACCTTTATTGCATGCATCCCTAATTTCTTGTTTGACGCTGCCCCCAACCTCACTACTATTGTTTGGTGGTCTGTACACAACTCCCACTAACGTTTTCTGCCCTTTGGTATTCCGTAGCTCCACCCATACCGATTCCACATCATCCAAGCTAATGTCCTTCCTTACTATTGCATTAATTTCCTCTTTAACCAGCAATGCCACCCCACCTCCTTTTCCTTTCTGTCTATCCTTCCTAAATGTTGAATACCCCTGGATGTTGAGTTCCCAGCCTTGGTCACCTTGGAGCCTTGTCTCCGTGATGCCAATTACATCATATCACAAAACTCGTAGGGAGAGAGTATCACTTGAGCCAAGAGATGAAAAACTGGACTGACACCCGGGACTATTGCCTGAGCCGACGCGAAGGGAATCTCAACTGATGTCCCGTCTCTTGTACGTTAACACAGATAAGGAGAGAACGAATTGGTATTAAGAAACAGGCACTGCTTCCTGTTAAACGGATTCCTCAGATAGACACCGTAATTGTGTTTTAATTTATTCTTTGTGTTTGTTACATATAAGTCGTGCAATGTTGCATTTTATTGGAATATAACATACCAGGTGCAATTTCAGACCAGCGTTGGCGTTCAGGGCCAATGCAATTCTCAATCTTGAATTGCGGCATAAACTATTCGGGGGAGAAAATGGGTGCATTCGGCGGGAGTTTAGCAGCAGTGCTACATTGTTGTGCCCCGACCTCCTGCGCCCAGAGATCGTGACGTCATCACCGTGTGCATCGCCCCTGTTGGTGCCCCGGTGCCTAACTTGGGTTTCGTGCCCTGAAGCAGCGCCGGGGCAATCGTCACGACAGCTTCAGGGGACACGTGCCCAGCGGCCGGCCACTACCGGGGTGAAAGTTATATAGGGGAGGTGGCCGGCTGCTGCTGGAATAAAAATCCCGTTTCGCTTCCCGCTCCGGTGCCGCTTTGGCCGCGGGGCTCGGTGCCCCGCTTGCTCAGCCCGGCACTCTGCTTGAATGCCCGGCTGATGGTGCGGCTGACCCACTCCCCAGTGGTCCAGGTAGGTGGGCTCCTCATCAGCAGCGTATTCAGCCTGGGCCCTTCCCTTTAATTCAGGGAAGAGTCCCTCATACGCGGCCCAGTCCGTCGTGCTGCTGAGCCGCGTGGCCTGCTCCCGCCCCAGGAAGGAAGTGCTGCGCTTGATTTAGCGCTCCACTTCCTTTCGTGGGTGGTAACCCCAATTTATCGCGAGGGGCGAGACTTCTGTGCCTGGTTTAATGTCTCGTGAGAGTTAACCCCCCCCACCGCCATCTAACGGGGCGGTACCCAATTTCTAGGCCTCAATGTTTAGCCATTGGAATGGTTAATAAATTTACAAGGATGATACCAGAACTGAGGTTATATCTGGCAGGAAAGCTTGCACAGGCTGGAGCTCTTTTGTCGAAAAGAGAGAAGGCTGAGAGGGTGACCTAATAGAGGTCTTTAAGGTAATGAAATGGCTTTGATAGGGTACATTGTGTTCCTAACACAGATGAGGCTGCACACAGGGAGGTTAAAGTAACAGTGACCTCAGTCTTTAATAAGACACTCCAGAGTGAGGAACAGGCCTTGGGGGCCGGCTTAGATACAGTGCTCCCAAGGGATGCTGGGATGCCTTGGGACTTCAGGGGATGCGCTCCCTGGCGGCGGAACATGGGAGTGCATGCTTTACAGATACACAACGGGGCAGATGTAGAGAAAGCGCCTCCATTTGTGGGGCAGTTCTAAAACTATCGGTCACAAATATAAAATAGTCACTAATTAATCCAATAAAGAATTCAGGAGAAACTTGTTTACTCAGAGAGTAGTAAGAATGTGGAACTCGCTGCCACAACTAACAGTCGAGGTGAATAAACTAGATAAACACATGAGGAAGATAGGAATAGAAGGATATGCCGATGGGGTGAGGTGAAGAGAGGTGGGAGTAGGCTCGTGTGGAGCATAAACACCGGCATGGACTAGTTGGGTCAAATGGCCTGTCTATGTGCTGTAACATAGACATAGAAAATAGGTGCAGAAATAGGCCATTCGGCCCTTCAAGCCTGCACCGCCATTCAATGAGTTCATGGCTGAACATGCAACTTCAGTACCCTATTCCTGCTTTCTCGCCATACCCCTTGATCCCTCTAGTAGTAAGGACCACATCTAACTCCTTTTTGAATATATTTAGTGAATTGGCCTCAACAACTTTCTGTGGTAGAGAATTCCACAGGTTCACTACTCTCTGGGTGAAGAAGTTTCTCCTCATCTCGGTCCTAAATGGCTTAGCCCTTATCCTTAGACTGTGACCCCTGGTTCTGGACTTCCCCAACATTGGGAACATTCTTCCTGCATCTAACCTGTCTAAACCCGTCAGAATTTTAAACGTTTCTACGAGATCCACTCTCATTCTTCTGAACTCCAGCGAATACAAGCCCAGTTGATCCAGTCTTTCTTGATATGTCAGTCCCGCCATCCCGGGAATCAGTCTGGTGAACCTTCGCTGCACTCCTTCAATAGCAAGAATGTCCTTCCTCAAGTTAGGAGACCAAAACTGTAAAATCCTATGTCATTCTATGTAACATAAGCACAACATTGAGGGAATAAATATGGCAGCCTATAGAAACATTCCCTCATTCAATAGAAATTCCATGACCATCCAACACCACCAAGCCATAGGTCTCGGCTGCACAGCCTGCAAATGTACCCGAAACAGGTGAAAATGAGACCCGATCATTGCAACCCCCTGTATCAAGAACGCCTTCTTCTGCGGGTCAGAATATTTTCTAGTCTTTCCAAATGGAAAGCTAAAATTTTGCAGCAATTTTTTTATCTGACAAAGTTCAACGAAAAGATCTTAACAGCGTCTTTTAGGGTCTTCGCTTGACCACTGGAAGTGAGGAGAGAGGGTATAACCTGATTAATTAGGAGGAATCTGGAGCTCAAGACTATTGCTGGAGTTATTACACCGATCTCAGAATTTTGTTCCTTTGATTGCCGGAAAATTGCAGGAAGGTGCAAGAACATTAGAGCAGTGATAATGGGGGCCTTCAATTGTCCTAGTATAGACTGTGAAATAACAGTGTTAACGGCAAAGTGGGGGAGTTCATCCTGAAATGTGTATGAGAACTTTCTTGATCAGTGTGTTTCCAGCCCAATGAGGAAGGAAGCAGTTCTGAGTGTAGAATCTGGGGAATGAAGTGGGGCAAGTGAAGCATATTTCAGTGGGGGAGCATTTGGGAAATAGCGATCACAATATCATTCGGTTTAGAGTAACTATGGAAACGAACAAGGATAAATTAAAGGTGAAAATATTCATCTGGAAGAGGGCTAACATCAGCGAGTTGAAAAGGAAGCTGGCCTAGGTGGATTGGAATCGAAGATTGGCAGGTAAAACAATAAACGAGCAATAGAGGCCTTGAAAGAGGAGACAGTTTGAAAGACAGAAAGACTTGCATTTATATAGTGCCTTTCACGAACTCCGGACATCTCAAAGTGCTTTACAACCAATGAAGTACTTTTGGAGTGCAGTCACTGTTGTAATGTGGGAAATATGGCAGCCAACTTGCGCACAGCAAGCTCCCACAAACAGCAATGTGATAATGACCAGATAATCTGTTTTTATTATGGTGATTGAGGAAATAAATATAGGCTTGGACAACAAGGATAACTCCCTACTTTTCTTTGAAATAGTGCCATGGGGATCTTTTACCTCCACCTGAGAGGGCAGACCAGGCCTCAGTTTTACATCTCATCTGAAAGACGGCACTTCTGACAGTGCAGTAGTCCCTCAGCACTGCACTGAAGTGTCAGCCTAGATTTATGTGCTCAAGTTTCTGGAGTGAGACTTGAACCCACAACCTTCAGACCCACAGCTGACACATAACATAACAGGGAACCCAAAAGTCTTTTATAAACATATAAATATTAAAAGGTGTGGTCAAAGGAAGGGTGGTGCCAGTTAGGGACCAAAAAGGAGATATTCTTGTTGAGGCAATGGGCATGTCTGAGGTATTAAACAAGTACTTTGCATCTATCTTCACTGAAGAAGAGGATGTTGCCAATGTCACAGTAAGGGAGTAGGTAGTAGAGAAATTGTATGGGATAAAAATAGAAAAGACACCTGGTCTGGATGGGATGTAACTTAGATTGCTGAAGGAAGTAAGGGTGAAAATTGCAGAGGCTCTGGTCATGGTCTTCCAATCCTCCTTAGATATGGGAGTGGTGCCAGAGGACTGGAGAATTCCAAATATGACAACCCTGTTTAAAAAAGGGGAGAGGGATAAACCCAGTAATTACAGACCAATCAGCCTAATGTCTGTGGTGGGGAAAAATTTAGAGACATTAATCCGGGACAAAATTAACTGCCACTTGGAAAAATAAGGGTTAATAAATTAAAGCTTTCTTAATGACTAACTTGACTGAGTTCTTTGATGAAATAACAGTGAGGGTTGATGAGGGTAGTGTGGTTGAGGTTGTGTGTATGGACTTTCAAAAGGCAGATTTAACAACAACAACTTGTATTTATGTAGCGCCTTTAACATAGTGAAACGTCCCAAGGTGCTTCACAGGAGTATTATGAGACAAAACAATTTGACACCAAGCCACATAAAGAGAAATTAGGGCAGGTGACCAAATGCTTGGTCAAAGAGGTAGGTTTTAAGGAGCATCTTGATGGAGGAAAGAGAGGTAGAGAGGTGGAGAGGTTTAAGGAGGGAGTTCCAGAACTTTGGGCTCAGGCAACAGAAGGCACGGCCACCAATGGTTGAGCAATTATAGTCAGGGCTGATCAAGAGGGCAGAATTAGAGAAGTGCAGACATCTCGGGGGTTGTGGGGCTGGAGGAGATTACAGAGATAGGGAGGGGTGAGACCATGGAGGGATTTGATAACCAGGATGAGAGGATTGAAATCGAGGCGTTGCTTAACCGGCAACTAATGTAGGTCGGCGAGCACAGGGGCGATGGGTGAGCGGGACTTGATGCGAGTTAGGACACGGGCAGCCGAGTAATCAGAATACAGGATCCAAAGGAAGAGAAGGTCGTTCGTTTCCTGCTTGGCCAAGGGGATCGGAAATGGATCGGGCTTTAGAACGAGGAGCTGTCCAGTGACGGATGGAAGTAGGCAAACGGAGGCACTTTCACTTATGCAAACCGGGCATTGGCGTACCCGCGTGAGTTTAACACCACCTCCCCCGTCTGCCTTTGTACAGCTGGAGATGAATGGTTTGACATTCAGTGCGATTGTTGATTGCCCCTCATTTGTTACGCAGGTATTCCTGGTTTGTAGCAGCAAGTGTGCGGATTATTTTACTCTACTGGGCGGGAAGAAGAGCGTTAGTCATTTCCACACGAGAACTTTAACGTCAGTACGTCATTGGTAACCCGTTTAACCTCATCACATTGAAGAGGTTAGGTGGAACAAACATTGGAGAATGTGTTTTCAATTGTGGGCATCACATAAAATAGGGGGTCAAAAATATCAGATCGTCATCAATAAATCCAATAGGGAATTTAGAAGAATCATCTTTACACCAACCACCACGTTAAACATTCACTCCCTCCACCACCGGCACACCGTGGCTGCAGTGTGTACCATCTACAAGATGCACTGCAGCAACTCGCCAAGGCTTCTTCGGCAGCACCTCCCAAACCCGCGGTCTCTGCCACCTAGAAGGACAAGGGCAGCAAGCGCATGGGAACACCACCACCTCCACGTTCCCCTCCAAGTCACACACCATCCTGACTTGGAAATACATCGGCCGTTCCTTCATCATCGCTGGGTCACAATCCTGGAATTCCCTCCCTAACAGCACTGTGGGAGCACCTTCACCACACGGACTGCAGCGGTTCAAGAAGGCGGTTCAATGCCACCTTCTCCGGGGCAATTAGGGATGGGCAATAAATGCCGGGCCTTACCAGCGATGCCCACAACCCTGAACGAATAAATAAAACCCAGAGAGTGGTTCGAATGTGGAACGCGCTACCACGTGGAGTGGTTGAGGCGAATAGCACAGATGCTTTGAAGGGGAAACTAGATAAACACATGAGGGAGAAAGGAATTGATGATTATGGTGATAAGGTTAGATGAGGAGTGGTGGGTGGAAGCTCATGTGGAGCATAAACGCCAACATGGCCCAGTTGGGCTGAATGGCCCGTTTCTGTGCTCTACATTCTATGTAATGTAAACAAAAGACCTATAAAAACATCCTCTCATTATATTAGATCATACTTGATCTGTATCTTAACTCCATCTACCTGCCTCGGTTCTATGTCATTTAATAGGATACGGTAGCGTAATGGTTATTTTTCTGGACTCGTAATCCAGAGGCCTGGACGAATAATCTGGAGGCAAGAGTTCATACTGCCACCATGGCAGCTGGGGAATTTAAATTCAGTTAATTAAATAATTCTAGAAATAAAAAGCTGGTATCCGTAATGGTGACCATGAAACTACCGGTTTGTCAGAAAAACCCAACTGGTTCACTAATGTCCTTTAGGGAAGGAAATCTGCCGTCCTTACCCCGGTCTGGCCTATATGTGACTCCAGACCCACTGCAATGTGGTTGACTTTTAACTGCCCTCTGAAATGGCCCAGCGAGCCACTCAGTTGTA
This sequence comes from Pristiophorus japonicus, assembly GCF_044704955.1. Classification (NCBI taxonomy): domain Eukaryota; kingdom Metazoa; phylum Chordata; class Chondrichthyes; family Pristiophoridae; genus Pristiophorus; species Pristiophorus japonicus. Next base: position 18,671,974 of record NC_091995.1, on the reverse strand, counting down.
CTAAACCGTTACAACAAAGTCAGCACTGTGGGAGTGCCTCCACCACGTAGACTGCAGCGGTTCAAGAAGGCGGCTCACCATCACCTTCTCAACAGCAATTAGGGATGGGCAATAAATGTTGGCCTTGCCAGCAATGCCTACTTCATGTAAACGAATAGTTAAAAAAAAAATACCCTTGGCAAAAAAAAACGAGTTATAAATTGCCACAACACCTGGTGTGAAGAAGTGTTTCCTGACATCATCCCTGAACAACCCAGCTCTAACTTGAACATTACGGCCCCTTGTTCTGGAATTCCCCACCAGAGGAAATAGTTTCTCTCTATCTTAGCGAGAGAAAGACTTCCTGATTTCTCCCATAGAACATAAGAATATAAGAAATAGGAGCAGGAGTAGGCCATTTGGCCCCTCGAGCCTGCTCCGCCATTCAATAAGATCATGGCTGATCTGACCTTGGCCTCGGCTCCACTTCCCTGCCCACGCCCCATAACCCTTGACTCCCTTATCATTCTGAAATCTGTCTATCTCCACCTTAAATATATTCAATGACCGAGCTTCCACAGCTCTCTGGGGCAGAGAATTCCAAAGATTCCCGACCCTCTGAGAGAAGAAATATCTCCTCATTTCTGTTTTAAATGGACGGCCCCTTATTCTGAAATTATGGCCCCTAGTTCTAGATTCCCCCACAAGGGGAATCATCCTCTCTGCATTTAACCTGTCAATCCCCCTCAGAATCTTATACGTTTCATAGAAACATAGAAACATAGAAAATAGGTGCAGGAGTAGGCCATTCGGCCCTTCGAGCCTGCACCGCCATTCAATGAGTTCATGGTTTCAATAAGATCACCTCTCAGTCTTCTAAACTCCAATGAGTATCGGCCCAACCTGCTCAACCTTTCTTCACAAGACAACCCCATCTTCTCAGGAATCAACCTCGTGAATCTTCTTTGAACTGCCTCCAATGCAAATATATCTCTCCTTAAATAAGGCGACCAATAAAGTACGCAGAATTCCAGGTGTAGCCTCACTAAAGCCCTGTACAGTTGTAACAGGACATAGATGGTCCAGGTCTAATTTTAAGATGATGTCCTTCAGGTAAAAGATTATTTTGTTTTTTTTAAATCATCTTTCAAGATCAGTCCCAGGTCACGAAGCTCGCAGGGAGAGAGTATCACTTGATCGAACAGAAGAAAAGCTGGACTGAAGCCCGGGACTATTGCCGGAGTAAATATACCGATCTCACCAGCATACTGAGTTCAGAGGAGGGGAAGGCCATTGCTCCTCTGTCCAAGCTCGGGACCTGGCTATGGATCGGACTTTACAATGATAAACAGGCATCAGATGGCTGGAAGTGGATCACGGGAGAACAATTCAATTATACTAACTGGGCCCCTTGGTGCTCACAGCAATTCAACACCATCTCTTCCGTCTGTGTTTATATAAGCAAAGACCAATGGTTGGACGCTCAGTGCGGTGTCAAATTGCCCTTTATTTGCTACACAGGTATTCCTGTTTGTCGAATTAACGGAGGGATGTGTTACTTCCTGAGTAACAAGAGCAGGGATGTTATGCTTAAACTGTATAAAACACTAGTTATGCCTCAGCTGGAGTACTGCGTGCAGTTCTGCTCACCACATTACAGGAAAGATGTAATTGCACTAGAGCGGGTACAGAGGAGATTTACGAGGATGTTGCCTGGACTGGGGAGTTTTAGCTATGAGGAAAGATTGGATAGGCTGGGTTTGTTTTCCTTGGAACAGAGGAGGCTGAGGGGAGACCGCATTGAGGTGTATAAAATTATGAGGGGCCTGGATAGAGTGGATAGGAAGGACCTATTTCCCTTCGCAGAGGGGTCAGCAACCAGGGGGCATAGATATAAAGTAATTGGTAGGAGATTTAGCGGGGATTTGAGGGGAAATTTCTTCACCCAGAGGGTGGTGGGGGTCTGGAACTCACTGCCTGAAAGGGTGGTAGAGGCAGAAACCCTCACCACATTTAAAAAGTACTTGGATGTGTACTTGAGGCGCCGTAACTTACAAAGCTACGGACCAAAAGATGGAAAGTGGGATTAGGCTGGCGCGGACACAATGGGCCAAAATGGCCTCCTTCCATGCTGTAAATTTCTATGATGCTATGATTTCCTCTGTTGGGGGAGGGAATAACAGTCGTGCATCATTTCCACCAGGAGTACCTTAATGTAAATGAATCATGCTCACAAGACTCAATAAAACCTCAGTCAGTTGGGTTTAGGTCATCCACGATGAGGTATGCAGTTGTGAGCCTGGCGGATGAACTGGTAATGTGTCGTGTGATTGTTAAACCTCTGTTAATAAACCAACTAGTTCTTAATAGCAATGTGCTATCTCATAGAAACGTTTAAAATTCTGACGGGTTTAGACAGGTTAGATGCAGGAAGAATGTTCCCAATGTTGGGGAAGTCCAGAACCAGGGGTCACAGTCTAAGGATAAGGGGTAAGCCATTTAGGACTGAGATGAGGAGAAACTTCTTCACCCAGAGAGTGGTGAACCTGTGGAATTCTCTACCACAGAAAGTTGTTGAGGCCAATTCACTAAATATATTCAAAAAGGAGTTAGATGTAGTCCTTACGACTAGGGGGATCAAAGGGTATGGCGAGAAAGCGGGAATGGGGTACTGAAGTTGCATGTTCAGCCATGAACTCATTGAATGGCGGTGCAGGCTCGAAGGGCCGAATGGCCTACTCCTGCACCTATTTTCTATGTTTCTATGTTTCTATGTGTTGCTATGAATTCTTAAGCAAAGAACCCATGAAGCAAATACATTACACGTGGGAGAGATCAAAACCCAAGGTCAAAATATAAGATCGTCACCAATCAATAGAATAGGAAATTCAGGAGAAGCACTTTGCTGAAATAGTGATGAGAATGTAGGGATCGCTCCCACAGGGAGTGGTTGAGGTGAATAGCAGAGGTGCATTTGAGGGGAAGCTAGACAAGCACATGAGGTAGAAAGGAATAGGAGAATGTGTTCATAGCGTGAGATGAAGAGAGATGGGAGGAGGTTTGTGTGGAGCATAAACAGCAGCATGGGGATGCTGGGCCGAATGGGCTGTTTCTGAGCTGTAAATTTTATTGGGGTGAAATTGCCGCCGCCAGGTTTGGGGCGCAAAATTCAAATAAAGTGAAAATTTATCGCCCGGCGCCATGGGAAGGAAAGTGACCCGGAATTCGGCTCTTTAACTTGAAAAAACTCTCCAAGTGCTATTGGAGGTGCTCTGCTGGGGAAGGGTGTGAGCACGGCAGACACGGGGCGCTGTCACCCAGCGTTGTGATAACCACATCAGCGCTGCGCTGATGCGTCACAACATCCCGCCCTTTCTCTTAAAGGGGAGGGCCGCTGCGAATTCCGCAGCCGGTTGCATGGCACCCACTGGGTCACCAGGGAGGGTTTTCGGCCGGGCCAGTGCAGGGCCGGCCGACAACTAAAACAAGATGGTGGCGGCGGCGCTAGGCCGCCCCCTTTAAGGGCGGATGCAGTGCCCCAGTCACCACGGCTTCGCGGCCCGCAAAGCTGTCAGCAGCGTCGCCTGGCGCCGACCGCACCTCTGCGGGGCAAGTTACCTCGCGGGGTGCAAAGGGGCTGGCGCATACGCCAACGACGTGCGTTTGCCCGGGGTGGAAATCGCGGGGCCTGGCGCTCACGGCGCCACGCCCTCCAAACCTCCGGAGCATTTTCCCCAGAGGCGCTGCCGATCCCTTCCCCCCCCGGGCGATAACCTCGTTTCGCCGCATTAGCGCCCCGCGGAGACACTAATGGGGCTATAAAAAAGGGCAATTTCACTCTCGTCGTAATTTTACTTAACGTCAGCAAAACGTGAAAGAAAGAAATATGGTGGCCGGCAAAAAAATATAACTCTTTCAACAGAACAGGCACGGCCATCTAATGCCACCAAGCCGGAGGTATCGACTGCACAGCCTGCAAATGTATTGGAAACAGGTGCAGTCAAGGCCAGGTCTTTGCAACCCTCTGCTTCAAGAACACCTTCTTCCATGGGTAAGAATATTTTCCAAACGGAAAGCTAAAACTTGGCACTGACTCTTTTGATCTGACGAAATGCAACGAAAGATCTTCATATCTTCCTTTGAAGGTCTTCCCTCGACCGCTGGAAGCGAGGAGCGAGAGTACTACCTGATTAATCAGGACAAAACCTGGACTGATGCCCGGGACTATCGCTGGAGTGACTACACCGACCTCGTCAGCATACGGGACCCAAAGGAGCAGCAGATCTTTCGTTCCCTGCTTGGCCAAGCGGTTTGGAAATGGATCGGGCTTTACAACGAGGAGCTGTCCAGTGACGGATGGAAGTGGGCAAACGGAGGCACTTTCACTTATGCAAACTGGGCATTGGCGTACCCGCGTGAGTTCAAGAGCACCTCCCCCGTCTGTGTTTGTACAGATGGAGATGAATGGTTTGACATTCAGGGCGATTTTCCATTGCCCTTTATTTGTTACGAAGGTATTCCTGTTGTTTTGAGTTTATGGCAGGATGTGTGAGGGTTATTTTACTCTGCTCGGTGGCGGCGGGGGAGGGGGAAGTGTGTGTTGATTGCGAAGAAAGGTGCACGCCATTTCTATCGAGAGAACTTTAACGCCAATATGTCACTGGTAACCCGTTTAACCTCATCGCATCGCAATGAAGCGGTTTGATAGGGTAGCCGTAGGGAAGGTGTTTCCACTTATGGGGGAGACCAAAATTTGGGGCCATAAATATAAGGTAGTCACCATCAATCCAATAGGGAATTCAAGAGAAATTTCTTTATCCAGAGAGTGGTTCGAATGTTGTACTCGCTACCATAAGGAGTAGTTGAGGCGAATAGCACAGATGCATTTAAGGGGAAGCTAGATAAGCACACGAGGGAGAAAGAAGCCGAATGATATGCTAACAGGGTCAGATGAAGAGGGGTAGGAGGAGGCTTATGTGGAGCATAAATGCCAGCATAGAGAGCTTGTGCCGAATGACCGATGTCTGTGCTGTGCAATCCTATGCATCCTGTATGTGCAGTCTGGAGATAGAACACCTTTGAAAATGGGTTTTCCTGATGACCGTGTTTATTTTCAGTGCATCCAGCCTATCTGCACACCAGAAAAACAAAGACTTGAATTTATATAGTGCCTTTCATGACCACCGTACGTCTCAATGGTTGTGATCTCAATGGTGGATGCATTGGTTGTGATGTACCAAATTCCCTGGATTCTGGAGAGGTCCCAGCGGACTGGAAAACTGCAAATGTAACATCCCTATTTAAGAAAGGAGGGAGACGGAAAGCAGGAAACTATACACCAAGTAGCCTACCATCTGTCATTGAGAAAATGCTGGAGTCCATTATTAAGGAAGTAATAACAGGACATTTAGAAAATCATAATACAGTCAAGCAGAGTCAGCATGGTTTTATGAATGGGAAATCATGTTTAACAAATTTGCTGAAGTTCTTTGAGGATGTAACGAGCAGGGTGGATAAAGGGGAACCAGTGGATGTTGTGTATTTGGATTTCCAGAAAGCATTCGATAAGGTGCCACACAAAAGGTTACTGCACAAGATAAGAGCTCACAGGGTTGGGGATAATATATTAGCATGGATAGAGGATTGGCTAACTAACAGAAAACAGAGAGACGGGATAAATAGGTCATTTTCAGGTTGGCAAACTGTAACTAGTGGGGTGCCACAGGGATCAGTGCTGGGGCTTCAACTATTTACAATTTATATTAACGATTTGGATGAAGAGACCGAGTGTAACGTAGCCAAAATTGCTGATGATCCGAAGATGGGTGGGACGCAAAGAATCTACGAAGGGATATAGATAGGCTCAGTGAGTGGGCAAAAAATTGGCAGATGGACTATAATGTGTGAAAATGTGAGGTTATCCACTTTGGTAGGAAAAATAAAAAAGCAAATTATTATTTAAATAATGGGGAGGGATTACAAAATGTTGCAGTATAGAGGGATCTGAGCATTCTTGTACATGAAACTCAAAGTTAGAATGCGGGTACAGCAAGTAATCAGGAAGGCAAATGGAATGTTGCCCTTTATTTCAAGTGGGATGGAATAAAAAAATAGGGAAGTCCTGCTCCAACTGTACAGGGCTATGGTAAGACCACACCTGGAGTACTGCGAACAGTTTAGGTCTCCTTATTTAAGGAGGGATATATTTGCATTGGAAGCAGTTCAGAGAAGGTTCACAAGGTTGATTGCTGAGATGAAAGGGTTGTCATTTGAAGGAAGGTTGAGCAGGTTGGAACTATACTCACTGGAGTTTAGAAGAATGTGAGGTGATCTTATTGAAACAGATAAGGTTCTGTAAAGTCCTGTCCCCTCAGTACAGATTCACATGAGGCATGTAGTGAAGTCAAGGTCACTCTGGACCTGCACCTTTTATTTCACAGCTCTGGAATGCTGCACTTGCCTGAGACCTTATATACCTGTCTCTTGCAAGTGCACCCCCGGTGGTAAGGTATGCTGGTGGTTACAGGTCATATCTTATTACAGTCATTTATAGCATGTTGGGATACAGTTATATATAATAATGTAAAATACATGACATCACCCTCCCCCAAGGTCTTATTGTCTTTATAAGTTCAGTCTCTCAGGTGGTCTACGCTCTCGCGTGGAGCGTCTGAGTTGTGGTTCAGTTGTTTATCTTGGTGTCTGTTTTTCTTTGGGTGTGATTGCTGGTATCTCGCCTGGGCTGTCTGTTTCGATTGGTGTGATTGTTGTTGACTCGCCTGGGCTGTCTGTTGGGATTGCCCTTTCCTCAGGTTGTTCCCTCTGTCTGTCCACCAGGTGTGGTGCGAGTTCCACATTGTAGTCTGCCTCTGGTTCCGCAGTGTTGTTGGTAAATCTGCTTTTGACTTGGTCAACATGCCTCCGGCAGGTTTTGCCATTGTCCATTTGTACTACCAGTAGCCTGTTTCCTTCCTTGCCCGTTACTGTCCCTGCAAGCCATTTGGGACCCCTGCCATAGTTTAGTACAAACACTTTGTCCCCTATCTCATTCCATCGTCCCCTCGAATTTCTGTCATGGTACTCAATCAGCTTACGGCGCTTTGCTTCAACGATTTCGTGCATGTCTGGGAGGATTAATGAGAGCCTTGTTTTTAAAATCCTTTTCATCAACAGTTGCGCGGGGGGGATCCCGTCAATGAGTGCGGACGAGATCTGTATGCCAGCAGCAGTCACGACAGGCGACCCTGCAGCGTGGGACCTTGGATTTTAAGCATACCTTGTTTAATGATTTGCACTGCTCTCTCCGCCTGGCCACTGGAGGCTGGCTTGAACGGTGCCGGCTTGACGTGATTTATGCCGTGGTCAATTATAAAGTCTTGGAATTCTGCGCTGGTGAAGCACGGACCATTGTCACTGACTAATATGTCAGGGATTCCGTGCGTTGCAAACATGGTTGCGAGACTCTCCACAGTGATGGAAGTTGTGCTCGAGTTTAAAATGGTGCATTCGATCCAATTTGAAAATGCATCTACAACTACGAGGAACATTTTGCCCATGAATGGGCCCGCATAGTCTACGTGCACCTGCGACCACGGTTTGGTAGGCCAGGGCCAGGGGCTCAGCGGAGCCTCCCTGGGGGCATTGCTGAGTTGGGCACAAATGGTGCACCTTCGGATGCAGAGCTCCAAGTCCGCGTCAATACCTGGCCACCAGACGTGGGATCTGGCTATGGCCTTCATGAGAACGATCCCCGGGTGCTCGCGGTGGAGCTCCCGGACAAATGCCTCTCTGCCTCGCAGAGGCATGACTACTCGGCTGCCCCACATCAGGCAGTCTGCTTGTAGTGATAACTCATGCATGCGCCTGTGAAAGGGTTTTAATTCCTCGGGGCAGGCATCACGAGCCTCTGCCCAGTCACCGGTTAGGACACATCTTTTTACTAAGGATAACGTGGGATCGCTGGCCGTCCAGGCTCTGATTTGGCGAGCCTTCATGGGCGAACCTGTGAACTCAAAGGCATTGATTGCCATGACTATCTCACAGTCCTGTTCGTCAGACCCTTCCTTGGTCGCCAGGGGTAGCCTGCTGAGCGCGTCGGCACAGTTGTCTGTGCCTGGTCTGTGCCTTATGGTGTAGTCGTAGGACGCCAGCATGAGTGCCCATCGTTGAATTCGCGCTGAGGCGTTGGCGTTTATTGCCTTGCTCTCGGATAGGAGGGACGTGAAGGGCTTGTGGTCGGTTTCTAACGTGAACTTGGCCCTGAAAAGGTATTGGTACATCTTTTTGACACCATACACGCACGCAAGTGCCTCCTTCTCTACCATTCCGTACCCGCGCTCCGCCCGCGAAAGTGACCTGGAGGCATAAGCTATGGGTTGTAATTTGCCCACACTATTGACATGTTGCAAAACGCACCCGACCCCATATGCTAATGCATCACATGTGAGAACTAGCTTTTTACCTGGGTCAAAGAAAGTCAAAACACTGTTGGAACACAGAAGATTGCGTGCCTTATTGAAGGCGCGTTCCTGGGCGTCCCCCCAAAACCAATCACACCCCTTCCTGAGTAGCACGTGGAGAGGCTCCAGCAGCGTGCTTAAGTTCTGCATAAAGTTCCCAAAGTAATTGAGTAGCCCGAGAAAGGCGCGCAGTTCTGAGACATTCCGGGGCCTGGGTGCCAGGCGAATTGATTCTGTTTTGGACTCTGTTGGGCGGATTCCATCAGCGGCAATCCTTCTGCCCAAAAATTCAACCTCGGGTGCGAGAAACAGGCACTTGGATTTCTTGATTCGTAGGCCTACCCGATCCAACCTCTTTAGTACTTCCTCCAAATTACGCAGATGGGAGTTGGTGTCCCTGCCCGTGATAAGTATGTCGTCTTGAAATACAACCGTCCCCGGGATGGACTTAAGCAGACTCTCCATGTTGCGCTGGAATATGGCAGCCGCCGACCTGATGCCGAATGAGCATCGATTGTACATGAAAAGGCCTCGATGTGTGTTGATGGTGGTGAGTAGCTTGGATTCCTCGGTCAATTCTTGCGTCATATATGCAGATGTGAGGTCTAATTTTGAGAAAAGTTTACCTCCAGCCAATGTGGCAAATAAGTCCTCCGCTCTGGGCAGCGGGTACTGGTCCTGTAGGGAGACTCTGTTTATGGTAGATTTGTAGTCCCCACAGATTCGTACGGATCCATCAGACTTCATGACTGGGACGATGGGACTTGCCCAGTCGCTAAATTCCACAGGTAATATAATGCCTTCCCGTAGAAGCCTGTCTAGTTTGTGTTCAATCTTTTCCCTCATCACATAGGGTACAGCTCTGGTCTTGTGATGAACCGGTCTAGCATCCTGTGTGATGTAGATTTTGACTTTGGCCCCTTTGAAAGTGCCCACACCTGGCTGAAAGAGATGTTCAAATCACTTTATAACTGTTGAGCAGGAGGTCCTTTCCTCTAATGACATGGCATGGACATCATCCCATTTCCAGTTTAGTTTTGCCAGCCAGCTTCTCCCCAGCAGTGCTAGGGGGTCTCCGGGGACAATCCACAGGGGAAGTCGGTTCACTGTCCCTTTGTGTGTGACAGAGAGCATGGTGCTGCCGAGGACTGGTACGATTTCTTTGGTATAGGTCCTTAGTGTGGTGTCGACCCTCGTGAGTTTTGGTCTGTCTCTTTTATGTGGCCACAGTTGTTCAAATTGTTGAGCGCCCATGAGAGATGGACTCGCTCCTGTATCCAGCTCCATGTTGACAGATATCGCATTGAGTAGGACCCTCATCATTATAGGAGGCATCCTGTTGTAGGAGCAGCGGCCATTGATCGTGTTGACCCGCTGTACATCGGTGTCCCGGGTACTGTCCCCATCGTCTTCTGGTCCGCTTTCCGACCCATCCGATTCGTATACCAGCCGAGCTACCGTTTTTTTGCACATGCAGGCCAAATGCGCTGTATATTCACAATTCCTGCAAACAGCCTGCTGAAATCGACATCCCCTTGACGAGTGCCCACCCCCACACCTCCAGCACAGACTGCTTGCAAAGAATGAGCTGCGTCTGGCTGATCTCTCTTGAGCTTCTCTCAGTTTGTAGTTGATTGCTCGCATTGTGGGTTGATGAGGTGTGAACGGCCGTTCCTGTGGCCCTTGATGGCTTCTGTTGCCGCTGCATGTTGTCGAAAGCCTGTTGTGCCGGTTTTGTTTGTGTGTGGGGTAGCAGCTTTTCTAATGCTGTGAACTCCTTGTTCCATTATTTCGTTAGTTGTCGTACCTGCATTATAATCAACCTCATTTCTTCTTCCCCTACCAAGAATGTCTGTGCAACCAGTGCTGCTGCCACTAAGGTCAGGTTCTTGGTCTCTATGAGCTTTCGGAATAGGCCTGTGTGGCCTATTCCTTCAATGAAAAAGTCTCTCAGCATTTCTCTCCTCAGTTTATCGGAGAACTCACATAAACTAGCCAACCTCCGAAGTTCCGCCACGAAGCCGTGTATGCTCTGGCCCACACAGCGTCTGTAGTTGTAGAACCTGTGTCTGGCCATGTGTAGACTGCTCGCTGGCTTCAGGTGGTCTCTTACCAGTGTGCTCAATTCTTCAAACGACTTGCTTGCTGGTTTCTCGGGTGCCAACAGATCCTTCATTAAAGCGTATGTTTTCGAGCCACAGCTGGTCAAGAGATGGGCTCTTCTCTTGTCTGCCTTATCGTCGCCTAACCAGTCTTTGGTTACAAAGCTTTGCTGGAGCCTTTCTATAAAGTCCTCCCAATTGTCTCCCGCATTGTACCTTTCATCTGATCCGTTGTTCGCCATTCTGTGGATTCTGTAATCCCGTAACCCATCGCCATTGTAAAGTCCTGTCCCCTCAGTACAGGTTCACACGAGGCATGTAGTGAAGTCAAGGTCACTCTGGACCTGCACCTTTTATTTCACAGCTCTGGAATGCTGCACTTGCCTGAGACCTGTCCTTATATACCTGTCTCTTGCAAGTGCACCCCTGGTGGTAAGGTATGCTGGTGGTTACAGGTCATATCTTATTACAGTCATGTATAGCATGTTGGGATACAGTTATATATAATAATGTAAGATACATGACAGGTTCTGAGGGAGCTCGGCAAGGAAGATGCAGAGAGGATGTTTCACCTCGTGAGGGAATCTAGAATTTGGGGGCATAGTTTCAGAATAAGGGGTCGCCCATTTAGAACTGAGATGAGGAGGAATTTCTTCCCTCAGAAGGTCCTAAAATCTGTGGAGTTCTCTGCCTCAGAGAGCTATGGAGGCTGGGTCATTGAATATATTTAAGGTGGAGATAGACAGATTTTTGAATGATAAGGGAGTCAAGGGTTATGGGCAGCAGACAGGGAAGTGGAGCTGAGGCCAGGATCAGATCTGCCATGATCTTATTGAATGGCGGAGCAGGCTCGAGGGGCCAAATGGCCGACTCCTGCTCCTAGTTCTTATGTTCTTATGTAAAGCGTTTTGCAGCCAATGAAGTGCTTTTGGAGTGTAGTCACTGTTGCAATGTAGAAACATCTGGGTGTCCCCTGCTTTCTCTGGACAGTGTCTGTTTCACTTGGACTTTGCAACGCAAGTTCCCATTCTCCCTTTCTCTCCTCTCCGCTTAATACATTTTCTGAAGTTCATTGAACATAAAATTAAATCTGCAGGTGTGGCGTTCATAGGTTCTCATTTTTCTCACTCTTTCTCTTATATCACACTCACTCAACAGGATCTCTGCTTTTAAACTCATAAGAACATAAGAACATAAGAAATAGGAGCAGGAGTAGGCCATACGGCCCCTCGAGCCTGCTCCACTATTTAATACGATCATGGCTGATCCGATCATGGGCTCAGCTCCACTTCCCCGCCCGCTCCCCATAACCCCTTATCCCCTTATCGTTTAAAAAACTGTCTATTTCTGGCTTAAATTTATTCAATGTTCCAGCTTCCACAGCTCTCTGAGGCAGCGAATTGCACAGATTTACAACCCTCTGAGGGAAGAAATTTCTCCTCACCTCTGATTTAAATGGGCAGCCCCTTATTCTAAGATCATGCCCTCTAGTTCTAGTCTCCCCCATCAGTGGAAACATCCTCTCTGCATCCACCTTGTCAAACCCCCTCATAATCTTATACGTTTCGATAAGATCACCTCTCATTCTTCTGAATTCCAATGAGTAGAGGTCCAACCTACTCAACCTTTCCTTATAAGTCAACCCCCTCATCTCTGGAATCAACCTTGTGAATCTTCTCTGAACTGCCTCCAAAGCAAGTATTTCCTTTCGTAAATATGGAAACCAAAACTGCACGCAGTATTCCAGGTGTGGCCTCACCAATACCTTATATAGCTCATGATTAATCTGCACCCCAATGCACCTTTTAAAAGTTGCCTCCAGCAATTTATTATTAATATTGAAAAATAGAGAATCAATAACTGCTAGAAGCCAAAAAAAATATATTCTATCATTGCAGCTGACCTAATGCATCCTGTGTGATCATGGGTAAACATATACTCTGATGACACAATTGCAATTCAGATCACTGTGTCACAAATCCGTGCAGAAATATTGACAAACACAGGCTTTTCGGAGAGGTTTGGGCTTTCAAGTTTAAACTTTAATAAAGGCATTATAGATGCAAAAGACAATGAACTGATAAATGCTAGTGTGAATATGCCATATTTGTAATGTTTATATTTTGCTTACATTTTTATTTTGGGCATTAGAAATTTCAGTAATTGAGAAAAAATGTTCAAAATGCATTTTCAGCAATTTGTGGACATTCAGTGGCCAGATTATGCAGTTATACTGAATGATGTACATAGGCACAATTCATTATAAATGTAACCATAGGTGACAAAAACGTGATGAAAGGAAGTAATATTTTGTGGAGAGAAGTAAGATTTTAAATAAGTTGCATCGATAGACAATGTGGGAACTGATTAGTTCTGCAACTTCCAGAAGGAGGCGCTGTTTCCAGTTAAATGGAGACTGGGATATATTCCCGCAATTTTCTATTACTCATTTCATTTTCCTACATATTTCTGCATTTTAATATAATTTAATGTGACATGCTTCTATGGTGAGTGTCTCACCTCCTGACTCCTCAAAGCCTTTCCACCACCTACATGGCACCAGTCAGGAGTGTGATGGAATACTCTCCACTTGCCTGGATGAGTGCAGTTGCAACAACACTCAAGAAGCTCGATACCATCCAGGACAAAGCAGCCCTCTTGATCGGCACCCCATCCACCACCTTAAACATTCACTCCCTCCACCACCGGCGCACCGTGGCTGCAGTGTGTACCATCTACAAGATGCACTGCAGCAACTCGCTAATGCTTCTTTGACAGCATCTCCCAAACCAATGACCTCTATCACCTAGAAGGACAAGGGCAGCAGGTGGATGAAAATACCAGAACCTCCACATCCCCCTCCAAGTCACATCATCGCTGTTCCTTCATTGTTGCTGGGTCACAATCCTGGAACTCCCTCCCTAACCACACTGTGGGAGCACCTGCACTACACGGACTGCAGCAGTTTAAGAAGGCGGCTCACCACCACCTTCTCAAGGGCAATTAGGGATGGGCAATAAATAGACGCCAAAAAAAAAAAAAAAATAAATAGACGCCCACATCCATTTTTCCAGGAACGGTGCAACTTCGCCTCTCGGCCTTTTGGCCTAAGATCAAACACATTGGCGCAAAGTGATCTTTGCCGTTAGAGTTGATCTGGAACGAAATTGGATTAAAATTTTTTTTTAAATAAATAAATAGACGCCCACATCTCTTAAAGGAAAAAAATAATAAATGTAAGGTGTAAGTATAGACTAACGATTGAGACCAAAGCCTTTATACTAAATCCTGAATTATTACTTTGAGGAATAACGCTTACACATCCAGGGGTGAAATTGGACATGGGCGTGGTGCAAAACAGTCCATATCCCATTGGACGCCCATTATACGCCCAGCCTGATATTCAATCCCGTTGACTTCAAAAGCACTCAATATCGGGCGTGTGGTGTAGAGGAGGGATATACTTGTGCTGGAGACAGTTGAGAGAAGATTCACGAGGTTTATTTCTGCGATGAAGGAGTTGTCATATGAAGGAAGGTTGAGCAGGTTGGGCCTATACTCATAGGAGTTTGGAAGAATGAGAGGTGATCTTATTGAAATATATAAGATTCTGAGGGAGCTCGGCAAGGAAGATGCAGAGAGGATGTTTCCCCTCGTGGGGGAATCTAGAACTAGGTGGCATAGTTTTAGAATAATGGGGTCACCCATTTAGAACTGAGATGAGGAGGGATTTCTTCTCTCAGAGGGTCGTAAATCTGTGGAATTTCCTGCCTCAGAGAGCAGTAGAGGCTGGGTCATTGAATATATTTAAGGTGGAGATAGACAGATTTTTGAACGATAAGGGAGTCAAGTGTTATGGGGAACGGGCAGAGAAGTGGAGCTGAGGCCAAGATCAAATCAGCCATGATCTTATTAAATGACGGAACAGGCTCGAGGGGCCAAATGGCCTACAACCTGCTCTTATCGCTTATGTTCTTAAGTTCTTAAAAGTGGATCCACCTGTTTTGTATCCTCCGCCTGTGTCCAACCTTACCCATCCAAAGTTTTAGTATATGGTGGAGGAATTGTTTGACTGGTAAACCTTGATTTCCACAGATGCACAGCGACCGTCCATTTCGAGTGACTTGCCTGTAAATCAAGATAGCCTTTCTGGATCAGGTGATACCCAGGTCAGATCATCGCATCACTTCATATCTCCGACGTATACTTATTCGGGTAAGACTATTTTCAAGCATTTGCAAAGTTGAAAGTTTGATAGAATCATAGAGATCAGAGCGAGGCCATTCGGCCCATCGTGTCTGTGTTGGCTCTTTGGTAGAGCTATCCAATTAATCCCACTCCCCTTGCTCTTTTCCCATAGCCCTACAAATTGTTCCCTTCAAGCATATATCCAATTCCCTTTTGAAAGTTACTCTTGAATTTGCGTTCCACCAACCTTTCATGCAATGCATTCCAAATCACAACAACTCGCTGCGAAAAAAAGATTCCTCCTGTCACCCCTTTCTTTTAATAATCCGTGTCCTCTGGTTACTGACTCTTCTGCCACTTGAAACAGTTTCTCCTTATTTATTCTATCAAAACCTTTCCGAATTTTGAACACTTCGATCAAAGATCTCCTCTTAACCTTCTCTGCTCGAAGGAGAACCACCTCAGCTTCTTAACCTAACTGAAGCCCCTCACCCCTGGAACCATTCTCGTACATCTCCGCCACGCCCTCTCTAAGACATTCACATCCTTCCTAAAGTGCGGTGCCCAGAATTGAACACAATACTCCAGCTGGGGCCTAACCAGTGTTTTATACAGGTTGAGCATAAATCCCTTGCTTTTGTACTCTACGCCTCTATTAATTACATAGAATTACATGGAATATACAGCACCGAAACAGGCTGTATGGCCCAACTAGTCTGTGCTGGGTTTAATACTCCACATGAGTCTCCTCCCATTCCATCTGCCTCATCTCAGCCTTTCAGCATATCATCCCATCCCCTTTCCTCTCAAGCACTCATCTAGTTTCCTTTTGAACACATCTAAGCTATTCCCCTCAGCCACTTCCTGTGGTAGCGAGTTCCACATTCTAACCACTCCGAGTAAAGAGATTTCTCCTCATTCCCCTATTGGATTTATTAGTAACAATCTTGTATTGACGGCCCCTAGTTTTGGATTCTCCCACAAGTGGAAACATTATCTCCACATCTACCCTGTCCAACCCATTCATAATTTTAAAGACCTCTATTAGGTCACCTCTA
The DNA here is from genome assembly GCF_044704955.1 of Pristiophorus japonicus. Classification (NCBI taxonomy): domain Eukaryota; kingdom Metazoa; phylum Chordata; class Chondrichthyes; family Pristiophoridae; genus Pristiophorus; species Pristiophorus japonicus. The sequence continues at coordinate 18,656,188 of NC_091995.1, read as the reverse complement.
AGTCTTTTCTTTTCTAAAGAAAAAAGTCCCAACCTGTTCAGGCTTTCCCGATAGCTGTAATATTGCAGTTCTGATACCGTCCTTGTAAATCCTTTTTTGCACTTTCTCCAATGCTTCTATGTCCTTTTTATAGTATGGAGAGCAGGACTGTGCACAGTACTCCAAGTGTGGGCTGACCAGGGTCCCATACAAGGTCAACAGAACTTCACGACTTTTGAATTCTGTACCCTGAGAAATAAAGCCCAGTGTTCTGTCGGGATTTTTAATCACTTTGCTTTTAATGATTTGTTCCCCTCCATCGTGAGATCCCTTTGCTCCTCTATCCTATTCAATTTCTTATTTACCAAGGTGCGGGTGATGTTTCTAGTTTTTCTACCTCACATTTCTGTATGTTAAAGTTTATTTGCCACTTAACTGCTCGGTCTGCAAGATTTCTAATGTCTTCTTGTATTGTGTGGCATTCATACTCAGTGTTAGCTAAACCCCCCAATTTGGTATCTGCATATTTTGATATTGATTTACTTGTTCCTAAGTCCAAATCATTAATGAGAATGAGGAATAAAAGTGATCCCAGCACTAATCCTTATGGGACAACACTTTATTCTTTCCTCCAATCTGAATAGCTACCCTTTATTCCAACTCTTTGCTATATATTTTTAACTAATTTGCTATCCATTCAATTATTTGTCCCCTAACTCCACATGCCCTAACCTTTGTCATAAGCCTAATGTGTGAGACCTCATCAAAGGCCTTTTGAAAATCCAAGTATATGACATAATAACTTTTATTTATATAGAGCCTTTAATGTAGTAAACGGTCCCAAGGTGCTTCACAGCACTGTAACAAGATAAAACAGATACATTTGACACTGAGCCACAAAAGAAGAAATTACGACAGATGACCAAAAGCTTAGTTAAAGAGGTAGGTTTTAACGAGCGTCTTAAAGAAGGATAGAAAGGTAGAGAGGCGTAGAGGTTTAGGGAGGGAGTTCCAGAGCTTAGGGCCTAAACAGCTGAAGGCACGGCCACCGATGGTTGAGCAGTTATAATGAGGGGTGTTCAAGAGGACAGAATTTGAGGAGCGCAGACATCTTGTGGGATTGCGAGGCTGAAAATGATTACAGAGATAGGGAGGTGCAAGTCCATGGAGTGATTTGTAAACAAGGATGAGAATTTTGAAATTGAGGCGTTGTTTAACCGGGAGCCAATGTAGGTCAGAAAGCACAGGGGTGATGGGTGATCATGACTTGGTGCAAGTTAAAACACGGGCTACAGAGTTTTGGATGACCTCAAGCTTACAGGAGTGAGTTGGAGTAGTCAAACCTAGAGGTAACAAAGGCATGAATGAGGGTTTCAGCAGCAGAAGATTTGAGGCAGGGGCAGAGGCGGGCAATGCTACGGAGGTGGAAAAAGGCAGTTTTAGTTATGCCGCGGATATGTGGCTGCAAACTCATTTCAGGATTAAACATGACACCTCGGTTGCGAACAGTCTTATTCACCCTCAGATTGATGCTTTGGAGAGGGATGGAGTCAGTGGTTAGGGAACGCAGTTTGTGGCGGGGACCAAAGATAATAGCTTCGGTCTTCCTGATATTTAATTGGAGAAAACTTCTGCTCATCCAGTACTGGATGTCGGACAAGCAATCTAACAAGTTAGATACCAAGCAGCGGTCGACAGAAGTGGTGGAGAGGTAGAGCTGGGTGTCGTCTGTGTACGTGTGGAAACTGACTCCGTGTTTTTGGATGATATCATCAAGGGGCAGCATATAGATGAGAAATAGGAGGGAGCCAAGGACAGATCCTTGGGGAACACCAGACGTAACATTGTGGGAGTGGGAAGAGAAGCCATTGCAGGAGATTTTCTGGCTATGATTAGATAGATAAGAATGGAACCAGGCGAGTGCAGTCCCACCCAGCTGGATGATGGTGGAGAGGTGTTGGAGGAGGATGGAGTGGTCAACTGTGTCAAAGGCTGCAGACAGGTCCAGAAGGACGAGGAGGGATAGTTTACCTTTGTCACAATCACAAAGGATGTCATTTGTGACTGATGAGAGCCGATTCGATGCTGTGGCAGGGGCGAAAACCAGATTGAAGGGATTCAAACATTGAATTCAGGGAAAGATGATCACGGATTTGGGAGGCAACAGCACGTTCAAATACTTTGGACAGGAAAGGGAGGTTGGAGATGGGGTGATAGCTAGCAAGCAAAGTGAGGTCAAGGGTTGGTTTTTTGAGGAGAGGGGTGATGACTGCAAGATTTGAAGGAGAGGGGAACATTACCTGAGGACAGAGAACCGTTAACAATGTCGGCTAACATGGGAGTCAGAAAAGGAAGTTAGGTGGTAAGCAGTTTAGTGGGAAGAGAGTCAAGAGAGCAGGAAGTGGGTCTCATGGACAAGATGAGTTTGGAGAGATTAAGAGGGGAGATCAAAGAAAAATTAGAGAAAGATACGAGTTTAGGGCTAGAGCAGGTGGGAGCGTCAGATGAAGTTTGGCCCTGGGCTAGGTGGAGGAAGGGAACTCGCAGAGGCAGCTGATCAGATAGTCTCAATATTTGATACAAAGAAGTCCATGAGCTCCTCACACTTGTTGTTGGAGGTAAGTGTGGTGGAGCTAGGGGAGAGAGGTTTAAGGAGACAGTTAGCAGCAGAGAATAGCAGCCTGGGGTTATTTTTGCAATCCAGAATGATTCTGGAATAGTGAGCAGTTTTTGTAGAACAAGAGTAAGAACCAATGGTGTTTTATGTATTCGAGCCAGATCTGGCGGTGAACGGCTAAACCAGTTGTCCGCCACATCCGTTCAAATCTACACCCTTTTGACTTGAGGGAGCGAAGATGAGGGTTGTACCAGGGGAATGGCCAGGGTGGGAGAGAGTAATCTTTTTAACAGGGACTAGGGCATCAAAGGTGGTGGTGAGGGTGTGTTTGAGCAAATCGGTGATTGCAGAAATGTCTTGTTAAAAGAGGGCCAAAGGTTGGACAGTTTTGAATTGATAAGTGCAGTTGTAAGAGAGTTTGGAGAGAGCTTTTTCCAGGGGCGGATGCAGAAGGAGGTAGGTTTGTATTGGGGAAGGGGGATGTGGATCGGGTGTGATGCAAAGAAATGGTCAGAGATGGCTTTTTCTTTACTTGAGACGGTTGGAATAGCAAGGCCACGAGAGATTGCAAGGTCAAGGTCAAGACATCTAGCACATGACCCTTGTCTACTCTTTCCGTTACCTCTTCAAAGAATTCTATCAGGCTAGTTAGGCGTGACTTAGCCTTTTGGAATCCATGCCGACTATTTTGTTAGTTATTTATTCTGTCTCTAGATGCTCTTCTATCACTTCTTTTAGTGTAGACTCCAGTATCATTCCTATCACTGACATTAAGCTGACTGGTCTATAGTACCCAGATTTTGTGCTATTTCCCTTTTTGTCTGCCAGTCCTCAGGCACTAGCCCGTCTTCTTTGGACCTTATATATAAACTAGTGCCTCTGCTATCTCCTCACTAAAGCCAAAGATCCCCTGTACTTTCTTTAAACAGCCTTTTCAATTTGTCCTGCCACCTTCAAAGACTTTTGTACATACACTAAGGGAAATGGGGCACAGTGTTTATGTTACTGGACTAGTAATCCCAGGGGTCTGGACTAATGACCTAGGGGCATGAGGGATAAAAACAAAAAGCTAGTATCAGTATTGGTGACCATGAAACTATTGGATTGTCGTAAATACCCACCGGTTCGCTAATGTCCTTTAGGGAAGGAAATCTACCATCCTTACCCGGTCTGGCCTATATTTCACTGCAGACACACAGCAACAATCTGGTTGACTCTTAACTGCCCTCTGAAATGGCAGCTCACCACCTCCTTCTCTCGGGCAATTAGGGATGGGCAATAAATGCTGGACTTTGACAGCGATGCCCACATCCCATGAGCGAATAAAAAAAAATTCCTAAGTCTCTTCGTTCCTGCACCCCACTTTGAAATCGTACCACATATGCATTGCTTTTTGTTGTTGTAAACTTTTGATACGTTTCAACGAAAGGATGAACAATCATCATTGCAGATTACATCCAGAGTATCGGGACGGCTGACAGAATGTACTTCCTGATCGATTGGAACAAAGGTTGGTTCGAAGCCCGGGATTACTGCCAGCTATACTACTCGGACCTCCTCAGTATACGGAACACAGAGGAGGCCGGCATCGTGGCCCCTCTGGTGAACGAAATGAAATGGATCGGGCTGTCAAGCGATGGGGCCGGGGGCTGGAAATGGACCAATGGGGACAAGTACCAGTACAGCAATTGGTCACCTTCGGACATCTCCACACATGCCACTGGTGTGCCGGTCTGTGTCAAGGCCGCGAGTGACGGCTGGCATAAGGGAAAGTGCAACGCCTTGGCCCCTTTCATTTGCTATTTGGGTAAATAGAATGAATAAGGATTACATATTGGGGACCGTTTGTGAATGGGGGGGTTATACGAAAGAAAGACCAGAAAGCAAATCAGTGTGTGGAGGCAGACGACACGGGTAGGATTTTTAATGAATACTTTGCATCCGTTTTCACAAAAGAGAGGGGCGATGCAGACTTTGCAATGAGAGAGGAGTGTGAAATATTAGATGAGATAAACATAGTGAGAGAGGAAGTATTAAGGGGCTTAGCAGCTTTGAAAGTGGATAAATCCCCAGGCCCGGATGAAATGTATCCCAGGCTGTTAAGAGAAGGAAAAGAGGAAATAGCAGAGGCTCTGACCATCAGTTTCCAATCCTCTCTGGCTACAGGTGTAGTGCCAGAGGACTGGAGGACTGCTAATGTTGTACCTCTGTTTAAAAAGGGAGAAAGGGATAGACCGAGTAATTTCAGGCCAGTCAGCCTAACCTTGATGGTGGGAAAATTATTGGAAAAAATCCTGAGGGACAGGATAAATCTTCATTTGGAAAGACATGGATTAATCAAGGACAGTCAGCATGGATTTGTCAAGGGAAGGTCGTGTCTGACTAACTTGATTGAATTTTTCGAGGAGGTAACAAGGAGGGTTGAAGAGGGCAGTGCGTGTGATGTAGTGTATGTGGATTTTAGCAAAGCTTTGGTTAAGGTCCCACATGGCAGGCTGGTCATGAAAGTCACAGCTCATGGGATCCAGGGCAACGTGGCAAGTTGGATCCAAAATAGGCTCAGAGGCAGGAAGCAAAGGGCAATGGTTGATGGAGGCTTTTGTGACTGGAAGGTGGCATCCAGTGGGGTTCCGCAGGACTCAGTGCTGGGCCCCTTGCTCTCTGTTTTCACCCTGGAGCATCACCACCCTGGTTCGACACCGGCTCAATTTTTGGCTCCAGCCCGAGCCGTAGCGCACCATAGAGCGCCCTGCTGGGACCGCCTGTGTAGAGGCTGCAGTGAGATAAGTAATGTCCACCTCAGGTAAGTGAGCTTGTTTTTTATTTTTATTTTTTTGCGATTTATGTTGTGGTGGCCTGAGTTATTTATTGGGAATGTTTTTGGTGTGTTTTTTTTTCAGGTTTTTTTTTCTCCCCAGGCCTCTCTTACAGTGCTCGGAGGCCAGCTGTTTAGCTCGGGATTTTCGCATGCTCAGCTGGCCTAGCACCATAACAGAGGCGTGCAGCGCCACCCTGAGCGCTGTGCACCACATTCGGGGCCCAGCTGCCCAATTTTGCTGACTGAGGCGCAAACCGTTCCCGGGCCGTATCAGGACCGCCCCGCCACCATTACCGCCCCAAAGTGAGCAAAGCCGAAAATCGAGCCGTAAAAATTTGGAGCAGGAGTCGGCCGTACGGCCTGCTCCGCCATTCAACGAGACTATGGCTGATCTGATCTTGGCCTCAGCTCCACTTTCCTGCTTGTTCCCCCATAAGCCTTGACTCCCCTGAGCTGAGAGGCGATCTCCTGGAAATGTATAAAATTCTTAAAGTGGTCGACAGGGTAGATGCTGGGAGGATGTTTCCCCGGGCTGGGGAGTCTAGAACCAGGGGGTCACAGACTCAGAATAAGGGGTCGGACTGAGATGAGGAGACATTTCTTCACTCGGAAGGTGGTGAATCTTTGGAGTTCTTTATCCCCAGAGGGCCGTGGAGGCTCAGTCGTTGAGTGTGTTCAAGACTGGCATCGATTTTTGGACTCTGAGGGGAATCAAGGGATATGGGGATCGTGCAGGAGGGTGGAATTGAAGTAGAAGTTCGGCCATGACCTTATTGAATGGCGGAGCAGGCTCGAGGGGTCGAATGGCCTACTCCTGCTCCTATTTCTTATGTTCTTATATAACGGGGAAAAGGTATGTGAAGCTTAAACAATACATAGGTATGTGAAAAATATGTTGGTTAGGACAATGGAGAACATAAATGTTTAACCCTCATTCACACTTTGACCACATACAGTATACCCATAGTCTCATAGGCTGGGACGCTTTGCTCTAGAAAGAATGCTGAGGGGGTGACCTAATAGAGGATTTCAGGATTAGGGAACGGATTTGATTTAGTTTCCACTTGCAGGTAAGAATAGAACTATTCTCATAAATATAAGATAGTCACGACTAAATCCAGTCGGAGAAATATCATTAGCCAACGAGGGATTGGAATGTGGAACTGTAATAATCCCATAGGAATGGTAGCTTAGTGGTTATGTTACTGGACTAATAATCCAGAGGCCTGGACTCAGAATCTGGAGATATGAGTTGAAATCCCATCACGGAAACTGGGGAGATTAAATTTAGTTCATTAAAGTAACTGTGGCATTAACATGCTAATATCAGTAATGATGATCATGAAACAACTGGATGTCGTAAAAACCCACTGGTTCATCGAATGTCCTTTAATCATAAGATCATAAGAAATAGGAGCAGGAGTAGGCCATTTGGCCCTTCGAGCCTGCTCCGCCATTCAACAAGATCATGGCTGATCTGATCCTGGCCTCAACTCCACTTCCCCGCCCACTCCCCATAACCCTTGACTCCCTTACTGTTCAAAAATCTGTCTATCTCCACCTTCAATGTACTCAATGATCCAGCCTCTACAGCTCTCTGGGGTAGAGAATTCCAAAGATTCACTACCCTCAGAGAAGAAATTCCTTCTCATTTTTGTTTTAAATGGGCGATCCCTTATTCTGAAACTATGCCCAGTAGTTCTAGATTCCCCCCACGAGGGGAAACATCCTCTCTGCATCTATCCTGTCAAGCCCCCTAGAATCTTATACGTTTCAATAAGATCACCTTTCAGTCTTCTAAACTCCAATTAGTATAGGCCCAACCTGCTCAACTTTTCTTCATATGACAACCTCTTCATCTCAGGAATCAACCAAGTGAACCTTCTCTGAACTGCCTCCAATGTAAGTATATCCTTCCTTAAATAAGGAGATCAAAACTGTACAAAGTACTCCAGGTGTGGTCTTACCAACACCTTGTACAGTTATAGCAGGACTTACCTACTTTTTTTCACCCTTGCAATAAAGGCCAACATTTCATTTGCCTTCCTAATTACTTGCTGTACCTGCATGCTAGCTTTGTGTGATTCATGTACAAGGACTCCTAGATCCCTCGGTACTGCAGCATTTTGTAATCTCTCTCTATTTAAATACAGGTTAAGGAAGGAAATCTGGCTGCAGCTGGCCTACATGTGATCCCAGACCCACAGCAATGTGTTTGACACTTCATTGCCCTCTGAAATGGCCGAGCGAACCACTCAGTTGTACCAAACCGCTGCGACAAAGTCAGTAGTGTGGGAGCACCTCCATCACACGGACTGCAGCGGTTCAAGAAGGCAGCTCACCACCACCTTCTCAAGGGCAATTAGCGATCAGCAATAAATGCTGGCCCTGCCAGCGATGCCCACATCCCGCGAATGAATAAAAAATAAAAAATTCCCGTACGTCAAGTTGGGGTAAAATGACCATCTCGCCCCTCGCCCCAAAAGTTCTCAGAAACTGGTACCTCAGACTCAACTGAGGGCCTATCTCATTTATCGCAGTTTCCCCATTGCTTTTATATCCAGAAGAAGGCATTCATTTAAAGCTTCAAGCTAGCCCCCATTGCTGTTTCCATTATATTTTAAAATCAAGGTGTTGCTGGACTGGGAGCCAATTTAAAAAAATTCATTCTGGGATGTGGGCATTGCTGGCAAGGCCAGCATTTATTGCCCGTCCCTAATTGCCCTGGAGAAGGTGGTGGTGAGTCGCCTTCTTGAACCGCTGCAGTCCCGTGTGGTGAAGGTGCTCCCACAGTGCTGTTGGGGAGGGAGGTCCAGGATTGTGACCCAGCGACGATGAAGGAACGGCCGATATATTTGCAAGTCAGGATGGTGTGTGACTTGGAGGGGAACTTGCAAGTGAAGGGGCGGTCTTAGGCCAGGGATTCCCAGATGCCGGTGGGGATGTCGCACTTTATCAAGGGGGAGCCAATTTAAAACCGAGTGGAGAAGGAATTTCTTCTCCCAGAGGGTTGTGAATCTGTGGAATTCTCTGCCCAAGGAAGCAGTTGAGGCTAGCTCATTGATTGTATTCAAATCACAGATAGGCAGATTTTTAACCAATGAGGGAATTAAGGGTTATGGGGAGCGGGCGGGTAAGTGGAGCTGAGTCCACGGCCAGATCAGCCATGATCTTGTTGAATGGCGGAGCAGGCTCGAGGGGCTAGATGGCCTACTCCTGTTCCTAATCCTTATGTTCTTATGTTCTTATGTTCTTTGAGCGTGTCCTTGAAACGTTTCCTCTGCCCACCTGGGCACAAATAACAGATGACTCATTTTGGCTGCAATACTTGTACTTCAACAGACCTGCAGCGCCCTCCGCGTATTTTGCCTGAGGAGCTCAACAGCCCCTTCGAAATCAGTGAACACAAGGACGTAGCCATGCAGGGAACCATAACTGCAAGGAATTTCAAATCAAGTAAGCAAAGTTTCGAATCGGAAGTGACATTTACGCTTTGTTTTTGTTTCTTGGCTTTTGTTTTTGATCACTTTTTGATCAGGAAAGATGTAAAGTCCACTGAGGAGGTTTACCAGGATGGTACCAGTGGTGAGGGACTTCAGTTAGAAGGAGAGGTCGGAAAAGTTAAGACTGTTCTCCTCGGATCAGAGAAGGTTAAAGGGTGACCTAATAGAGGTTTTCAAGATGATGAGGTTGGTTTTCATCACATCACCTAGAGTTACCCAGATCAGTGCCAGATTTGGCTCAGTCAACATACCTTTGCCTCTGGGTCAGAGACATAAATCTAGGCTGACACTCCAGTGCAGTGCTGAGGGAGCGCACTGTCGGAGGTGCCGTCTTTCGGATGGGATGTTAGACCGAGGCCCAGTCTGCCCTCCCACAAGGAGATAAAAGATCCCATTTCGAAGAAGAGCAGGGAAGTTCTTCCCGGTGTCCTGGGCCAACGCGAATCGCTCAACCAACATCACTAAAGCAGATTATCTGGTTATTTCTCTCATTACTGCCTGCGCGAGCTTGCTGGGCACAATTTGACTGCCGCATTTTCCGACAGTACAACAGTGATTACACTTCAAATAAAATTCTTTGTTGGCTGTAAAACACTTTGGGATGTCCTGAGGTCATGAACGTCACTATTTATGCAGGGAAGTTTGCTGATGACTGCACAGTGGTCATTATGATTCGCAACTCCTTAGATAATGAAGCAGTCCATGCCTGCATACAGCAAGACCCGGACGACATTCAGGTTTGTCTGATAAGTGGCAAGTAACATTCGCGCCACACAAGGGCCGGGCAATGACTATCTCAAAACAAGCGAGAGTCCAACCACTGCCCCTTGACATTCAACAGCATTACTATCGCCAAATCCACCACCATCACCACCACCTTCTCAAGCGCAATTAGAGATGGGCAATAAATGCCAGCCTTGCCCGCGACGCCGGCATCCCATGAATGAATAAAAAAACAAAGTGACTATTTGTACGAACGTTTTTCTGTTGCTTCAGCGCCTGTGTCCACTGTACTCTGCCCCCCCCCCCACCGAAACCAAAACTGTAAGTGGAGCCCTTCAATTGACCATGCTGCTTCCCTGAGCTGGCGGGCAGTGGCGGCAGGGGAAGAGAGAGGCGGTGGCGGGGGAGGGCGGGGGAGGGGAGAGAGGCAGCGGCGGGGGAGGGGACAGAGGTCGTGACGGGGGCGGGGGGTGGGGGGTGAGAGAAGCAGCGGGGGGGAGAGAGGGAGCGGCAGGGGGCGGGGGGGGCGAGAGGCGGTGAGTGGCGGGGGCATGAGGTGGCAGAGTGGGGGGGGGAGAGGAAGCGGCGGGTGGGAAGGGGTGGTGTCGGAGGGGGGGCGGGGAGGTGCGATGATGGGGTGGGGGAGAGGGGCGGTGACGGTGGCGAGGGAGGGGAGAGAGGCGACGAGTGGGGTGGGGGGGTGAGGTGGTGTAGGGGACGAGAGGTGGGGCGGGGGGTGAGAGAGGCAGCGTGGGGGGTGGGGTGGGGAGAGAGGTGGCGGAGGGGGAGGGGTGGGGTGGAGAGAGAGCCGGGGGGGGGGGGAATGTGGGGGGAGGGAATCTGTTCTCCTTTGATTAGAGAGGTGAGCTAATATAGATTTTCAGGATGATGAGCAGGTTTTAATGATAGAAACATAGAAATATAGAAAATCGGTGCAGGAGTAGGCCATTCGGCCCTTCGAGCCTGCACTACCATTCAGTAAGATCATGGCTGATCATTCACCTCAGTACCCCTTTCCTGCTTTCTCTCCATACCCCTTGATCCCTTTAGCCGCAAGGGCCATATCTAACTCCCTCTTGAATATATCTAATGAACTGGCCTCAACAACTCTCTGTGGCAGAGAATTCCACAGGTTAAAAACTCTCTGAGTGAAGAAGTTTCTCCTTATCTCGGTCCTAAATGGCTTACCCATTATCCTTAGACTGTGTCCCCTGGTTCTAGACTTCCTCAGTATTGGGAACATTCTTCCTGCCTCTAACCTGTCCAATCCCGTCAGAGTTTTATATGTTTCTATGAGATCCCCTCTCATTCTTCTAAACTCCAGTGAATACAGGCCCAGTCAATCCAGTCTCTCCTCATAGGTCAGTCCTGCCATCCCAGGAATCAGTTTGGTGAACCTTCGCTGCACTCCCTCAATAGCAAGATCATTCTTCCTCAGATTAGGAGACCAAAACTGAACACAATATTCCAGGTGAGGCCTCACCAAGGCCCTGTACAGCTGCAGTAAGACCTCCCTGTTCCAATCCCCTAGCTATGAAGGCCAACATGCCATTTGCCTTCTTCACCGCCTGCTGTACCTGTATGCCAACTTTCAATGACTGATGCACCATGACACCCATGTCTCATTGCATCTCCCCTTTTTCTAATCTGTCGCCATTCAGATAATATTCTGCCTCCCTGTTTTTGCCACCAAAGTGGATAACCTCATATTTATCCACATTATACTTCATCTGCCATGCATTTGCCCACTCACCTAACCTGTCCAAGTCACCCTGCAGCCTCTTAGCATCCTCCTCACAGCTCACACTGCCACGCAGCTTAGTGTCATCTGCAAACTTGGAGATACTACATTCAATTCCTTCATCTAAATCATTGATGTATATTGTAATAGCTGAGGTCCCAGCACTGAGCCCTGTGGCACCCCACTAGTCACAGACTGCCATTCTGAAAAGGACCCATTTATCCCGACTCTCTGCTTCCTGTCTGGCAACCAGTTCTCGATCCCAATACCATGTGCTTTAATTTTGCACACTAATCTCTTGTGTGGGACCTTGTCAAAAGCCTTTTGAAAGTCCAAATACACCACATCCACTGGTTCTCCATTGTCAACTCGACTAGTTACATGCTCAAAAGATTCGAGAAGATTTGTCAAGCATGATTTCCCTTTCATAAATCCATGCTGACTTGGACCAATCCTTTCACTGCTTTCCCAATGCGCTACTATTTCATCGTTAATAATTGATGCTAACATTTTCCCCACCACCAATGTTAGGCTAACCGGTCTATAATTCCTCGTTTTCTCTCTCCCTCCTTTTTTAAAAAGTGGTGTTACATTAGCTACCCTCCAGTCCATAGGAACTGATCCAGAGTCGATAGAAAATGAACACCAATGCATCCACTATTTCTAGGGCCACTTCCTTAAGTACTCTGGGATGCAGACTATCAGGCCCTGGGGATTTATCGGCCTTCAATCCCATCAATTTCCCGAACACAATTTCCTGATTAATAAGGATTTCCTTCAGTTCCTCCTTCTCGCTAGACCCTCGGTCCCCTAGTACTTCCGGAAGGTTATTTGTGTCTTCCTTCGTGAAGACAGAACCAAAGTATGATGGAGAAACACCATTCCCTCTGGCGAATGGTTCAATAACCAGAGGTCATAGATTTAAAACCATTGGATAAAAGATCTGGAGAGGAGATGAGGAGAATTTTTTTTCACTCAGAGAGATGTCAGGATCTCGAACGTTCCACCTCAAAAGATGGTGGAAGCTGATTCCATCTATAATTTTTTAAGGGAGTTGGACAGATACATGAGGATGAGGAACTCACAGGGTTACGGGAAAAAAGCAGGGAGTGGGCCTCATTCAAAGAGCCATCACAGGCACGGCAGGCCGAATGGCCTCCTTCTGTGCTATGTTTCTATGACGATATTTTGCAAACACGGATCATGATATTTATGGTATGAAATTACGTAAAATTATATAATAAAGAGCTGGAAGGGGAGGTGAGGAGAATTTCTTTTTACGCAGCACACTATTGTGAGTAGGATTGCACCGCCCGAAGCAGGTTCAAATAGCAGCTATCAAAAGGGAATTGGATCTAGAATTGAGAAGGAAAACGAGTTGCCGGGCTATGCTGGGGGCTGTGGGGGAGTGGGACTAATTGGTTTGCTCTTTGAAAGATGGGCCGAATGGCCTCCATCAGGTTCCTATGATAAAGATCCGAACTGCTCTTTTTAAGATCGGTCGCAGTCCGTTTCCGGCACGGACAGGATGTATTACCTAATGGACGAGGAAAAGACTTGGAACCGGGCCTGGAACTACTGCCGGACTCATTACACCAACCTGGCCAGTGTACGGAGCGCCGAGGAGGCTAACATCTTCGGCCGCCTGCTGCACGGGCCCCAGTGGATCGGGCTGTACACGGATGGGGTGTCCGGCTGGGTGTGGACCAACGGGGACAGGCTGAGCTACACCAAATGGGCCCTTTGGCACCCGTACAGCTACAACAGCAGCCTGCCCATGTGCGTGGCCATGTTCGACAGCGAGTGGCACGAAGCGGATTGCGATTTCCCATTCGCTTTCGTTTGCTACAGAGGTAACAATTTTAAAAGTCAAATACGCAGGTTAGCAAAAATAGCATTTTTCCCCCCACCTCAGGGCTTCAAGACTTTTGTAAAAAAAAACAATAAGATATATCTATCTATAACTATATATATATATATATGCCATATTTCATCATTTAAAAAAATATTGTTGTCGTAATTTATTCACCATTTCCCCCCCGCCCTCCCTCTTCCCTGCCCATCTCCAGGACCCTCAATCAGCTGGGCTACACATGCCCTGGGGGGTGCTGAAGCCCTACACTCAGTCACTCCCCCCCTCGCTGCACAATTACCTTCAGTCTTGCACGCTCGCTCGGTCTGTGTGTGAAAGTGTCAGCTCGGCTTCTGCAGCGTCGATGGCCAGTGAGCTGCAGAATCAGTGCCAGCTTCCCTCCTTCCCTCACCGACACCAGGCCCCCCCCCCACCCCACCCACACACCCACAGCCGCCCTCCCCTCCCCCCAGGCAGCTCAGCCCGCTTTGCAAAATACTGCATGCACAGACACTCGCCTCCCCCCCCCCCCACCCCGCCTCCCCCGCCCCGAGACAGCCCGACACACTCACTAAATGTTGCAAAGCCCAATTGGTCCATGCACAGGCCTCCTCTTCCAACCCCCGCCCCTGCCCCTGACACTTCACCCCACCCCATCAACATAACCTTCTGTTCCTTTCTCCCTCATGTGTTCATCCAGCTTCTCCTGAAATTCATCTGTGCTTTCGCCTCAAACACTCCCCGTGTTAGCGAGTTCCACATTCTAACCGACCACTCTCTGGGTAAAGAATGTTCTCCTGAATTCCTGACTGGATTTATTAAAAAGAAAGAAAGACTTGCATTTATATAGCACCTTTCACAACCACCGGATGTCTCGGAGCACATTACGGCCAATGGAGTGCTGTCACTGTTGTAATGTGGCAAACAGTTTGCGCACAGCAAGCTCCCACAAACAACAACCTGATAATGACCAGATCATCCGTTTTTGTTATGTGGATTGAGGGATAAATATTAGCCCAGGACACCTGGGATAATTCGCCAGCTCTATCTTCGAAATAGTGCCATGGGATCGTTTACTTCCACCTGAGAGGGCAGGCGGGGCCTCAGTTTAGTGTCTCATTCGAAAGACGGCATCTCCAACAGGGAGTGTCAGCCGAGATTTATGTGGTCAAGCCCCTGGAGCGGGACTTGAACCCACAACCTCCTGACTCAGGAGGCAAGTGTGCTACCCATTGAGCCACAGCTGACGCTGTGACTATCTTATATTCATCACCCCTAGTTCTGGTCTTCCCCCACAAGTGGAAACATCTTCTCTACCCCTCCCCTGTCGTAATTGTGAAGACCTCTATCGGGTCACCCCCTCAGCCTTCGCTTTTCTAGAGAATAGAGCTCCAGCCTCTCGAGTCTTCCCTGATGGTTACAACCTTGGATGTTTGTGCGTTTCAATCGAACAGATAGCCAAGAGAGAAAGAAAGAATCAGAAGTTGCCCCGAGGACTGGTGTCTCGGACCAGAATGCAACTGACTTACCGGGGGAGAAACTGGACATGGGTGGGAATGCAAAACGTATGCTGTCGCGTCGGTGGCCTGTTATACGCCCAGCCCCATATTCGGTTCCCCTGGCTTCAGTAGCACTGAAAATCGGGCGGGTGGTACAACATGCTTCGAAAGGGAATCCACCCTTGTTCCAATATCACCCCCCCAAGCGTTTCTTCCACTGGTTATAAATATAAGACAGTCACTAATAAATCCAATAGGGAACTCGGGAGAAAATTCTTTACCCAGGGAGTGGTCAGAATGTGGAACTTGGAATGTGGAATTGTGGACACAGATTTAAGGTGATTGGCAGACGATCCAAAGGCGACATGAGGAAAACCTTTTTACGCAGCGAGTGGTTAGGACCTGGAACTGCCTGAGATTCTGCCTATAATTCTGCCCTCTTGAGTATCCCTGATTATAATCGCTCAACCATTGGTGGCTGTGCCTTCTGTTGCCTTGGACTTAAGCTCTGGAATTCCCTCCCTAAACCTCTCCGCCTCTCTACCTCTCTTTCCTCCTTCAAGATGCTCCTTAAAACCTACCTCTTTGATCAAGCTTCTGGTCACCTTCTCTAATTTCTCCTTGTGTGGCTGAAAGGGCAGGGGAGTGGGACTAGCTGAAGTGATCTTGCAGAGAGCTGGCACGGGCATGACAGGTTAAATAGCCTCCTTTAGTGCTGTAACCATTCTATGATTCTATGATTCTACAGGGTGTAGTTGAGGCAAATAGCACAGATTATTTTAAGGCGAAGCTAGATAAATGCAGGAGGGAGTAAGGAATAGAAGGGATTATTGATTGGGCGAGATGAATTTGGGAGGGAGGTGGATCGTGTGGAGCATGGACCTGTTGGACCGAATGGCCTGTTTCTGAGCTGCAATTACCGGATAAACCCATAATAAGTCAAGGGAATCTATTGTCATCACAGAGGGGTACAGAGCTTCCCCTTAAGAGAAAAAAAATATTCTGGGATATACTCCATAATGGTGATAGTTTCCATTACTTGTTTTATAACCATGGGCTTTGACAAATCCAAATCCACAGCTCAATGTGACTTGAAGTCAATGAGGAGTAATCTTGTGTATGGCCGGTGGGGAGGGGGGCGGGGGGGAACGGAGTCGGGGGTAAAACCGGCGTTCCACCCGATCCCGTGGGATTCCTGCCCTGGACATGTTAGGTTAAAATTACGGACGCGATTGCTGCCCATGAGCCGGAGTTAGTTGCGCATGCGCAGTTCCTGTGGGTTTTTTTGTTTGTTGTTGCCTGACTTCCCAAATTGAGGAATAAAGAAGCGGATTTCGAGAATTGTGTCAGAATCGTTAATTTTAAATACAATTCGAACTGGGAGTTTATTTTTAAAAGTTGTTGTTTGTCCTTCGAGACAGCGGTTCGTAAACTGGAAAAATCACCAGTAACATTAACCCAAGTTTGTAACATTAACCCAACCTAGTAACCTTAACCCAAGTTTGTATCATTACCTAACCCAGTAACATTAACCCAAGCTAGTAACCTCAACCCAAGTTTGCAACATTAACCCAACCTAGTAACATTAACCCAAGTTGGTAACATTAACCTGACCTAGTAAAATTAACCCAAGTTTGTAACATTACCTAACCCAGTAACATTAACCCAAGCTAGTAACCTTAACCCAAGTTTGTAACATTAACCCAACCTAGTAACCTTAACCCAAGTTTGTAACATTACCTAACCCAGTAACATTAACCCAACCGGGTAACATTAACCCAAGTTTCTATCATTACCATACCCAGTAACATTAACCCAAGTTTAACCTGACCTAGTAACATTAACCCAAGTTTGTAACATTAACCTAAGTTTCTAACATAAACCCAAACTAGTAACATTAACCCAAGCGAGTAACATTAACCCAAGTTCAAGTTTGTAACATTAACCCAAGTTTGTAACATTAACCCAACCTAGTAACATTAACCCAAGCTAGTAACAATAACCCACGTTTGTAACATTAACCCAACCTAGTAATATTAACCCAAGTTTGTAACATTAATCCAACCCAGTAACATTAACCCAAGCTAGTAACATTAACCCAAGTTTGTAACATTAACCCAACCTAGTAATATTAACCCAAGTTTGTAACATTAATCCAACCCAATAACATTAACCCAACTTAGTAACATTAACCCAAGTTCAAGTTTGTAACCTTAACCCGAGTTTGTACAATTAACCCAAGCTAGTAACCTTAACCCAAGTTTGTAATATTAACCCAACCTAGTAACATTAACCCAAGCTAGTAACATTAACCCAAGGTTGGAACACTAACTCAAGTTTGTAACATTAACCTAAGTTTCTAACATAAACCCAAGCTAATAACATTAACCCAAGCTAGTAACATTAACCCAAGTTTGTAACATTAACTAAAGTTTCTAATATAAACCCAAGCTAGTAACATTAACCCAAGTTCAAGTTTGTAACCTTAACCCAAGTTTGTACCATTTACCCAAGTTAGTAACCTTAACCCAAGTCCGTAACATTAACCCAACCTAGTAACATTAACCCAAACTAGTAACATTAACCCAAACTAGTAATATTAACCCAAGTTTTTAACATTAACCCGGCGCAGTAACATTAACCCAAGCTAGTAACATTAATCCAAGCTTGTAACATTAACCCAAGTTTAAGTTTGTAACCATAACCCAAGTTTGTACCATTAACCCAAGCTAGTAACCTTAACCCAAGTTTGTAACATTAACCCAACCGAGTAACATTAACCCAAGCTAGTAATATTAACCCAAGTTTGTAACATTAACCCAACCCAGTAACATTAACCCAAGCTAGTAACATTAACCCAAGTTTGTAACACTAACCCAAACTAGTAACATTAACCCAAGCTAGTAACATTAACCCAAGTTTGTAACATTAACCCAACCAAGTAATATTAACCCAAGCTGGTAATATTAACCCAAGTTTTTAACATTAACCCAACCCAGCAACATTAACCCAACCTAGTAATATTAACCCAAGTTGTTAACATTAACCCAACCCAGTAACATTAACCTAAGCTAATAACATTAACCCAAGTTTGTAACCATAACCCAAGTTTGTACCATTAACCCAAGCTAGTAACCTTAACCCAAGTTTGTAACATTAACCCAAGCTAATATCATTAACCCAAGTTTGTAACCATAACCCAAGTTTTTACCATTAACCCAAGCTAGTAACCTTAACCCAAGTTTGTAACATTAACCCAAGCTAGTAACCTTAACCCAAGTTTGTACCATTAACCCAAGCTAGTAACCTTAACCCAAGTTTGTAACATTAACCCAAGCTAATATCATTAACCCAAGTTTGTAACCATAACCCAAGTTTTTACCATTAACCCAAGCTAGTAACCTTAACCCAAGTTTGTAACATTAACCCAAGCTAGTAACCTTAACCCAAGTTTGTATCATTAACCCAAGCTAATAACATTAACCCAAGTTTGTAACATTAACCTAACCTAGTAATATTAATCCAATTTTGTAATATTAATCCAATCACAGTAACATTAATTAAACTTTATTAGTGAAGTGCTTCAGCATTTCTCAGGCCCTCTGTTTGTTGTGGTGAACCTTAGTTTTAAAAATTAGGGATCTGCGCAGCTTCCGGTAGCTTCCAGCTCATTGACAGAAGTCACTCCGTAAAATGACCCCACCACCGCCGTAATGTTAAATGCATTCTATGAGGAGAGTGGTGAGAATTTGGAACTCGCTAGCACAAGGAGTGGTCGAGGCGTACAGCACAGATGCATTTAAAGGTGAGGGAGGAAGCAATAGAAGGATATGGTGGTAGGGTGGGAGGAGGCTCGTGTGGAGCATTAGCGCCAGCATGGAACAATTGGGCTGAGTGGCCTCTCTCTGCTGTCAACGTTTGTGTAATTCAATGCGAAGCTTGCAGCTCAGGTGGAAATGGTTCTGGGTTTTGGAGGTTAGCCACGCAGTTTATGTATAGGCGATATATTAAGAAGAATGATGTTCACTGCAGAACTTAATTAGCATGTAATGTTTTCCCTCTCATCAGAATTGAAGGAAAGGTACTCAAGCAGCCATTCATCAGAACCCCAGCCTCCGAAATCAGGACTGCCCGCAAACAGTGAATTTTCCTTGAGGACTTCAAATGTAGGTAGGAACGTTTTGAATACTCCACAGATCTACAGATTTGTTCCTGAGCATCATGGGGAAAAAAAAAAAGAGTTTCAACTGCCACTGTTGGTAGCGAAATAGCAACATAGGAACAGGAGGAGGCCGTTCAGTCCCTCGAGCCCATTGCACCATTCATTGAAACCTAACTCCATATACCCGCCTTTACATAGAAACATAGAAAATAGGTGCAGGAGTAGGCCATTCAGCCCTTCGAGCCTGCACCACCATTCAATATGATCCTGACTGATCATGCAATTCCTGCTTTCTCTCCATATCCCTTGATCGCTTTAGCCATAAGGGCCATATCTAACTCCCTTTTGAATATATCCAATGAACTGGCATCAACAACTCTCTGCGGTAGAGAATTCCACAAGCTCACAACTCTCTGAGTGAAGAAGTTTCTCCTCATCTCGGTCCTAAATGGCTTACCCCTTATCCTTAGACTGTGACCCCTGGTTCTGGACTTCCCCAACATCAGGAACATTCTTCCTGCATCTAATCTGTCCAATCCAGGCAGAATTTTATATGTTTCTATGAGATCTCCCCTCTTATTCTACTAAATCCCAGTGAATATAAGCCTAGTCGATCCTAGTCTTTCTTCATATGTCAGTCTTGCCATCCCGGGAATCAGTGTGGTGAACCTTCGCTGCATTCCCTCAATAGCAAGAATGTCCTTCCTCAGATTAGGAGATCAAAACTGTACACAACATTCAAGATGTGGCCTCACCAAGGCCCTGTACAACTACAGTAAGACCTCCCTGCTCCTATACTCAAATCCTCTCACTATGAAACATAGAAACATAGAAAATAGGTGCAGGAGTAGGCCATTCGGCCCTTCGAACCTGCACCACCATTCAATAAGATCATGGTTGATCATTCACCTCAGTACCCCTTTCCTGCTTTCTCTCCATACCCCTTGATCCGTTTAGCCATAAGGGCCATATCTAACGCCCTCTTGAATATATCCAATGAACTGGCATCAACAACTCTCTGCGGTAGAGAATTCCACAAGCTCACAACTCTCTGAGTGAAGAAGTTTCTCCTCATTTCGGTCCTAAATGGCTTACCCCTTATTCTTAGACTGTGTCCCCTGGTTCTGGACTTCCCCAACATCAGGAACATTCTTCCTGCATCTAATCTGTCCAGTCAGAGTTTTATGTTTCTATGAGATCCCCTCTCATCCTTCTAAACTCCAGTAAATAAAGGTCCAGTTGATCCAGTCTCTCCTCATATGTCAGTCCAGCCATCCTGGGAATCAGTCTGGTGAACTTTCGCTGCACTCCCTCAATAGCAAGAACGTCCTTCCTCAGATTAGGGGACCAAAACTGAACACAATATTCCAGGTGAGGCCTCACCAAGGCCCTGTACAACTGCAGTAAGACCTCCCTGCTCCTATACTCAAAACTCCTAGCTATGAAGGCCAACATACCATTTGCCTTCTTCACCACCTGCTGTACCTGTACGCCAACTTTCAATGACTGATGAACCATGACACCCAGGTCTCGTTGCACTTCCCCTTTTACTAATCTGTCACCATTCAGATAATAATCTGCCTTCCTGTTTTTACCATCAAAGTGGATAACCTCACATTTATCTACATTATACTGCATCTGCCATGCATTTGCCCACTCACCTAACCTGTCCAAGTCACCCTGCAGCCTCTTGGCATTCCTCCTCACAGCTCACACCGCCACCCAGCTTAGTGTCATCTGCAAACTTGGAGATATTACATTCAATTCCTTCGTCTAAATCATTAATGTCTATTGTAAATAGCTGGGGCCCCAGCACTGAACCTTGCAGTACCCCACTAGTCACTGCATGCCATTCTGAAAAAGACCCGTTTATTCCTACTCTTTGCTTCCTGTCTGCCAACCAGTTCTCTATCCACATCAATACATTACCCCCAATACCATGTGCTTTAATTTTGCACACTAATCTCTTGTGTGGGACCTTGTCAAAAGCCTTTTGAAAGACTAAATACACCACATCCACTGGCTCCGCCTTGTCCACTCTACTAATTACATCCTCAAAAAATTCTAGAAGATTTGTCAAACATGATTTCCCTTTCATAAATCCATGCTGACTTGGACCGATCCTGTCACTGCTTTCCAAATGCGCTGCTATTTCATCTTTAATAATTGATTACAACATTTCCCCAATACTGATGTCAGGCTAACTGGTCTATAATTCCCTGTTTTCTCTCTCCCTCCTTTTTTAAAAAGTGGGGTTACATTAGCTACCCTCCAATCCATAGGAACTGATCCCGAGTCCATGGAATGTTGGAAAATGACCACCAATGCATCTACTATTTCTAGGGCCACTTCCTTAAGTACGCTGAGATGCAGACTATCAGGCCTGGAGATTTATCAGCCTTCAATCCCATCAATTTTCCTAACACAACTTACTGACAAATAAGGATTTCCTTTAGTTCCTCCTTCTCGCGAGCCCCTTGGTCCCCTAGTATTTCCGGAAGGTTAGTTGTGTCTTCCTTAGTGAAGACAGAACCAAAGTATTTGTTCAATTGGTCTGCTATTTCCTTGTTCCCCATTATAAATTCACCTGAATCTGATTGTAAGGGACTCACATTAGTCTTCACTAATCTTTTTCTCTTCACATATCTGTAGAAGCTTTTGCAGTCAGTTTTTATGTTCCCTGCAAGCTTACTCTCACACTCTATTTTCCCCCTTCTAATTAAATCCTTTGTCCTCCTCTGCTGAATTCTAAATTTCTCCCAGTCCTCAGGTTTGCTGCTTTTTCTGGCCAATTTATATGTCTCTTCCTTAGATTTAACACTATCCCTAATTTCCCTTGTTAGTCATGGTTGAGCTACATTCCCCGTTTTATTTTTACGCCAGACAGGGATGTACAATTGTTGAAGTTCATCCATGTGATCTTAAAATGTCTCCCATTGCCTATCCACTGTCAACCCTTTAAGCATCATTCGCCAGTCTATTCTAGCCAATTCACGTCTCATACCGTCAAAGTTACCTTTCTTTAAGTTCAGGACCCTGGTCTCTGAATTAACTGTGTCACTTTCCATCTTAATGAAGAATTCTACCGTATTATGGTCACTCTTCCCCAAGGTGCCTCGCACAACAAGATTGCCAATCAATCCTCTCTCATTACACAAGTCCCAGTCTTAGATGGCCTGCTCTGTAGTTGGTTCCTCGACATATTATTCTAGAAAACTATCCCTTACTCCAGGAAATCTTCCTCCGATGTATTGCTACTACTTTGGTTACCCCAATCTATATGTAGATTAAAGTCACCCATGATAACTGCTGTGCCTTTATTGCACGCATCCCTCATTTCCTGTTTGATGCCCTCCTCAACTTCACTACCACTGTTTGGTGGTCTGTATATAACTCCCACTGGCGTTTTCTGCCTTTTGGTGTTCTGCAGCTCTACCCATACAGATTCCTCATCATCCAAGCTAATGCCCTTCCTTACTATTGTGTTAATCTCCTCTTTAACCAGCAACATTACCCCACCTCCTTTTTCTTTCTATCTATCCTTCCTGAAAATTGAATATCCCTGGATGCTGAGTTCCCAGCCTTGGTCACCCTGGAGCCTTGTCTCCGTAATCCCAATTACATCATATCCATTAAAAGCTATCTGCGCAGTTAATTCATCCACCTTATTACGAATGCTCCTCGCATTGAGACACAGAGTCTTCAGGCTTGTTTTTTTTAACACTCTTTGTCCTTTTAGAATTATGTTGTAATGTGGCCCTTTTTGATTTTTGCCTTTGATTTCTCTGCCCTCCACCTTTCCTTATCTCCTTTCTACCTTTTGCTTCTGCCCCCATTTTACTTCCATCTGTCTCCCTGCGTAAATTCCCATCCCCCTGCCATATTTGTTTAAACCCTCCCCAACAGCACTAGCAAACACTCCCACTAGGACATTGGTACCGGTCCTGCCCAGGTGCAGACCGTCTGTGTGTACTGGTCCCACCTCCCTCAGAACCGGTTCCAATGTTCCAGGAATTTGAATCCCTCTCTCTTGCACCATACCTCAAGCCAAGTATTCATCTTAGCTATCCTGCAATTCCTACTCTGACCAGCACATGTCACTGGTAGCAATCCTGAGATTACTACCTTTGAGGTCCGCCTTTTTAATTTAATTCCTAGCTCCCTAAATTCAGCTTGTAGGATCTCATCCCATTTTTTACCTATATCGTTGGGCCCTATATGCACCACGATAACTGGCTGTTCACCCTCCCCCTCCAAAATGCCCTGCAGCCGCTCCGAGACATCCTTGACCCTTTCCTCAGGGAGCCAACATACCATCCTGGAGTCTTGATTGCCGGCGCAGAAACGCCTATCTATTCCCCTTACAATAGAATCTCCTACCACTATAGCTCTCCCACTCTTTTTCCTGCCCTCCTGTGCAACAGAGCCACCCATGGTGCCATGAACTTGGCTGCTGTTGCCTTCCCTTGATGAGTCATCTCCCCGAACAGTACCCAAAACGGTATGTCTGTTTTGAAGGGAGATGACCACAGGGGACCCCTGCACTACCTTCCTTCCACTGCTCTGCCTGATGGTCACCTATTCTCTATCTGCCTGAGGAACCTTTACCTGCGGTGTGACCAACTCATTAAATGTGCTATTCACCACATCCTCAGCATCGCGGATAACTCCAGAGTGAGTCCATGCGCAGCTCCAGTGCTGCAATGCAGTCTGTCAGGAGCTGCAGTTGGACACACTTCCTGCACACATAGTAGTCAGGGACACTGGAAGCGTCCCTGACTTCCCACATAGCACAGGAGGAGCATGCCACAGGTCTGGGCTCTCCTGCCATGACTTAACCCTTAAATTAACTGAATTTGGCAACAATGCCAAAGGTTACCGACTGATTAGGAAATAAAAAGAAAAAGAAAAAGATTAAATACGCACCAATCCACCAGCCAATCACTTACCCGCTTGGCTGTGACGTCAGCCTTTGATTTCTTTTTACTTCTTTGTTTAACCTTCGGCTTCTGCACCAGCTGACTGCTCGGACTGCCGCCGCTCCCAGTCGCTGCCGCAGCCCTTTAGCCTCCCGCGCTGCTCCTCTCGCGACCTGCTCGGACTGCCCCAAACATTCCAAAAACTTTCACAAAACACTTAGCTAGCAAATCACTGAAAAAGAATTAAAAAAAATAGAAGCTTTAACTTACCTTTTTGTGCCAGGTTTTAATATTTGCCGTTACAGGCAGGGCTGTACCGATGGGGTTTTGTGGGGGCGGCGGACGGGTCGGGAGAGTGCCGAAAGTACGACGGTAACGCAATCCACATCGTTGCACGTCGGCACGCTTTTTCCCGGCGGCACTTGAAAGCTCTGCCGCAAAACAGGTACCCGAGGATCCCACCCGGGCTTCGCCACCGGGTTTCGTCACGGAGGGTCAGATGGCGGGGAAAACCTGGTCGCAAACCTGCCGAGAATCTGGCCCTTAAAGGCACAAACTACAGGGTACAAAACCAAAGAAGTGACTGGTGATCCACAGCAACGCGGTTGACTCTTAACTGCCCTCTGAAATAGCCAAGCAAACCACTCAAGGCCATTTAGGGGACGGGCAATAAATCCTGGCATTGGCAGCAACGCCCAAGTCCCAGGAGTGAATAAATAACAAAAGGCCCCCTATCAATCCCCTTCAGAATCTTATATGTTTCAAATGATAATCACCTCTCATTCTTTTAAACACCAGACAGTATGTGCCAGACCTGCCCAAGCGTTTCCGGCACGATCTGTTTTTAATAACAATCTTTCTCCGTTGTCCGTCCCTCGGCAAACAACATTTTGGATTAAAAGCCAAAGGTTTTGGGATTAAAAACAGGGAGTGCTGCGAATCTCAGCAGGTCAGGTAGCTTCTGTGGCGAGTTCACGTTTCGGGTCGGTGACCCTGCGTTCTGAGATCTCCAGCATTTCCTGTTTTTATCCCAGGTTCCAGCGTCCGCAGTATTTTGCTTTTGCCAAAGGGTTTTGGGGCTGGATTTTCCGGTCTTCTGCGCTCCGGGTTGCCCACCCTAGCGCGAAGAGAGGTGTCCAATGCCCCCCCCCCCCCCCTCGCAGCGCCTGTGCCCCCTGACGGGGGTGGGGGGGGGGGGCCCAGTTCCCAAACGTAGCTGCTGTTCCCGGCCCTCCAACTTTCCCGCCGCCTGCAAACGCAAAGACCTAAAACCCAGCCCCTTGTTTTGTTTACCTTTTCGAAGACGTAAGCCCCAGGAGGAGCTACCACGTGGTGGAGCTGGAGAAAACCTGGCCCGACGCCCGGGATTACTGCCTGGTCCACCACACGGACCTGCTGAGCATCCGGGACAAGCAGGAGAATGTGGCGGTCAGCGCCCTGTTCCGGCAGATCAAGCTGGGCTGGTGCGGCCTCTACAACGACCAGCAGAACTCCGACGGCTGGAAGTGGGCCAATGGCGACGACGTGGGCTACACCAGCTGGAAGGTTGGCAACCCCTATCGCTTCGTCATCATCTCGCCGGTCTGCGTCTACGTCGAGGACGGCCAGTGGAGCGACGCCCCCTGTCGCTTTCTGTTCCCTTTCGTTTGCTACTCAGGTAACGCCCGTCCTGCGGGAAAGCAGAGAGGCCGGTCGGGGAAGGCGCGTGCCGTGCCGCGCTGTCGTTCGCCCGGCAATAACCGCCTCTCGTTGAAAACCTCGTTTCCTTTGTACTTTGCCGTGGGGTTCCCCGGGAATCTGTCAGTATTAAAAGTAAAATAAATACTTGCATTTGTATAGCACCTTTCACGACCACCGGACGTCTCAAAGCCCCTTTACAGCCAATGAAGTACTTTTTGGAGTCTAGACGCTGTTGAAATGCAGGAAAGGCGGCAGCCAATTTGCGCACAGCAATTTGCCCACAAACAGCAATGTGATAATGGTCAGCTAATCTGTTTTTTTTTTGTTATGTTGATTGAGGGATAGATATTGGCCCGGGACGGGTGATTTACTGTGACTTGCTGCAAAAGCTAGAGCCACCCTGCCCCCCCGCCCCACCATCCCTCCCCACTTTACCCGTTGTAATATATGCCCCTGTGAGTATGCTCACAGGTTTGTACAGCTGTTGCCGCCAGCAGTACTGCCTCAATTACGACACGTAGCTCCGGCTTACAAAACTGGGAGGCGTCCGGGCCTCCATGCTGCCTGTCTTTTGCCGGGAACTCATCAGGGTCTGGAACAAGGTCGCCACCATGCGCAGTTTCCCCGCCCCCCCTCCCGTCTGGAGTGGCGGCTGTCCTGCAGGAGCCGCTGCTCGGGAATTCGTACCTCCACGACCGTGGTTTTAGGTGGCAGGCGGACGAGAGGGCTGTGTATGGCAAGGTGACCAGGGTCAGGGACCTGCTCGATGGCGGAGAAGCAGGCTGGATGGCGCCAGTGGAACTGGCACGGTGCCTATCCTAGGCCGACGTCCTGCTCGCGGCCAATGCCATCGCGTCGCTAAAAATGGCACTGGGCCCTGACTCCACTAGGTGCGTCGAGGAGGCTCAAGCACATGGGGGTGATCCCTTCCGAACTGACCCCCGTCCAGTCAGAATTCCTCATTGGCATCAAGCGCCTCACAACTTGAGCCTCCTCCGGGAAATCCCCTCTGTGCCTTTCGGTTCTGCGCGGAGGGGACTCCTGTAAGGGCTGCTCTTGCACACTCTCCATTTCGCCATCCTCGTCTGCCGTCCGGACATGCCATGGTGCACCATCTTGCCATCTGGAGGAGGCGGGGGTCCCCGATGGAGTGCTCTCTACCCGGGAGTCCTCCCTTTATTTATTGGGGACTTGGCCTGGAGGGTGTTGCACGGAGCAATCCTGTGCAATCGGTTTCTAAGTTGGTTCACGGACTCCCGGGCCGCCTGTCATTTCTATGGTCGAGAGGAGTCTGCGTTCCATGTCTATATTGGGTGTGTCAGGTTGCAGCCCCTCTTCAATTATGAAACTTAAATTTTGGCTGCACTTCAGTCCCACGTTCCTGATCTTTGTGCACCGTGTGCGGAGGGGAGCCGGCAGGTCAGAATGCCTCCTCTTAGGACTGCTCCTGGGCATGGCCAAGGTGGCCATTAACTGGTCCAGGCAGCTGGTGGTCGAGGGGGTCGTTCAGCTCGACTGCCTGCCTCTCTTCCGCGGTTACATTCGAGCCAGGGTGCCCCTGGAGATGGAGCACACGGTGTCCACCGGTACGCTCGTGGCCTTCCGCGAGAGGTGGGCGCTGGAGGGACTGGAGTGCATCATTTCAACAGGGAACAGAATTTTAATTTGATTTGATTTGACAAAGATTCCCCTTTAATATTCAATTGTTAATTTAAGGGGGCATGTGATTGAAAGTTGCTTTAAAATAGTTGTACAGCGGTTGAATTGTGAGTGGCTTAGCCAGGCATGTGATGTTCACAAGACTCAATAAAACCCCAGTCTGTTGGGTCTATGTCATCCACGAGGAGGAAGGTGGTTGTGAGCTTGGTGGATGAACTGGCAATGTGTAGTGTGATTGTTAAACCTTTGCTAATAAACTAACTAGTTCTTAATAGCAATGTTTTGCTATGAATTCTTAAGCAAAGAACCTGTTAGATCTCTTAATTCCCAATGAAATACGAACTCCGATTGTAGTTTTAATGTAACTTTATTCTGGCAGCAGCAACAAGCTTCTGGCTTTAAGCCAGGCCTTTGTCCTTCTGAGACCACATGGCCAAAATGGCTGTACTTATACCTGGTTCAATTTACAGAAAAGAACTCGCCTTCTTTGACCTTATTGGCTCAATTGATAGTCTTTTAACCTTTAATTGGCTTGCTACCCAAGGTCCTAAAATGTCAAGTTGATTGATGACTTAATGCAATGTGATCTGTGTTTTCTCAAAACTGCAGCCAGGCTGCAGAGCTTGAATTCTCTATCAGAACCCATGAAGCAAATACATCACACCTGTCATGAGGCACAGGAAACTAGCAAGGGTAGCAGAATCATAGAGTAGTACAGCACAGAAGGAGACCATTCAGCCCATCGAGTCTGTGCCAGCTCTCTCGAAGTGCAATCCAGTTAGTGCCACTCTCCCTGCCTTTTCCCCATATCCCTGCACTTTTTCCTCCTTCAAGTATTTATCTTCAGAAGGCTACTATTGAATCTGCCTCCACCACCCTATCAGGCAGTGCATTCCACTCGCTGCGTAGAAAGTTTTTCCTCATGTCGCCTCTGGTTCGTTTGCCCATCACCTTAAATCTGTGCCCTCTGGTTGTCGACCCCTCAGCTATTTACTCTACCCAAACCTTTCATGATTTTGAACACCTCCATCAAATCTCCTCTGGTCCTACTCTGCTCTAAGGAGAACAACTCCAGCTTCTCCAGTCTATCCACGGTAACTGCAATCCCTCATCCCTGGAACCGTTTTAGTAAGTAATTTCTGCACCTTCTCCAAGGCTTTCACGTCCTTCTTAAAGTGTAGTGCCGAGAACTGGACACAATTCTCCAGCTATTTCCAGTTAAAGGAATGCAGTAACATGGACTCTCATAATTGTGTTGCTCATCGCTAGTTCTTTTAGCAATTCGGCCCCGTCCCCTAGTTTACATACATTTTTTTAGTGTATTTTTGTAAAAGTGGAGTACAAGGTCATGCATTCCTTGAACTTTTTCTGCAATTAAGGGTTTATCTAAAAATTGAGTGTCAGCTGTGGCTCAGTGGGTAGCACTCTTGCCTCTGAGTCAGAAGGTCTCATGGGTTCAAGTCCCACTCCAGAGGCATGGAGTACAATACCTCGGCTGACACGCCCAGTGCAGTGCTGAGGGAGTGCTGCACTGTCGGAGGTGACGCCTTCGGGATGGGACATTTAATGCAGGCCTCGTCTGCCCTCTCAGGTGGACATAAGCATCCCACGGTCATCATTTCACAGAAGAGCAGGGCAGTTACCCCGGTGTCCTGGGCCAATGTTAATCCCTCAACCAACATTACTTTAAAATAAAAGATGATCGGGTCATTATCATTTTACTGTGTGTGGGAGCTTGCTGCAGCAAATTGTCTGTCCCATCTCCTACATTACAACAGTACCGACTCTTCCAAAAGTACTTCTTTGGCTGTAAGGGGCTTGGGACGTCCCGAGGTTGTGAAAGGCGCTATATAAATAGTTACTTATTTCCTTTTACCTACCCAGAGTGTTTGATGCAAGCATATGGACAGGGTGGATAAAGGGGAACCAGTGGATGTGGTGTATTTGAACGGCCAGAAGGCATTTGACACGGTGCCACATAAAAGGTAACGGCACAAGATAAAAGTTCACGGGGTTGGGGGTAATATATTAGCACGGATAGAGGATTGGCTAACAAACAGAAAACAGAGAGTCGGGATCAATGGTTCATTCTCTGGTTGGCAATCAGTAACTAGTGGGGTGCCGCAGGGATCAGTGCTGGGTCCCCAACTATTTGCAATCTATAATAACGACTTCAAGAAGGGACCGAGTGTAACGTAACCAAGTTTGCTGATGATACAAAGATGGGAGAAAAAGCAGTGTGTGAGGAGGACACAAAAAATCTGCAAAAGGACATAGACAGGCTAAGTGAGTGGGCAAAAATTTGGCAGATGGAGTATAATGTTGGAAAGTGGCAGAAAAAAATCAAAGAGCAAGATATTATTTAAATGGAGAAAGATTGCAAAGTGCTGCAGTACAGTGGGACCTGGGGGTACTTGTGCATGAAACACAAAAGGAGAGCAAGTGATCAGGAAGGCCAATTAAATCTTAGCCTTTATTGCAAAGAAGATGGAGTATAAAAGCAGGGAAGTCTTGCCACAGCTATATAAAATGTATGGGTGAGACCACACCTGGAATACTGTGTGCAGTTTTGGTTTACGAAAGGATATACTTGCTTTGGAGGCAGTTCAGAGAAGGTTCACTAGGTTGATTTCCGGAGATGAGGTGGTTAACTTATGAGGAAAGGTTGAGTAGGTTGGGCCTCTACTCATTGGAATTCAGAAAAATGAGAGGTGATTTTATCGAAACGTATAAGATTATGAAGGGGCTCGACAAGGTGGATGCAGAGAGGATGTTTCGGCTGATGGGGGAGACTATGATCTTAGAATAAGGGGCCGCCCATTTAAAACTGAGATGAGGAGAAATTTCTTCTCTGAGTGTTGTAAATCTGTGGAATTTGCTGCCTCAGAGAACTGTGGAAGCTGGGACATTGAATAAATTTAAGATAGAAATAGACAGTTTCTTAAACGATAAGGGAATAAGGGGTTATGGGGAGCGGACAGGGAGGTGGAGCTGAGTCCATGATCGGATCAGTCATGATCTTATTGAATGGCGGAGCAGGCTCGAGGGGCCGTATGGCCTAATCCTGCTCCTATTTCTTAAGTTCTTATGTTCTTAAATATATTACAAAGAGTGATAAATGGCAGAGGGCCGGTTGAGAAAATTTTGCATGCGCATTAGGTACAGGAAAGGGGTATCAATGCGGACAAACAATGGGCTGGATTTTCGCCTGTTGCCGTCTCTGTTTTCACTCCGGAGGGGCGGTAATGGCAATGGAAAGCATTCCCGGCCAGCTTCCAGCACACCGCCGGGACATTCGGTGCCAGGTTTGCGGGGCACGGAGCAGTACCGCCTGGGAGATGCGAGCCGGTGTGCAACGCCCCTGGTTGCGACACCTGTTATATATTAATGCTTGGGGGTCACCAGACACCAGAGGGCACCGTGGTCGGAGGTCATCGGGCTGTACGCATCTGGCATGTGTGCTTGGTCACCTGTCTATAAGCTGGGTGTCTTTGTCACGCTGGCACTCTCGAGCTGGAATAAAGATGGATCAGGTTGCACCTGAGTGAGTTTACAGTAACCAGACTCTTCAGTCATTACAATTGGCGACGAGGTAATTTAAGAACCCTTTGGAATGCACAATTGGCATGGTTGGAATCCTGGAGAGATTCGTGGAGGGCGAGGATTGGGCGGATTTCGTCGACCGCCTGGATCAGTATTTTGTGGCCAACGGCATGGAGGCAGAGGCCCACGCAGTTAAGCGCAGGGCAGTTCTCCTCACCTTTTGTGGTCCGAAAGTTTACGACCTCATGAAGAATCTACTCTCACCTGTACGTACAGTGGAAACATAGAAACATAGAAACATAGAAAATAGGTGCAGGAGTAGGCCATTCAGCCCTTCTAGCCTGCACCGCCATTCAATGAGTTCATGGCTGAACATGCAACTTCAGTACCCCATTCCTGCTTTCTCGCCATACCCCTTGATCCCCCTAGTAGTAAGGACTACATCTAACTCCTTTTTGAATATATTTAGTGAATTGGCCTCAACTACTTTCTGTGGTAGAGAATTCCACAGGTTCACCACTCTCTGGGTGAAGAAGTTTCTCCTCATCTCGGTCCTAAATGGCTTACCCCTTATCCTTAGACTGTGACCCCTGGTTCTGGACTTCCCCAACATTGGGAACATTCTTCCTGCATCTAACCTGTCTAAACCCGTCAGAATTTTAAACGTTTCAATGAGGTCCCCTCTCATTCTTCTGAACTCCAGTGAATACAAGCCCAGTTGATCCAATCTTTCTTGATAGGTCAGTCCCACCATCCCGGGAATCAGTCTGGTGAATCTTCGCTGCACTCCCTCAATAGCAAGAATGTCCTTCCTCAAGTTAGGAGAGCAAAACTGTACACAATACTCCAGGTGTGGCCTCACCAAGGCCCTGTACAACTGTAGCAACACCTCCCTGCCCCTGTACTCAAATCCCCTCGCTATGAAGGCCAACATGCCATTTGCTTTCTTAACCGCCTGTTGTACCTGCATGCCAACCTTCAATGACTGATGTACCATGACACCCAGGTCTCGTTGCACCTCCTCTTTTCCTAATCTGTCACCATTCAGATAATAGTCTGTCTCTCTGTTTTTACCACCAAAGTGGATAACCTCACATTTATCCACATTATACTTCATCTGCCATGCATTTGCCCACTCACCTAACCTATCCAAGTCACTCTGCAGCCTCATAGCATCCTCCTCGCAGCTCACACTGCCACCCAACTTAGTGTCATCCGCAAATTTGGAGATACTACATTTAATCCCCTCGTCTAAATCATTAATGTACAATGTAAACAGCTGGGGCCCCAGCACAGAACCTTGCGGTACCCCACTAGTCACTGCCTGCCATTCTGAAAAGCACCCATTTACTCCTACTCTTTGCTTCCTGTCTGACAACCAGTTCTCAATCCACGTCAGCACACTACCCCCAATCCCATGTGCTTTAACTTTGCACATTAATCTCTTGTGTGGGACCTTGTCGAAAGCCTTCTGAAAGTCCAAATATACCACATCAACTGGTTCTCCCTTGTCCACTTTGCTGGAAACATCCTCAAAAAATTCCAGAAGATTTGTCAAGCAGGATTTCCCTTTCACAAATCCATGCTGACTTGGACCTATCATGTCACCTCTTTCCAAATGCGCTGCTATGACATCCTTAATAATTGATTCCATCATTTTACCCACTACTGAGGTCAGGCTGACTGGTCTATAATTCCCTGTTTTCTCTCTCCCTCCTTTTTTAAAAAGTGGGGTTACATTGGCTACCCTCCACTCGATAGGAACTGATCCAGAGTCAATGGAATGTTGGAAAATGACTGTCAATGCATCCGCTATTTCCAAGGCCACCTCCTTAAGTACTCTGGGATGCAGTCCATCAGGCCCTGGGGATTTATCGGCCTTCAATCCCATCAATTTCCCCAACACAATTTCCCGACTAATAAAGATTTCCCTCAGTTCCTCCTCCTTACTAGACCCTCTGACCCCTTTTATATCCGGAAGGTTGTTTGTGTCCTCCTTAGTGAATACTGAACCAAAGTACTTGTTCAAGTGGTCTGTCATTTCTTTGTTCCCCGTTATGACTTCCCCTGATTCTGACTGCAGGGGACCTACGTTTGTCTTTACTAACCTTTTTCTCTTTACATATCTATAGAAACTTTTGCAATCTGCCTTAATGTTCCCTGCAAGCTTCTTCTCGTACTCCATTTTCCCTGCCCTAATCAAACCCTTTGTCCTCCTCTGCTGAGTTCTAAATTTCTCCCAGTCCCCGGGTTCGCTGCTATTTCTGGCCAATTTGTATGCCACTTCCTTGGCTTTAATACTATCCCTGATTTCCCTTGATAGCCACGGTTGAGCCACCTTCCCTTTTTTATTTTTACGCCAGACAGGAATGTACAATTGTTGTAATTCATCCATGCGGTCTCTAAATGTCTGCCATTGCCCATCCACAGTCAACCCCTTAAGTATCATTCGCCAATCTAGCCTAGCCAATTCACACCTCATACCTTCAAAGTTACCCTTCTTTAAGTTCTGGACCATGGTCTCTGAATTAACTGTTTCATTCTCCATCCTAATGCAGAATTGCACCATATTATGGTCACTCTTCCCCAAGGGGCCTCGCACAATGAGATTGCTAATTAATCCTCTCTCATTACACAACACCCAGTCTAAGATGGCCTCCCCTCTAGTTGGTTCCTCGACATATTGGTCTAGAAAACCATTTCCTTATGCACTCCAGGAAATCTTCCTCCACCGTATTGCTTCCAGTTTGGTTAGCCCAATCTATGTGCATATTAAAGTCACCCATTATAACTGCTGCACCTTTATTGCATGCACCCCTAATTTCATGTTTGATGCCCTCCCCAACATCCCTATTACTGTTTGGAGGTCTGTACACAACTCCCACTATCGTTTTTTGCCCTTTGGTGTTCTGCAGCTCTACCCATATAGATTCCACATCATCCAAGCTAATGTCCTTCCTAACTATTGCATTAATCTCCTCTTTAACCAGCAATGCTACCCCACCTCCTTTTCCTTTTATTCTATGCTTCCTGAATGTTGAATACCCTTGGATGTTGAGTACGAGGAAAAAGGGGATGAGGAATTGAGTACATTGGTGGGTAACCATCTGAAGCCACAAGAGGGTTCATCATATCACGCTACCATTTCTACACGCATGTTCATGCTGAGGGATAGGTCATGTCAGGATTTGTCGCCGACCTGCGACGTCTTGCAGAGCCGTGTAAGTTTGGGAACATGCTGGAAGACATGCTGCGTGATGTCTTCGTGATAGGCATCGGCCATGATGCGATCCTCAGGAAGCTGTTGCCTGCAGAGACGCTGGATTTGAAAAAGGCCATCGCGACTGCCCAGGCTTGCATGACGATGGATGATAAGTTGAGGCAGATATTTTCGACGAGTCGGAGTTCCACAGCAAGTACTGTAAACAAGTTGGTGTCGTTTTCGGGCAGAGCTGCTTACACGAAACCTGCCACTGCTCAGAGCCCGCCAACTGGTTCGAACCAGATTTCACCCTGTTGGCATTGTGGGGGCAATCATCGGCCTCATCAGTGTTGGATTAGACAATACTCATGCAATGGATGTTCGAAAGTGGGGCATCTTCACAGGATATGTCCACAACCGAGCAAGCGTGGTGCCGCTCACCACGTGGTTGATGAGGACCAGTTCAGTGATGACCCGGATACGCAACCCAAGGAGGAAGTGAATGGCCTGTATTCGTTCCTGAGCAAGAGCCAGCCGATAGTCGTTAATGTGAAGCTGAATGTCATGCCTGTATCAATGGAGCTGGACACGGGTGCGAGCCAGTCGATAATGAGCCAAACGACATTCGACAAGCTGTGGGACACTAAGGCTGCGAAACCGAAGCTGAGTCCAGTCAATGCCAGGTTGCGTACTTACACTAAGGAACTCATATCGGTGCTCAGCAGTGCAGCAATCGAGGTGTCATATGACGGTGTGGTTCACGAGCTACCATTATGGATCATCCCAGGTAATGGTCCAACGCTGTTCGGCGGGAATTGGTTCGAGAAAATCAAGCTGAACTGGAATGATGTCCAGATGTTGTCCTTGGTGGATGATACTTCGTGTGCTCAAGTATTGAAAAAGCTTCCTTCTTTGTTTGAACCGGACATTGGTAACTTTATGGGAGCCAAGGTGCAGATTCAACTAGACTCCAGTGCAAGGCCTGTCTATCACAAAGCTCGGTCTGTTCCATACATGATGAGGGAGAAGGTTCAAATTGAGCTTGACAGATTCCAGCGTGAAGGGATCATATCACCAGCTGAGTTTAACGAGTGGGCTAGTCCCATTGTTCCTGTGTTGAAGAGTGATGGCATTGTCAGGATTTGTGGAGACTACAAGGTTATGATTAACCGATTTTCGAAACAGGATCAGTATCTGCTACCGAGGGTTGATGACCTGTTCGCCATGCTAGTTGGTGGAAAGTCGTTCATGAAACTGGATCTGACATCGGCCTATATGACCCAGGAGCTTGTCGACAGTTTGAAAAAACTCACCTGCATCAACACCCATAAAGGACTGTTCGTCTACAACAGGTGTCCTTTGGGATTCGTTCGGTTGCAGCCATATTTCAGAGGAATATGGAGGGTTTACTGAAGTCTGTTCCTAGAACTGTCGTGTTACAAGATGACATTCTGGTCACAGGTCACGGCACTACTGAACATCTGAACAATCTTGAAGAAGTCCTGCAGCGTCTGGACAAAGTGGGACTCTGAAACGCTCGAAGTGTATATTCATGGCACCTGAAGTCGAAATCCTCGGGAGGAAGATTGCTGCTGATGGCATCAGGCCCACTGATTCAAAAACCAAGGCCATCAAAAATGCACCCAGGCCTCAGGCTGTGATGGAGCTGCTTTCGTTCCTTGGGCTACTCAACTACTTTGGTAATTTCTTACCCAGATTGAGCACTTTACTAGAGCCACTGCATGTGTTACTAAGAAAAGGCGACAACTGGGTCTGGGGTGCGTCTCAAGATGGAACCTTTGAGAAAGACAAGAATCTGCTATGTTCAAACAAGTTGCTTGTTCATTATGACCCGTGTAAGCGTCTTGTATTGGCCTGTGATGCTTCATCATATGGGGTTGGCTGCGTACACCAACAAGCAAATGAATCGGGCAAGCTAAAACCTGTTGCATATGCTTCGAGAAGTCTGTCTAAAGCGGAAAGAGCTTACTGTATAGTAGAGAAAGAAGCTTTGGCCTATGTGTATGGGGTAAAAAAAAATGCACCAGTACCTGTTTGGTCTTCGTTTTGAACTAGAAACGGATCACAAGCCACTCATTTCATTGTTTGCGGAAAACAAAGGTATTAATACCAATGCATCACCCCGCATTCAAATATGGGCGGTGGCATTGTCTGCCTATGATTACGTCATCCCTCATACTCCTGGTACTGAGAATTGTGTCGATGCACTGAGTCGTCTGCCCTTAACCACAATTGAGATGGAGACTCCTCAACCTGCAGATCCACTGTTAGTAATGGATGCTTTTGAGAGTGAAGGAACCCCTGTCACTGCTCAAAAGTTAAGATCTGGACCAGCCATGACCTTATTTTATCGGTTGTGAAACGGTGTGTCCTCAGTGGTGTTTGGTCTGTAATACCTATGGAGATGCGTGAGGAGACCAAACCTTACAACCGCCGCAAGGATGAGCTGTCCATTCAGTCAGACTGTTT
The DNA here is from genome assembly GCF_044704955.1 of Pristiophorus japonicus. Lineage (NCBI taxonomy): Eukaryota > Metazoa > Chordata > Chondrichthyes > Pristiophoridae > Pristiophorus > Pristiophorus japonicus. The sequence continues at coordinate 18,619,801 of NC_091995.1, read as the reverse complement.
ACTGTGGGGTAAGAAAGGTCGAGAAAAATTTGTACGTGAATTTCATAGCACTCATCCTGATATTGTCATGATGAAGTCCATTGCTAGGTCTCCTGCATGGTGGCCGGGAATTGATTCTGATCTGGAATCATGCATGCATCAGTGCAATACTTGCATGCAGTTAAGTAAAGTACCAGTGGAATCTACGCTGAGTCTTTGGTCGTGGCCATCCAAACCATGGTCGACGATCCACATTGATTTTGCGGGCCCGTTCCTAGGTAATATGTTTTTTGTTGTAGTCGATGTATATTCTCAGTGGATAGAGTGTGTTATTATATCATCCAGCACGTCTGCAGCTACCATTGAGAGCCTTCGTATCATATTTGCTACTCATGGTTTGCCTGACATTATTGTGAGCGACAACGGATCTTGCTTCACAAGTCTTGAGTTCCGGGAGTTCATGAAACTCAATGGCATCAGACATGTGAGATCAGCTCCATTCAAGGCTGCTTCTAATGGTCAAGCAGAGCATGCCATTCAAACAATCAAGCAACGTATGAAACGTGTAACTCAGGGCTCACTGCAGAGACGGTTGTCATGTATATTGCTCAGTTACAGGTCAAGACCTCATACGCTTACTGGGGTTCCTCCTGCTGAACTACTGATGAAGAGAAATCTCAAGACCAGGCTTTCTCTTGTTCATCCTGATTTGAATGATCGTGTTGAAAACAGACGTCAAAGTCAGCAATGGTGTCATGATCGTGCTGCCATGTCACGTGACATCTCGGTTAATGATCTGGTTTATGCACTGAACTATGGTCAAGGAAAGAAGTGGATTGCAGGCACTGTTGCAACCAAGGAGGGTAACCGAGTGTTTATTGTCATACTCAAGAATGGGCAAACATGCAGGAAATACCTTGATAGGTTAAACTGCGGCACACGGATGAACTGGAACCGAGAGAGGATGATGCAGTCAGTGACCGACCAACCATTGTTCACTCATCAGAGGACTCTGCTGATATTACTGACTCTGAACCTTCAGTCTCTGATGTGGTCATAGAAACATAGAAACAAAGAAAATAGGTGCAGGAGCAAGCCATTCGGCCCTTTGAGCCTGCACCGCCATTCAATATGATCATGGCTGATCATGCAACCTCGGTACCCCACCCCTGCCTTCTCTCCATACCCCTTGATCCCTTTAGCCATAAGGGCCACATCGAACTCCCTTTTGAATATGTCCAACGAACTGGAATCAACAACTTTCTGTGGCAGAGAATTCCACAGGTTCACAACTCTTTGGGTGAAAAAGTTTCTCTTCATCTCAGTCCTATATGGATTACCCCTTATCTTTAGATTGTGACTTCTGGTTCTGGACTTCCCCAACATCGGGAACATTCTTCCTGCAACTAACCTGTCCAAACCCATCAAAATTTTATAAGTTTCCATGAGATCCTCTCTCATTCTTCTAAATTCCAGTGAATATAAGCCTAGTCAATCCTGTCTTTCCTCATATGTCAGTCCTGCCATCCCGGGAATCAGTCTGGTGAACCTTCGCTATACTCCCTCAGTAGCAAGCACATCCTTCCTTAGATTAGGAGATCAAAACTGCACACAATGCTCAAGGTGTGGCCTCACCAAGGCCCTGTACAACTGCAGTAAGACCTCCCTGGTCCTATATTCAAATCCCCTCGCTATGAAGGCCAACGTGCCATTTGCTTTCTTAATCGCCTGCTGTACCTGCATGCCTACCTTCAATGACTGATGTACCATGACACCCAGGTCTCGTTGCACCTCCCCTTTTACTAATCTGTCACCATTCAGATAATAATCTGCCTTCCTGTTTTTGCCACCAAAGTTGATAACCTCACACTTATCCACATTATACTGTATCTGCCATGTATTTGCCCACTCACCTAACCCGTCCAAGTCACCCTGCAGCCTCCCAGCATCCTCCTCACAGCTCACACCACCACCCAGTTTAATGTCATCTGCAATCTTGGAGATATTACATTCAATTCCTTTGTCGAAATCATTAATGTATATTTTAATAAGCTGGGGTCCCAGGACTGAACCCTGCGGCACCCCACTAGTCACTGTCTGCCATTCAAAAAAGGACCCGTTTATTCCCACTCTATGCTTCCTGTCTGCAAACCAGTTCTCTATCCACGCCATTACATTACCCCCAATACCATGTGCCTTAATTTTGCACACTAATCTCTTGTGTGGGACCTTGTCAAAAGCCTTTTGAAAGTTCAAATATACCACATCCACTGGTTCTCCCTTATCCACTCTACTAGTTACATCCTCAAAAAACTCTAGAAGATTTGTCAAGCATGATTTCCCTTTCATAAATCCATGCTGACTTGGACCGATCCTGTCACTGCTTTCCAAATGCGCTGCTATTACATCTTTAATAATTGATTCCAGCATTTTCCCCACCACTAATGTCAGGCTAACTGGTCTATAATTCCCTGTTTTCTCTCTCCCTCCTTTTTTTAAAAGTGGGGTTACATTAGCTACCCTCCAATCCATAGGAACTGAACCAGAGTCCATGGAATGTTGAAAAATGACCACTAATGCATCTACTATTTCTAGGGCCACTTCCTTAAGTACTCTGGGATGCAGACTATCAGGCCCTGGGGATTTATTGGCCTTCAGTCCCTTCAATTTCCCCAACACAATTTCCTGACTAATAAGGATTTCCCTCAGTTCCCCCTTCTCACTAGACCCTCGGTCCCCTAGTATTTTCGGGAGGTTATTCGTGTCTTCCTTAGTGAAGACAGAACCAAAGTATTTGTTTAATTGGTCTGCCATTTCCTTGTTCCCCATTATGAATTCGCCTTATTCTGACTGCAAGGGACCTACATTAGTCTTCACTAATCTTTTTCTCTTCATATATCTATAGAAGCTTTTACAGTCAGTTTTTATGTTCCCTGCAAGCTTACTCTCATACTCTATTTTCCCCCTCCTAATTAAACTCTTAGTCCTCCTCTGCTGAATTCTAAATTTCTCCCAGCCCTCGGGTTTGCTGCTTTTTCTGGCCAATTTATATGCCTCTTCCTTGGATTTAACACTTTCTCTAATTTCCCTTGTTAGCCACGGTTGATCCACCTTCCCTTTTTTATTCTTAATGAAGAATTCTACCATATTATTGGTGTTCTAGACCAATATGTTGAGGAACCAACTAGAGAGCAGTTTGGGTAGCCCAATCAATATATAGATTAAAATCACCCATGATAACTGCTGTACCCTTATTGCATGCATCCCTAATTTCCTGTTTGATGCCATCCCCAGCCTCCCTACTACTGTTTGGTGGTCTGTACACAACTCCCACTAATGTTTTCTGCCCTTTGGTGTTTCGCAGTTCTACCCATATAGATTCCACATCATCCACGCTAATATCCTTCCTTACTATTGCGTTAATCTCCTCTTTAACCAGTAACGTTACCCCACCTCCTTTTCCTTCCTGTCTATCCTTCCTGAATATTGAATACCCCTGGATGTTGAGTTCCCAGCCTTGGTTACCCTGGAGCCATGTCTCCGTAATCCCAATTCCATCATATCCGTTAACAGCTGTCTGCACAGTTAATTCATCCACCTTATTATGAATGCTCCTCGAGACACAGAGCCTTCAGGCTTGTTTTTTTAACACTCTTTGTCATTTTAGAATTATGTTGTATGGTGGCCCTTTTTGATTTTTGCCCTTGATTTCTCTGCCCTCCACTTTTGCTTTTCTCCTTCCTACCTTTTGCTTCTGCCCCCTTTTTACTTCCCTCTGTCTCCCTGCATAGATTCCCATCCCCCCCTGCCATTTTTCTTTAAACCCTCCCCAACAGCACTAGCAAATACTCTGCCTTGGACATTGGTCCCAGGTGCAGGCTGTCCGGTTTGCACTGGTCCCACCTCCCCCCAGGATCGGTTCCAATATCCCAGGAATTTGAATCCCTCCCCCTTGCACCATTCCTCAAGCCACGTATTCATCTGAGCTATCCTGCAATTCCTACTCTGAATGCCCGCTCCCATCAGGCCGGCTACTCAGCCCTCAGTGTCAGGATGCTCACCCAGAGCCAAAGTTGAACTGAGACGATCAACTCCTGAGAGGAAGGCCCCAGAACGATTTTAAAAGGGGGATGTTGTTATGTATTAAGGCTTGGGGGGTCACCAGCAGAGGGCGCCGCGGTCGGAGGTCATCCGGCTGTACGCATGTGGCATGTGTGCTTGGTCACCTGTATATAAGCTGCATGTCTTTGTCACGCTGGCACTCTCGGGCTGGAATAAAGATGGATCAGGTTGCACCTGAGTGAGTTTACAGTAACCAGACTCTTGAGTCATTACAACACCGGCTCGATATTTGGTTTGCGCCCGATCAGTAGCGCCCCGCAGCGCCCCCTGGTGGGACCGCCTGTGAAAGCTGGCAGTCCGAACACTACCGGCCGCAGTGAGGGAAGGAATGTCTGATTGTTTTTTTATTTTTTTATTTTTTTATTTTTTGCGATTCATGTCGGTAATGTATTTGGGAATGTTTTTGGTGGAGTTTTTTTCTAGATTTTTTTTTAACACAGAAGCCTCTCTTAGGCCGCTCCGAGGCAGGCAGCTTAGCTCAGGATTTTCAGTTGCTCAGCCGGCCTAGCATCCGCTGCTCCACACTCGGGGCCCAGCTGGTGAATTTTGCGGCTGGAGACGCACACCATTTCCCGGCGCAATATTTACCGCCCCGCCCGGGTTTACACCGCAACAGAGGCGCGACCGAATTTCCACCCCAATGACTTCCCGATTTTGCTGAACAAAATCTTCCCGGCATTGCACTGTGCGTTAAAACCTCTTCTATTTCATCAGATGAGCCTCAAGAAACCATCCAGCCAACTGCAAGACAGTTCGATTTCAGTGAGCAACCTGTGCTCAATGAACTGGGGGAATCGCTCTTGCTCCCTGGAGAGACGAACATTTGGGGTAAGAACATCTTAAAAGGCTCATGGTTAAATCTACGCCTCCTATTCTTTTGATGCATAAAAAACAAATCTCATACCTTGTGTCTCCTCCCAAGATGTGCCCCCAGAGTACCCAACGTCCTACCAACGAGTGTACTTCCTCATTAATATTGACAAAACATGGAATGATGCTCAGATGTACTGCCGGACTCAGCACAAGGACCTACTCAGCATACGAGACCAGGAGGAGAATGACCGTACAGCCCGGCTGCTGAAGCATGATGCACAGAGCTGGATCGGGCTGTTCAACGAACACCAGTCCGATTACGGCTGGCAGTGGTCCAACGGAGACCGGGTCACCTTCTTGAACTGGGACAATTTCTACCCGATGGATTTCACCACCATGTCGGTCTGCGTTATCCAGTTCAACGGGCGTTGGAAGGATGTTCCATGCGACTTTGCCTTCCCTTTCATTTGTTACGCAGGTAATCCACTGATTGTACTGGAGCCCGCGGTGTGTATTGTCCGAGTACCGGCTCTCTGTGTTGGCTCTCTCTCTGGGGCGGTGGGGTGGGTCCGGTTCTTAGACTCGATGACATTGTTTGGTGAAATGTGAAGTTATCCACTTTGGTGGGAAAAATAGAAAAGCAGAGTATTTTTTAAACGGCGAGAGATTGGGAAATGTTGGTGTTCAGAGGGACCCGGGTGTCCTCATAACAATGAACATGCAGATACAGCAAGCAGTTAAAAAGCAAATGGCATGTTGTCCATTATTATAAGAGGATTTGAACACAAGAGTAAAGACGTCTTACTGCAATTATATAGGGCCCTGGTGAGACCGCACCTGGAGTATTGTGCACAGTTTAAGCCTCCTTATCTAAGGAAGGATATACTTGCCATGGAGGGAGTGCAACAAAGGTTCATCAGACTGATTCCTGGGATGGGGGGATTGTCCTATGAGGAGAGATTGAGTAGACTAGGCCTATATTCTCTAGAGTTTAGAAGAATAAGAGGTGATCTCATTGAAACATACAACATTCTTACAGGGTATATGCAGCAAGGATGTTTCCTCTGGCTGGGGAGTCTAGAACCAGGGGTCACAGTCTCAGAATAAGGGGTCGGCCATTTAGGACTGAGATGAAGAGAAACTTTTTCACTCAAAGGGTGGGGAATCTTTGGAATTCTCTATCCCAGAGGGCCGAGGTGGCTCAGGCTTTGAGTATATTCAAGATAGAGATCGATAGATTTTGTGGATATTAAGGGAATCAAGGGATATGGGAATAGGGCAGTAAAGTGGAGTTGAAGTAGAAGATCAACCATGATCTTATGAATGGTGGAGCAGACTTGAGGGGCAAAATGGCCTACTCCTGCTCCTAATTCTTAAGTTCTTAAATAATTACATAGGATTACATAGGGTATACAGCACAGAAACAGGCCATTCGGCCCAACCAGTCCATGCCGGCATTTATGCTCCACTCGAGCCTCCCCCTGACTTCCTCATCTAACTCCATCAGCATAACCCTCGATTCCCTTCTCCCTCAAATGCTGGTCTAGCCTCCCCTTAAATGCATCGATACTATTTGCTTCAACCACTCCCTGTGGCAGCGAGGTCCACATTCTCACCACTCTCTGGGTAAAGAAGTTTCTTCTGAATTCCCTATTGGATTTCTTGGTACTATCTTATATCGATGGCCTCTAGTTTTGCTCTTCCCCACAAGTGGAAACATTCTCTCTCTTTCCACTCAATAAAAATCTTTCAGAATTTTAAAGACCTATTAGGTCAGCCCTCAGCCGCCTTTTTTCAAGAGACCCAGCCTGTTGATCCTTTCCTGATATGTATACCCTCGCATTTCTGGTATCATCCTTGTAAATCTTCTCTGCACCCTCTCCAGTGCCTCTATATCCTTTGTATAATACGGCGACCAGAACCGTGCGCGGTACTCTAAGTGTGGTCCAACCAAGGTTCGATACAGGTTTAACATAACGTCGCTACTTTTCAATTACACCTCTAGAAATAAACCCTAATCTTTGATAGAGCTGTTCAAAATCATAAGAGTTCTGTTCAGAGTGGATAGCGAGAGACTGTTCCCATTGGCGGAAGGGTTCAGAACCTAAAGAGATTAAAGGTGACTGGCAGAGGATCCAAAGGCGACATAAGGAAAAACTTCTTCCCGCAGTGATGGTTATGATCTGGAATGCACTGCCTGAAAGAACGGTGGAGGTGGACTCAATCACAGCTTTCAAAAGGGAGTTGGATAAATATCTGAAGGAAAAAGATTTGCAAGGCTACGGGGAAGGGGGAGGGGGAAGGGTGGAACAAGTTGAAGTGCTCTTGCAGAGAGCCGGCACGGGCTCGATGGGCCAAATGGCCTATTTTTGTGCTGTAACCATTCTATGATTCCGTTCTATGAGATTCGTTATCGGGTTTGACCGAGTCTTGACACAGTCATAGCCCTGATTTTAACACCAGGTGGATTCCCCGCTCATGGCCTGAGTTAAAATTACAGTCGGGTCTCAAGATATCATCGGGCCGCAGTGTACATACATAAAGAAGGACCCTGTTGGCTCCGGGTGCCTGACTTGCTGCCTGCTCAGGTTAAAATTGCAGATGGTGTGACCATGCCTGCTTTCGGACCGGGTAAGAGCCGAGGCGACCTTAACTGTCCACCCGCCAGGTTTCTACTGAGCAAGTAGAACATAAGAACATAAGAAATAGGAACAGCAGTTGGCCATTTGGCTCCTCGAGCCTGCTCCGCCATTCAATAAGATCATGGCTGATCTGATCATGGACTCAGCTCCACTTTCCTGCCCGCTCCCCATAACCCTTTACTCCCTTATCGCTCAAAAATCTGTCTATCTCCACCTTAAATATATTCAATGACCCAGCCTCCACAGCTCTCTGGGTCAGAGAATTCTACAGATTTACAACACTCAGAGAAGAAATTCCTCCTTATCTCAGTTTTAAATGTGCGGCCCCTTATTCTAAGACTATGTCCCCTAGTTTTAGTTTCCCCTATGAGTGGAAATATCCTCTCAGCATCCACCTTGTCGAGCCCCCTCATTATCTTATAAGTTTCAGTAAGATCTCCTCTCCTTCGTCTGAACTGCAATGAGTATAGGCCCAACCTACTCAACCAATGTTCATACAGCAACCCCCTCATCTCTGGAATCAACCTAGTGAACCTTCTCTGAACAGCCTCCAATGCAAGTATATCCTTCCTTAAATACAGAGACCAAAACTGTATGCAGTACTCCAGATGTAGCCTCACCAATACCCTGTACAGTTATAGCAAGACTGCTCTGCTTTTATACTCTATCCCCTTTGCAATAAAGGCCAACATTCCATTTGCCTTCCTGATTACTTGCTGTACCTGCATACTCACTGTTTGTGTTTCATGCACAAGGACCCCCAGGTCGCTCTGTTCTGCAGCACTTTGCAATATTTCTCCATTTAAATTATAATTTTATTTTCTATTATTTCTGCCAAAGTGGATAACCTCACATTTTCCCACATTATACTCCATCTGCCAAATTTTTGCCCACTCACTTAGCCTGTCTATATCCCTTTGCAGATTTTTTGTGTCCTCCTCACAATTTGCTTTCCCACCCATCTTTGTATCATTAGCAAACTTGGCTACATTACACTCGGTCCCTTCATCCAAGTCATTAATATAGATTGTAAATAGTTGAGGACCCAGCACCGATCCCTGCGGTACCCCACTAGTCACTGTTTGCCAACCGGAAAATGACCCATTTATCTCGACTCTCTGTTTTCTGTTAGTTAGCCAATCCTCTATCTATGCTAATATATTACCCCCAGCCCCGTGAGCTTTTATCTTGTGCAGTCACCTCTTATGTGGCACCTTATCGAATGCCGTCTGGAAATCCAAATACACCACATCCACTGGTTCCCCCTTATCCACCCTGCTCATTGCAAATGTTGACATAAGAATTTATGACGCACGAAGTTGACAGAAAGTTAGCCACTAGAGCCGCATAGTTGTTTCACATGTGAGAAAGAATTGTACTCTTCACTGTGACGGGGCGGCAGTGTTTACCTATCACCACCGGTCTGAAATATGCCTGGATGTCAATCTGATTTGCTGATTTGTTATTGGCTTTTGGTGAGTTTGATACTTTGTTATCATTAAGCTGAAGGATGTTAGCATTAGGAATGGAGCACGTTTCTGTTCAAATACTCAATGTCAACTTTTGTTTAAAAGCTTCATTCACAAGATCATTCATTTATTGCTGGCAAGGCTGGCATTTATGGCCCATCTCGAGTTACCCCTTGAGAAGGTGGTGGTGAGCTGCCTTCTGGAATCGCTGCAGTCAGTGTGGTGAAGGTGCTGTGAGTTAGGGTACGAGCAGCAGAGCTTTGGATGAGCTCAAGTTCAATGAGGGTGTAAGATGGGAGGGTGGACAGGAGAACATTGGAAGGAATAGTGGAATCTGTCAAATAACACATTAATGTAATGTCATGCATGTTGGTATTACCAACAGACCGTGCGCTATCATTGAAAAAATATATATTTAGTCATTCATGGGATGTGAGCGTTGTTGGCAAGGCCGACATTTATTGCCCATCCCTAATTGCCCTTGAGAAGGTGGTGGTGAGCTGCCTTCTTGAACCGCTGCAGTCCGTGTGGTGAAGGTTCTCCCACATCATCATCATAGGCAGTCCCTCGGAGTCGAGGAAGACTTGCTTCCACTCTAAAACTAAATTCTTATGTGACTGAAGAGTCCAATGCGGGATCTACAGTCTCTGTCACAGGTGGGACAGACAGTGGTTGAAGGAAAAGGGTGGGTGGGGAGTCTGGTTTGCCACACGCTGGCTACGCTTGGTTTCTGCTTGTTCTCTCCAATGGGACTCAAGGTGCTCAGTGCCCTCCCGGATGCTCTTCCTCCACTTTGGGCCAGGGATTCCCAGGTGTTGGCTGAGATGTTGCACTTTATCAAGGAGGCTTTGAGGGTGTCCTTGAAGCGTTTTCTCTGCCCACCTGGGGCTCGCTTGTCGTGTTGAAGCTCTGCGTAGAGCGCTTGCTTTGGGAGTCTCGTGTCGGGCATGTGGATACTGGAGCTGCCCAACGGAGCTGATCGAGCGTGGTCAATGCTTCGATGCTGGGGATGTTGGTCTGAGTGAGAACACTGATGTTGGTGCATCGATCCTGCCAGTGGATTTGCAGGATCTTGCAGAGGCAGCGCTGGTGGTATTTCTCCAGCATTTTGAGGTGTCTGCTGTATATAGTCCAAGTCTCTGAGCCATATAGGAGGGCGGGTATCACTACAGCCCTGTAGACCATAAGCCAGATTTGCCAGATTTGCAGTCCTGGTCTTCAAATACTCTCTTCCTCAGGCGACCGAAGGCTGCGCTGGCGCACTGGTCATCGATGTCTACCCTTGTTGACAGTAGGCTCCCGAGGCATGGAAAATGGTCCATGTTGTCCAACACCTCGTGGTGGATTTTGGTACTCAGGGGGCAGTGCTGTGAGGTTAAACACCTGTAAGACAAAGGCCCTCTACCAACCTGGTTCTCCCACAGTGCTGTTATGGAGGGAATTCCAGGATTTTGACCCAGCGATGATGAAGGAACGGCCGATATATTTCCAAGTCAGGATGAGGCGTGATTTGGAGGGGAATTTGCAGGTGATGGTGTTCCCATGCGCCTGCTGCCCTTGTCCTTGTAGTTGGTAGAGCTCGCTGGTTTTGGAGGCACTGTCGAAGAAGCCTTGGCGAGTTGCTGCAGTGCATCTTGTAGACGATACATACTGCCGCTTCAGTACGCCAGTGGTGGAGGGAGTGGATGCCTTGAGATGTTGTACTGCCAGCCCTATACTATCTCACCTTGAACCTCATAGACTACCCCTACTGCACCAGTGTAAGGGTTCCATTATACGCATTACTTGCATCTCTGAGTACGATTGCCAGTTTAATTCATATTGGTGTCGCATTAGATGCTGAGAGGCTGTTTGATGCTGTGGGGCTCTTTAGAGGTTGAGAGGCTGTGTAGAGGCCAAGAGGTTGTTTCCCTTGGCTGGAGAGTCCGAGAACCACGGGTCACAGTCTCAGGATATGTTCCTTCACTCAGAGTGTTGTGAACCTTTGGAATGCTCTACCCCAGAGGGCTGCGATTGCTGAGTCGTTGAGTATATTCAAGGCTGAGATCGCTAGATTTTTGGACATGAAGGGAATCGAGGGAGATGCAGATGGGGTGGGAGAATGGCGGAGCAGGCTCGAGGGGCCGTGTTGCCTACTCCTGCTCCTATTTCTTATGTTCTTATTACTGAAATCCCTTGCGCTGTTATACCCGATAGACCTTTTGGATATAGTTGAAGCGCTGTTTACGCCATACTTTTAATAAACCTGCCTTCCCATCCGTTCAGTGCACACATGTCCTACGCGTTACATTTGTGACAACCGTGCTTTTAAATGCTCTTTCTGCTCCGATTTCAGACTAACAGGAAGCAGTCGGTTCCAGCTCAAGAAGGGATAAGCACGTGGAACTCCCGTGGGTAACTCGGCACATAACTCCAATGTCCTGAGAAGGAATCCTGACCATCCAACCCCCACCCCACCCGCCTCACCCTTAGAAAAGCGTATCCCACCGCTTCAATTTCTGCACCCTCGCCATGACCACCGCCGCCTGCATCCGCGATTGCTGGATTCACCGCGCACTCACCATGAAAACTACGACTCGGCAACAAAGTGACATTTTTACTTGCGCACCTCAACGCCCATTGGAGAGATTTGTACATTCCGCCGGCCAAATTGAACTAATGCAGCCGGTTAAGGGGCTGGATTTACACGATCAGATTCGGCCGACTGTTGCAGCCAGAGCAGTGGTTGAGTGACAGTTATTTTATGTTATTTTATGTAGAATGTTATTTTATGTAGAATTACAGCGAATGTACAGCACAGAAGCAGTCCATTCTGGCCAACCGGTCTCTGCCAGTGATTATGCTTCACCCGAGCCTCTCTTCATCTCACTCCATCGACATATCCTCCTGTCCCTTTCTCCCTCATGTACTTATCCAGCTTCCCCTTAAATATATCCCTGTTGTTTGCCTCAACCACCCCCTGTGGTAGCGAGCTCTACATTCTCACCAATCACTGGATAAAGAAGTTGCTCCTGAATTCCCGATTGGATTTCTTAGTGACTCTCTTATATTGATGGCCTCTAGTTCAGGTCTCCCCCACAACTAGAAACATTTCTACATCTAGCCCATCAAACCCCTTCATAATTTAAAGGATCACCATCAGGTCACCCCGCATTCTTCTCTTTTTTAGAGAAACGACCTCCAGCTTATTCAGTATTCCCTGATAGTTATAACTTCTCAGTTCTGGTACCATCCTTAATCTTTTTGTTTGCGCCTTCTCCATTGCCTCTATATCCTTTTTATAATAGGGAGACCAGAACTATGTGCAGTACACCAAGAGTGGTCTCACAGTACTCCAAATGTGATCCCATAGTACTCCAAGTGTGGTCCCACAGTACTCCAAGTGTGGTCCCACAGTGCTCCAAGTGTGATCCCACAATATTCCAAGTGTGATCCCACAGTGCTCCAAGTGTGGTCTCACAGTGCTCCAAGTGTGGTCCCACAGTATTCCAAGTGTGGTCCCACAGTATTCCAAGTGTGGTCCCACAGTGCACCAAGTGTGGTCCCACAGTGCACCATGTGTGGTCCCACAGTATTCCAAGTGTGGTCCCACAGTATTCCAAGTGTGGTCCCACAATACTCCAAGTGTGGTCCCACAGTATTCCAAGTGTGGTCCCACAGTATTCCAAGTGTGGTCCCACAGCGCTCCCACAGTATTCCAAGTGTGGTCCCACAGTTTTCCAAGTGTGGCCCCACACTGCTCCAAGTGTGGTCCCACAGTATTCCAAGTGTGATCCCACAGTATTACAAGTGTGGTCCCACAATACTCCAAGTGTGGTCCCACAGTGCTCCAAGTGTGGTCCCACAGTGCTCCAAGTGTGGTCCCACAGTGCTCCAAGTGTGATCCCACAGTGCTCCAAGTGTGGTCCCACAGTGCTCCAAGTGTGGTCCCACAGTGCTCCAAGTGTGGTCCCACAGTGCTCCAAGTGTGATCCCACAGTGCTCCAAGTGTGATCCCACAGTGCTCCAAGTGTGATCCCACAGTATTCCAAGTGTGGTCCCACAGTGCTCCACTCCAAGTGTGGTCCCACAGTGCTCCAAGTGTGGTCCCACAGTGCTCCAAGTGTGGTCCCACAGTGCTCCAAGTGTGGTCCCACAGTGCTCCAAGTGTGATCCCACAGTGCTCCAAATGTGGTCCCACTGTATTCCAAGTGTGGTCCCACAGTGCTCCAAGTGTGGTCCCACAGTACTCCAAGTGTGGTCCCACAGTACTCCAAGTGTGGTCCCACAGTACTCCAAGTGTGGTCCCACAGTGCTCCAAGTGTGGTCCCACAGTGCTCCAAGTGTGGTCCCACAGTGCTCCAAGTGTGGTCCCACAGTACTCCAAGTGTGGTCCCACAGTACTCCAAGTGTGGTCCCACAGTGCTCCAAGTGTGGTCCCACAGTGCTCCAAGAGTGGTCCCACAGTGCTCCAAGTGTGGTCCCACAGTGCTCCAAGTGTGGTCCCACAGTACTCCAAGTGTGGTCCCACAGTACTCCAAGTGTGGTCTTACTAAGGTTCTATACAATTTTCCCATAGTTTTCTCACTGTCTGTGTTACTCGGCTCCACTCATGGCTGTTCTTGCTGGGAAAACTGCTGCTTATCCAGAGCTGCCCACCATGTGTAGATACAGATGCCACAAAAGTGTTCCACTGAAATCTTACCAGTGCTTCTCTTGGTAAACACATATGTACAAAATTAATTGCCTCGCCCCTCTCAGCAACTGACCTCTTGCAGCTTTGCTATAAATTGAACACAGCCAATATACAGCGGTTATTATTTTACGTTTAAGTTGAACCCAGCTTGTGCTGCACCTTTGTGATCTGAAATTGATTCGCTGGATTTACGCTAAGCATCAGTAATTGCTCCGGAACTGCATTACCCTAATCACTGGCAGTCACCACGCTGCCAATTAGACTTGCAAATATGGTCCAATAAAGTCATCAGGAGCAGGACGAGTTGTGTCATGTCCTTTCTCTTCTTCCAGCACCTAGAAATTTAATTTGGGTGGGCGGGGGTGTGTGAAAATCAACTTGCCCAGGGTGGGGTGTAAGATTGGGCTGTAGTAGATCGGTAACTCCGTTATACACCTCACGCAATTTTCTTCAATGGAAAGGAGAATGAGGCAGGGGGTATAATCTATATTGAGCCCCCATCAAAGTTGAATGTCACCCGCCATCTTGCGGTAACGGATTATATTCATGGTAAGAGTCGACCATTATATTTTAGGTCGCAGTTATGTGTACTAACAAAAGGGCCGCATTGTCTCTGATTGGCTTTCCTTTATCACATGACCTGATCAGTGCCCTTGGAGGATAAGCCACACCCAGAAGTTTCCCTGGAATGTGTAACTGGAACCGCCCAGCCCAAGTTCTAACTAATTTTGCAAAGTGTAATTCTATCCATTCTGACTTCAGAAGCCAGAGAGCATAGATCTCCACCAACCCAGCAAAAGCCTCCCCAGTTCCAACCAAAGTCCCTTACCCCAACGCAAGTGCATCCCTCCCCCAGCCGAAGTCCCTTAGCCCAGTGCAAGCTCATGACCTTACCTGCCCCACCCCTCCGCCATAGATGGAGCATTGTGTGTGCGTCACAGATTATTAACAGGTTTATTGGGTATGAAGTGACTAGTGACAGTGTCGAGACTTCTGGATATCATCCACTCCAACGATATCCCTTGTAACACCCACACCGAGCCTTCCGAGAAATCGGGTGTGAGAGTAAGGTGGGTTGGAAGAACGTAAACTGTCTTCCCTGAGTTCCCTCTCTCTCCCTTACCCTCTCTCTTTCCGTCTCTCTATACCCGCAATATGTCTCTCTCTCGCTCTGCCCTCGTGCCTCTCAATCCGCCCGTCACCTCTCTCCCCCCTCCCATCCCCTCTCTCTCCCCCTGCCCATCGCCTCTCTCCCCCCCGCCTGTCCCCTCACTCCCCCCGCCACCCGTCACCTCTCTCCCCCCTCCCGTCCCCTCTCTCCCCCTCCCGTCCCCTCTCTCCCCCCGCCCGTTGCTTCTCTACCCCCGCCCGTCCCCTCTCTCCCCCCGCCCGTCACCTCTCTCCCCCCTCCCGTCCCCTCTTTCCCCCCGCCCGTCACCTCTCTCCCCCTCCCATCCCCTCTCTCTCCCCCCCGCCCGTCCCCTCTCTCCCCCCGCCCGTTGCTTCTCTACCCCCGCCCGTCCCCTCTCTCCCCCCGCCCGTTGCTTCTCTACCCCCGCCCGTCCCCTCTCTCCCCCTCCCGTCCCCTCTTTCCCCCCGCCCGTCCCCTCTCTCCCCCTCCCGTCCCCTCTCTCCCCCCGCCCGTTGCTTCTCTACCCCCGCCCGTCCCCTCTCTCCCCCCGCCCGTCCCCTCTCTCCCCCCGCCCGTCACCTCTCTCCCCCCGCCCCTCGCCTCTCTCTCCCCCCGCCCCTCGCCTCTCTCTCCCCCTGCCCATCCTCTCTCTCTCCCCCCGCCCATTGCCTCTCTCTCTCCCCCCGCCCGTCCCCTCTCTCTCTCCCCCCGCCCATTGTCTCTCTCTCTCCCCCTGCCCATCCTCTCTCTCTCCCCCCGCCCATTGCCTCTCTCTCTCCCCCCGCCCGTCCCCTCTCTCTCTCCTCCCGCCCGTCACCTCTCTCTCCCCTCGCCCGTCCCCTCTCTCCCCTCGCCCGTCCCCTCTCTCCCCTCGCCCGTCCCCTCTCTCCCCTCGCCCGTCCCCTCTCTCCCCTCGCCCGTCCCCTCTCTCCCCCCCGCCCGTCACCTCTCTCCCCCCCGCCCGTCACCTCTCTCTCCCCCGCCCATCACCTCTCTCTCTCCCCGCCCATCACCTCTCTCTCCCCCGCCCATCACCTCTCTCTCTCCCCGCCCATCGTCTCTCTCTCCCCCGTCCCCTCTCTCTCCCCCCGTCACCTCTCTCCCCCCGCCCGTCACCTCTCTCTCTCCCGCCCATCACCTCTCTCTCTCCCCCCGTCACCTCTCTCCCCCCCGCCCGTCACCTCTCTCTCTCCCGCCCATCACCTCTCTCTCTCCCCCCGCCCATCACCTCTCTCCCCCCGTCGCCTCTCTCCCCCCGCCCATCGTCTCTCTCTCCCCCCGTCCCCTCTCTCCCCCCCGCCCGTCCCCTCTCTCCCCCCCGCCCGTCACCTCTCTCCCCCCTGCCCGTCGCCTCTCTCTCCCCCCGCCCATTACCTCTCTCTCCCCCCGCCCTTCCCCTCTCTCTCCCCCCCCACCCATCCCCTCTCTCTCCCCCATCCCCTCTCTCTCCCCCGTCACCTCTATCTCTCCCCCCGCCCATCACCTCTCTCTCCCCCCGCCCGTCGCCTCTCTCTCCCCGCCCGTCGCCTCTCTCTCCCCGCCCATCGCCTCTCTCTCCCCCCGTCCCCTCTCTGTCCCCCCGTCCCCTCTCTCCCCCCCGCCCGTCCCCTCTCTCCCCCCCGCCCATCACCTCTCTCCCCCCCCACCCATCACCTCTCTCTCCCCCATCCCCTCTCTCTCCCCCATCCCCTCTCTCTCCCCCATCCCCTCTCTCTCCCCCATCCCCTCTCTCTCCCCCATCCCCTCTCTCTCCCCCGTCCCCTCTCTCTCCCGCCCATCACCTCTCTCTCTCCCCCCGCCCATCACCTCTCTCCCCCCGTCGCCTCTCTCCCCCCGCCCATCGTCTCTCTCTCCCCCCGTCCCCTCTCTCCCCCCCGCCCGTCCCCTCTCTCCCCGCCCGTCGCCTCTCTCTCCCCGCCCGTCCCCTCTCTCTCCCCGCCCATCGCCTCTCTCTCCCCCCCGTCCCCTCTCTGTCCCCCCGTCCCCTCTCTCTCCCCCCGTCCCCTCTCTCTCCCCCCGTCACCTCTCTCTCCCCCCGCCCATCACCTCTATTTCTCCCCCCGCCCATCACCTCTCTTCCCCCCCCGCCCGTCACCTCTCTCTCCCCCCCCAACCCGTCACCTCTCTCCCCCCGCCTGTCTCCCCCCTCCCCTACCGTGTGTCTCTCCCCGCCGCCCGCATGCTCGGAGAAACAACGTGGCCAATTGCAGGGCCCCACTTCCGGTTCCGTGCGGGAAGCGTTGGGGGCGGAGTCCAGAGTGTGCAGGCGCAGAAGGACAGAGAAAGGACAGTACTAATAGTCACTCTGTATATTTAATTTACTCCACCATCTACAAGGCACAAGTCAGGAGTGTGATGGAACACTCTCCACTTGCCTGGATGAGTGCAGCTCCAACAACACTCGAGAAGCTCGACACGATCCAGGATAAAGCAGCCCGCTTGATCGGCACCCCATCCACCACCTTAAACATTCATTCCCTCCACCACCGGTGCACAGTGGCTGCAGTGTGTACCATCTACAAGATGCACACCAAGTCTTCTTTAGCAGCATCTCCCAAACCCACGACCTTTTCCACCTCAAAGGACAAGGGCAGCAGGTACATGGGAACACCATCACCCTCCACGTTCCCCTCCAAGTGACACACCATCCCAGTAGCACTGCACGGTCGGAGGTGCCGTCTTTCGGGTGAGACGTTAAACCAAGGCCCCGCCTGCTCTCTCGGGTGGACGTAAAATATCTCACGGCTACTATTTCGAAGAAGAGCAGGGAAGTTATCCCCAGTGCCCCGGCCAATATTTATCCCTCAATGAACAGCATCCTGACTTGGAAATACATCGGCCGTTCCTTCATCGTCGCTGGGTCACAATCCTGGAACTCCCTCCCTAACAGCACTGTGGGAGACCTTAACCACACAGACTGCAGCTGATCATGAAGGCAGCTCACCATCACCTTCTCAGCCAGTTGGCTGGGTGCACAAGAGATCTGCAAGACACCCCATGGAGCTGTATAACACTATTGGGAGAAGATAAACATTAATAGGGGGCGGGCAAGAGAAGGTCCCACACAAGAGATTGGTGTGCAAAATTAAAGCACATGGTATTGGGGGTAATGTACTGACGTGGATAGAGAACTGGTTGGCAGACAGGAAGCAGAGAATCGGAATAAACGGGTCCTTTTCGGAATGGCAGGCAGTGACCAGTGGGGTGCCGCAGGGTTCAGTGCTGGGACCCCAGCTATTTACAATATACATCAATGATTTAGATGAAGGAATTGAGTGTAATATCTCAAAAGTTTGCAGATGACGCTAAGCTGGGTGGCGGTGTGAGCTTTGAGGAGGATGCTAAGAGGCTGCAGGGTGACTTGGACAGGTTAGGTGAGTGGGCAAATGCTTGGCAGATGCAGTATAATGTGGATGAATGTGAGGTTATCCACTTTGGTGGGAAAAACAGGAAGGCAGAATATTATCTGAATGGTGACAGATTAGGAAAAGGGGAGGCGCAATGAGACCTGGGTGTCATGGTACATCAGTCATTGAAGTTTGACATGCAGGTACAGCAGGCGGTAAAGAAGGCAAATGGCATGTTGGCCTTCATAGCTAGGGGATTTGAGTATAGGAGCAGGGAGGTCTTACTGCAGTTGTACAGAGCCTTGGTGAGGCCACACCTGGAACATTGTGTTCAGTTTTGGTCTCCTAATCTGAGGAAGGATGTTCTTGCTATTGAGGGAGTGCAGCGAAGGTTCACCGGATTGATTCCCGGGATGGCAGGACTGACATATGAGGATCAACTGGGCTTGTATCCACTGGAGTTTAGAAGAATGAGAGGAGATCTCATAGAAACATTCAAAATTCTGACAGGATTGGACAGGTTAGAGGCGGGAAGAATGTCCCCGTTGCTGGGGAGTTCCTAAACCAGGGGTCACAGTCTAAGAATAAAGGGTAAGCCATTTAGGACCGAGATGAGGAAAAACTTCTTCACTCAGCGAGTGGTTAACCTGTGGAATTCTCTACCGCAGAGAGTTGTTGAGGCCAGTTTGTTAGATATATTCAAAAGGGAGTTAGATATGGCCCTTACGGCCAAAGGGATCAAGGGGTATGGAGAGAAAGCAGGAAAGGGCTACTGAGGTTGAATGATCAGCCATGATCTTATTGAATGGTGATAGAGGCTCAAAGGGCCGAATGGCCTACTCCTGCACCTATTTTCTATGTTTCTATGTTTCTAAAAGTGGCGGGGAAAAAAAGAATGAAGTGAAGACTTGAATTTTGAATTTCCCGCCCTTCGGCCAGCTTGGGAAGAGGTGGAGGGCGGGGTGCAGTTTAGTTCCTGAATTGTAAAACACTCTAATCAGAGCGCGCGGAGTCACCCAATCAGCCCGGTGTGATTTCAGCCGCACAGACGACAGATGTGAACTATCGGTTGCGGTGCGACCAATCAGGTGTGGCTGTGGCCGGAATCAATTTGCACATAGCAAGCTCCCACAAACAGCAATGTGATAATGACCAGATAATCCATTTTTTTTTTCTGTTGACTCAGGGATAAATATTGGCCGGGACACCGGGGAAATAGTGGCATGGGATATTTGAGGCCAGACAGAGCCTCGGTTTAACATCTCATCCAACAGACGGCACCTCTGACAGTGCGGCACTCTCTCAGCACTGCACTGGGAGGCGTCAGCCTAGATTTCTTTTGTGCTCAAGTACCCAAATTGGGATTTGAACCCACGACCTTCTGTACTAGGAGGTGATCGTGGACCAGGAGAGGTGCGAGTTCAGGGCCCAGAAGAGACGAGGGCCCAGGGGCAGCACGGGCCAGCCCACACTGCAATATGTGAGCGCACTAGGTCCGTGCAGCAGAGCAGGTCTCCAGTCGTCTTGGTTAATCCTTGCTACTGGACCAACACCTAGCTCTATCCAGCCCGTGTGGTGGCTGGTGTGCAATGGTCACCACACGTTAAAAACAATCCACGCCAACCCAACTTCCACCCTTCAAGATTTAGTTTGGACCTGGAATTTTAGGTCAATCATTGAAACACCTGTGAACTTTTTGATGTGGAAGCAAGTCATCCTCGATTTGAGGGATTGCCTATGGTGATGTACTGGGAGTGTCAGCCTAGATTTTTTTGTGCTCAAGTACCTGGAGTGGGACTTGAACCCACAACCTACTGCACTGGGAGTATCAGCCTAGATTTATGTGCTCAAGTACCCAGAGAGTGGGACTTGAACCTACCACCTTCAGTCCTGGGAGTGTCAGCCTAGATTTATGTGCTCAAGTACCCAGAGAGTGGGACTTGAACCTACCACCTTCAGTCCTGGGAGTGTCAGCCTAGATCTATGTGCTCAAGTACCCAGAGTGGGGACTTGAACCCACTACCTTGTGACTGAGCCACTGGCTGGCACTTGTTCGGCGGGGGGGGGGGGAGGGGGATTGAAAAACGCTCCAATCAGAGCGCGCGGATTCACCCAATCAGCGCGGTGGGATTCCCGCCGCACGGACGACAGATGTAAACCAATCGGCTTGGAGCAAGCGGATGCGGTGCGACCAATCAGGTGTGGCTGCGGTCCGAACCAATCAGCGTGGGGGGGAGTGGAGGAGCGGGAGCCTTTAAAAGACGGGCGCGGGGGGTGCTGAGCGGCTATTCGGGTTCTCGGAGTAGCAAGAGAGAGAGAAAGAGAGGAAAAAATGGCCAGGACCAAGCAGACGGCGCGCAAGTCGACCGGGGGTAAAGCTCCCCGCAAACAGCTGGCCACTAAAGCGGCCCGCAAGAGCGCCCCGGCCACGGGCGGTGTGAAGAAGCCGCACCGTTACCGGCCCGGCACAGTGGCCCTGCGGGAGATCCGCCGCTACCAGAAGTCCACCGAGCTGTTGATCCGCAAGCTGCCCTTCCAGCGCCTGGTCCGCGAGATCGCGCAGGACTTCAAGACCGACCTGCGCTTCCAGAGCTCGGCCGTCATGGCCCTGCAGGAGGCCAGCGAGGCCTATCTGGTGGGGCTGTTCGAGGACACCAACCTGTGCGCCATCCACGCCAAGCGAGTCACCATCATGCCCAAGGACATCCACCTGGCGCGGCGCATCCGCGGCGAGCGCGCCTGAGCCTCCCTTCCCCCCCGGTCCGCGCACACACAACGGCTCTTTTCAGAGCCACCCCCCAACCCGGTCACCAGAAAGGGCAGGAACCAGCGTTTATAGCCGGCCCTGAACCCGGGACACACACTGTCCCTCTTCCCCCATACAGGGAAATCATTTCACATTCAAGTTCCACATTCAAACATTACAACATGCCCCCAATATTCAATCTCTTACTGATCCTAAAAACAAATCTTCGTCCCACCCCAGGCCCCCCGCACATGAGTTCCCAGACGATTTAACATCTGTCATTTGAATGCGATGTCTACATGATTTTATATACCGGCCTCTAATTTCCAATAATCATAACTTAACACAGAAAATATGAGCAGGTCGCTCAGCCCTTCGAGTCTGCACCACTATTCTATAAAATCATGGCTGATCATTCCCTCGGTACCCCTTTCCTGCTTTCTCTCCATACCCCTTGATCCCTTTAGCCGTAAGGGCCATATCTAACTCCCTCTTGAATATATCCAATGAACTGGCATCAACAACTCTGCGGCAGGAAATTCCACAGATTAGTGAAGAAGTTGCTCCTCATCTCAGTCCTAAATGGCCTACCCCTTATCCTTAGACTGACCCAATACAGGGAAATCATTTAACATTCAAGTTCCATAATCAAACCAACATGCCCCATATTCAATCTCTTCTTGAAACAAGTCCCCCAGACCCTGCACATGAGTTACCAGACGATTTAACATCTAATTTGAATGAGATGTCTACATGATACTTTAATTTTGTGTATACCAGCCTCCTTTATGTAATCTCCAATAATCATAAATCTACATCTCCCCAGGCCCTTCACAGGAGAATCATAGGAACATTTAACATCTGTATTCTCTTAATAATCAAAGATCTTAGCTTTCCCCCTGTCACACTTCCCCACATTGCATTCCATTTGTCATGTTCTTGCCCTCTCAGGCTCTCTGCAGCCTCTGGATTATATTGGGGCAGATGACCACAAGCTTGATCAGAGCTAATACATTTGAGTTGGTGTCAGACATAGAAACATAGAAAATAGGTGCAGGAGTAGGCCATTCGGCCCTTCTAGCCTGCACCGCCATTCAATGAGTTCATGGCTGAACATGCAAATTCAGTACCCCATTCAGGAGCAACATGATGGCTGGGCATCCATTTATTGACTAAAATGTAATATTCCAATGTTCATACATGGTCTATGGAAGCTTCAGCGCCTCGTTCAATTAGGCACTTTGCCATTTACAACTCCTCTGGACCCATCTTTTGTTTCTTGTCCCATAACCAGCTCTTGCTCCTTCGCCTTGCACCATCCCATTTGGCATTTAATCACTCCTGACCACAGACTTTCCCTTGTGTTCTTTCCTCCCCTTTTATTTTATTTGTTCTGGGATGTGGGTATCGCTGGCAAGGCCAGCATTTATTGCCCATCCCTAATTGCCCTTGAGGAGGTGGTGGTGAGCCACCTTCTTGAACCGCTGCAGTCCCGTGTGGTGAAGGTACTCCCACAGTGCTATTAGGGAGGGAGTTCCAGGGTTCTGACCCAGCTACGATGAAGGAACGGCCAAAATATTTCTAAATCAGGATGGTGTGTGACTTGGGGAGGAACGTGAAGATGGTGGTGCTCCCATGCGCCTGCTGCCCTTGTCCTTCTCGGTTGCTGAGGTCACGGGTTTGGGAGGTGCTGCCAAAGAAGCCTTGGCGAGTTGCTGCAGTTCACCTTGTAGATGGTACACATTGCAGCCACGGTACAGTGTTGGAGGGAGTAATGTTTAAGGTCGTGGATGGGGTGCCGATCAAGCGGGCTGCTTTGTCCTGGATGGTGTCGAGCTTCTCAAGTGTTGTTGGAGCTGCATTCCTCCAGGCAAGTGGAGAGTATTCCATCACACTCCTGACTTGTGCCTTGTAGGTGGTGGAAAGGCTTTGGGGAGTCGGGAGGTGAGGCACTCACCGCAGAATACTCAGCCTCTGACCCGCTCTTGTAGCTACAGTATTTATGTGGCTGGTCCAGTTAAGTTTCTGGTCAATGATGACCCCCAGGATATTGATAGTGAGAGATTCGGCGATGGTAATGTCATTGAATATCAAGGGGAGGTGGTTATACTCTTGATTGTTGGAGATAGTCATTGCCTGGCACTTGCGTGGCACGAATGTTACTTGCCACATTAGCTCAAGCCAGAATGTCATCCAGGTCTTGCTGCATGCAGGTGTAGACTACTTTATTTTATGAAGAGTTGCGAATGGAACTGAACACTGTCATCAGCGAACATCCCCACTTCTGACCTTATGATGGCGGGAAAGTCATTGATGAAGCAGCTGAAGATAGTTGAGTCGAGGACACTGCCCCGAGGAACTCCTGCAGCGATGTCCTGGGCTGAGATGATTGATCACCACAACCATCTTCCTTTGTGCTCGGTATGACTCCAGCCAGCGGAGAATTTTCCCCTGATTCCCATTGACTTCTGTTTTACTAGGGTTCCTTGGTGCCACACTCAGTGAAATACTGCCTTGATGTCGAGGGCAGTCACTCTCACCTCGCCTCTGGAATTCAGCTCTTTTGCCCATGTTTGGACCAAGGCTGTAATAAGGTCTGGGCATCAGTGAGCAGGTTATTGGTGAGTAAGTGCCACTTGATAGCACTGTCGACAACACCTTCCATCACTTGGCTGATGATTGAGAGTAGACCGATGGGGCGGTTATTGGCCGGATTGGATTTGTCCTGCTTTTTGTAGACATGTCATGCCTGGGTAGTTTTCCACATTGTCGGGTAGATGCCAGTATTGTAGCTGCACTGGAACAGCTTGGCTAGATGCCTGACTAATTCTGGAGCACAAGTCTTCAGCACAACAGCCAGGATGTTGTCAGGGCCCATAGCCTTTGCTGTATCCAGTGTGTTCAGCCATTTCTTGATATCATGTGCGTGAATCGAATTGGCTGAAGACTGGCTTCTGTGATGGTGGGGACCTCAGGAGGAGGCCGATATGGATCATCCACTTGACACTTCTGGCTGAAAAGGGTTGTAAACGCTTCAGCCTTGTCTTTTGCATTCACGTGCTGGACTCCGCTATCATTGAGGATGGGATATTCATGGAGCCTCCTCCTTCCTTTAGGTGTTTAATTGTCTGCCATCATTCACGATGGAAGTGGCAGGACTGCAGAGCTTTGATCTGATCCGTTGGTTGTGAGATTGATTAGCTCTGTTTATAGCATGCTACTTCTGCTGTTCAGCATGTAGTCCTGAGTTGCAGCTTTCCCAGATTGATCCCTCATTTTTAGGTTCACCTGGTGTTGCTCCTGGCATGCTCTTCTGCACTCGTCATTCTGCCTCTGTGCTAATCGTTAACTTCTTGCAGTTTTGAAGGAAGTCTCTTTCCCCCTGGCTGGAGAGTCT
Organism: Pristiophorus japonicus; assembly: GCF_044704955.1. NCBI lineage: Eukaryota > Metazoa > Chordata > Chondrichthyes > Pristiophoridae > Pristiophorus > Pristiophorus japonicus. The sequence continues at coordinate 18,595,479 of NC_091995.1, read as the reverse complement.
AGAACTAGAGGGCCAATCTCAGGATAAGGGATCAGCCATTTCGGACAGAGATGAGGAGGAATTTCTTCACTCAGAGGGTAGTGAATCTTTGAAATTCTCTAGCCCAGACGGCAGTGGATGCTCAGTCGTTGAGTATATTCAAGGCAGAGATCGATAGATTTTTTAACTCTAGGGAAATCAAGGGATATGGAGATCGGGCAGGAAAGTGGAGTTGAGGTCGAAGATCAGTCATGATCTTAATGAATGACGGAGCAGGCTCGAGGGGCCGAATGGCCGACTCTTGCTCCTATTTGTTATGTGTTTAAAGGTCATTGATCTGAAAAGTTTCCCTTTCCACAGATGCTGCCTGGCCTACCACTTCATCCCCCTGTTTCTGCCTGGAAAATCAAATCGCAGGGGGTAGCCTGGAGGAGGAATTCATAGAATGCATACGGGATTGTTTCTTAGAACAGTATGTAACAGAGCCTTCAAGGGAGCAAGCCATTTTGGATCTCGTCCTGTGTAATGAGACAGGAAAAATAAACAATCTCCTCGTAAAAGATCCTCTCGGAATGAGTGATCACAATATGGTTGAATTTGTAATACAGATTGAACAAAGGGGACTACAGTGGGATGAGGGCAGAGTTGGCTAAAGTAGACTGGAAACAAGGACTAAACGGTGGCACAATTGAGGAACAGTGGAGGACTTTTAAGGAGCTCTTTCATAATACGCAACAAAAATATATTCCAGTGAAAAAGAAAGGCGGCAAGAGAAGAGATAACCAGCCGTGGATAACCAAGGAAATAAAGGAAAGTATCAAATCAAAGACCAATGCGTCTCAGGTGGCCAAGGTTAGTGGGAAACTAGAGGATTGGGAAAATTTTAAGCAACAGCAAAGAATGACTAAAAAAGCAATAAAGAAAGGGAAGATAGATTACGAAGGTAAACTTGCGCAAAACATAAATACAGATAGTAAAAGCTTTTACAAATATATAAAACAGAAAAGAGTGACTAAAGTAAATGTTGGTCCCTTAGAAGATGAAAAGAGGGATTTAATAATGGGAAATGTGGAAATGGCTGAGACCTTAAACAATTATTTTGCTTCCGTCTTCACAGTGGAAGACACAAAAACCATGCCAAAAATTGCTGGTCATAGGAATGTGGGAAGGGAGGACCTTGAGATGATCACTATCACTAGGGAGGTAGTGCTGGACAGACTAATGGGACTGAAGGTAGACAAGTCCTCTGGTCCTGATGAAATGCATCCCAGGGTATTAAAAGAGATGGCGGAAGTTATAGCAGATGCATTTGTTATAATCTACCAAAATTCTCTGGACTCTGGGGAGGTACCAGCGGATTGGAGAGCAGCTAATGTAACGCCTCTGTTTAAAAAAGGGGGCAGGCAAAAGGCAGGTAACTATAGGCTGGTTAGTTTAACATCTGTAGTGGGGAAAATGCTTGAAACTATCATTAAGGAAGAAATAGCGGGACATCTGGATAGGAATAGTGCAATCAAGCAGACGCAGCATGGATTCATGAAAGGGAAATCATGTTTAACTAACTTACTGGAATTCTTTGAGGATATAACGAGCATGGTGGATAGAGGTGTACCGATGGATGTGGTGTATTTAGATTTCCAAAAGGCATTCGATAAGGTGCCACACAAAAGGTTACTGCAGAAGATAAAGGTACGCGGAGTCAGAGGAAATGTATTAGCATGGATAGAGAATTGGCTGGCGAACAGAAAGCAGAGAGTCGGGATAAATGGGTCCTTTTCCGGTTGGAAATCAGTGGTTAGTGGTGTGCCACAGGGATCGGTGCTGGGACCACAACTGTTTACAATATACATAGATGACCTAGAAGAGGGGACAGAGTGTAGTGCAACAAAATTTGCAGATGACACTAAGATTAGTGGGAAAGCGGGTTGTGTAGAGGACTCCGAGAGGCTGCAAGGAGATTTGGATAGGTTAAGCGAATGGGCTAAGGTTTGGCAGATGGAATACAATGTCGGAAAGTGTGAGGTCATCCACCTTGGGGGGAAAAAAAACAGTAAAAGGGAATATTATTTGAATGGGGACAAATTACAACATGCTGTGGTGCAGAAGGACCTGGGGGTCCTTGTGCATGAATCCCAAAAGGTTAGTTTGCAGGTGCAGCAGGTAATCAGGAAGGCAAATGGAATGTTGGCCTTCATTGCGAAAGGGATGGAGTACAAAAGCAGGGAGGTGTTGCTGCAACTGTATAAGGTATTGGTAAGGCCGCACCTGGAGTACTGCGTGCAGTTTTGGTCACCTTACTTAAGGAAGGATATACTAGCTTTGGAAGGGGTACAGAGACGATTCAATAGGCTGATTCGAGAAATGAGGGGGTTACCTTATGATGATAGATTGAGTAGACTGGGTCTTTACTCCTTGGAGTTCAGAAGGATGAGGGGTGATCTTATAGAAACATTTAAAATCATGAAAGGAATAGACAAGATAGAGGCAGAGAGGTTGTTTCCACTGGTCGGGGAGACTAGAACTAGGGGGCACAGCCTCAAAATACGGAGGAGCCAATTTAAAACCGAGTTGAGAAGGAATTTCTTCTCCCAGAGGGTTCTGAATCTGTGGAATTCTCTGCCCAAGGAAGCAGTTGAGGCTAGCTCATTGAATGTTTTCAAGTCAAAGATAGATAGATTTTTAACCAATAAGGGAATTAAGGGTTATGGGGAGAGAGGGTGTAAGTGGAGCTGAGTCCACGACCAGATCAACCATGATCTTATTGAATGGCGGAGCAGGCTCGAGGGGCTAGATGGCCTACTCCTGTTCCTAATTCTTATGTTCTTATGAAAGCGCTTTAATCCTGCTCTACTTCCCAAAGAATCGTATTTTAAATCCAGTTGAATTTGAGGGTTGTGCGAGAGTGTGTTAATGAAGTTGATGCATTGAATTCTTGATGAGCAGGAGGATGCAAAACCTGCTTTACCTCCATAATTCTTTATATGTCCTTGTAGTGTCAGCTAGTGGCTCAGTGAGTAGCACTCTCACCTCTGAGTCAGAGGGTTGTTGGTTCAAGTCCCACTCCAGAGACTTGAGCACAAAAATCCAGTGCAGAACTGAGGGAGCGCTGCACTGTCAGAGGTGCCGTCTTTCGGATGAGACGTTAAACCGAGGCCCTGTCTGTTCTCTCAAGTTGACGTAAAAGATCTTAGGGCACTATTTCGAAGAAGAGCAGCGTAGTTCTCCCATTGTCCTGGGCCAATATTTATTCCTCAACCAACATCACTAAAAAAGATTATCTGCCCATTATCACATTGCTGTTTGTGGGATCTTGCTGTGCGCAAATTGGCTGCCTCGTTTCCTACGTTACAACAGCGACTACGCTCCAAAAGCACTTCATTAGCTGTAAAGTGCTTTGAGACGCCCAGTGGTCATCTTGCCTCCTGATAAAGTGTAACATCCCCACCGACACCTGGAAATCCCTGGCCCAAGACTGCCCTAGGTGGAGGAAGAGCATCCGGGAGGGCGCTGAGCACCTCGAGTCTTGTCGCCGAGAGCATGCAGAAACCAAGCGCAGGCAGCGGAAGGAGCGTGCGGTAAACCAGACTCTCCAACCACCCTTTCCTTCAACGACTACCCCAGGTCCCGAACTACATGTTGAAGGGTGGAAGATGACTGTGCGTGGATTTTTTTTAACGTGTGGTGGCCGTTGCACACCAGCCACCACACGGGCTCGACAGAGCTAGGTCTTGGTCCAGTGGACGACTGGAGACCTGCTCTGCTGCACGGACCTAGTGCGCACACATATCGCAGTGTGGGCTGGTCCGTGCTGCCCCTGGGCCCTCGCCTCTTCTGGGCCCTGATCACATCCCTCGACGAATTCTTGCTGCTCCTTCGCCCCGACCTCGCTGCTCCTGCTGTACCTGCCCGCACTGCAGTCAGCCGTCTGAGAACTCACTTTTAGAGTGGAAGCGAGTCTTCCTCAATTTCGAGGTACTGTCTATGATGATCATGGTTGTGAAAGGCGCTTGTATAAATGCAAGTCTTTCTTCTTTTTATGACAACGTGTAGCACGAAGTTTAAATTAATGTTGCTTAAAAAAATGGTAAAATCTTTTACTTAAATATTTTATTAATGTTACTTTAAAAAAATGGCAAAATCTTTTACTTACATATTCTATTAATGTTACTTTAAAAAAATGGCAAAATCTTTTTACTTAAGTATTCTATACCTATCCTTTATGCCTTTTTGTTGCACTTTTACACATCTAAAATATATTGCTGAATATTTTTCAGCAGCCAAATTTCAGATTGTAGCTGAAATAAAAGGAGTTGAAATAGCTGTGTACTCAGCAGGTCTTGTGGGAGAGACAGAGACAAGAGTTGTCAGTGCAGGACTCAGCGGTCCGTGACGCAGGTCTGGGCGTCTGGCCAATAGGAAAAGGGGTCGCCTGCTGATCCTGTATTTGCATAACGGGGTCTATATAAGGCGGCGCGGCGGCGACGGCCAGGCAGCAGTGCGGAGCGGACAGGACAACATGCCGGAGATCGCCAGCAAGGTCATCGCCAAGAAAGGGGCCAAGAAGGCGGTCTCCAAGTCGCACCACAAGGGCGACCGCAAGCGCCGGCGGAGCCGCAAGGAGAGCTACGGCATTTACGTGTACAAGGTGCTGAAGCAGGTGCACCCCGACACCGGCATCTCGTCCAAGGCCATGAGCATCATGAACTCGTTCGTCAACGACGTCTTCGACCGCATCGCCTGCGAGGCCTCCCGCCTGGCCCACTACAGCCGGCGGCACACCATGTCATCGCGGGAGATCCAGACCGCCGTGCGCCTGCTGGTGCCGGGGGAGCTGGCCAAGCACGCCGTGTCCGAGGGCACCAAGGCGGTCACCAAGTACACCAGCTCCAAGTGAAGGGTTCTCCCAACAATACACACAACGGCTCTTTTCAGAGCCAACCTCACCCACTCTTGGCGGGGAGCTCTTGCCATCTTTTTATACCAGGATCCATTTGGGACATCCTCTTGACATTTGTTGCCCCATCATTTATACTTGGGCTATTTGAAACCGGGCTAGACCGCGCAGGTGCCAGAGAGGGTGTTTGAGTCTCGAGTCTGGGGTCACAAGCTCAATACTGGGTCGGCTGTTTAGGACTTTTGAGGATAACATTTTTTTTTTCACTCCGGGCTTGTCAAGACCGATCGATAGGGTTTTTGGACACCAAGGGAATGAAGATAGGGAGAGCAGGTGCAAAGGGAATGGCAGAGTAGGTGCGAGGGGCCAAATGGCCTCCTAATTCTTGTGTTTTATCTTGTAACTCAATGGGCTTGAACATTGGGATGCACCAATAATACAACAACCTTTCACTGAGTTTCACAAAATTTCACACCATGCTGCACAAGGAGATATTTTTCTTCGGCTATATAACACCGAACCAGGCCGTTCAGCCACACCAGTCCATGCCGACGTTTATGCTCCACTTGAGCTTCTTCCCTCATCTTGCCTCATCTAACTCAGCATAACCCTCTTTTTAAAAAATGAGGGAGAGAGAAAACAGAATTATAGACCGGTTAGCCTGACCGGTAATGGGGAAAATGTTGGAATCGATTATTAAAGATGTAATATCAGCGCATTTGGAAAGCAGTGACAGGATCGGTCCAAGTCAGCATGGATTTATGAAAGGGAAATTCTGCTTGACAAATCTAGAATTTTTTGAGGATGTAACTAGTAGAGTGTTTAAGGGAGAACCAGTGAATGTGGTATATTTGGACTTTCAAAAGGCTTTTGACACGGTCCCACACAAGAGATTGGTGTGCAAAATTAAAGCACATGGTATTGGGGGTAATGTACTGACGTGGATAGAGAACTGGTTGGCAGACAGAAAGCAACGAGTAGGAATAAACGGGTCCTTTTCAGAATGGCAGGCAGTGACTAGTGGGGTACTGCAGGGCTCAGTGCTGGGACCCCAGCTATTTACAATATACATTAATGATTTAGATGAAAGAATTGAATGTAATATCTCCAAGTTTGCAGATGACACTAAGCTAGGTGACAATGTGAGCTGTGAGGAGGATGCTAAGAGGCTGCAGAGTGACTTGGACAGGTTAGGTGAGTGGGCAAATGCATGGCAGATGCAGTATAATGTAGATAAATGTGAGGTTATCCACTTTGGTGGCAAAAACAGGAACTCAATATTATCTGAATGGTGACAGATTAGGAAAAGGGGAGGTGCAACGAGACCTGGGTGTCATGGTACATCAGTCATTGAAAGTTGGAATGCAGGTACAGCAGGCGGTGAAGAAGTTAATGGCATGTTGGCCTTCATAGCTAGGGGATTTGAGTATAGAAGCAGGGAGGTCTTACTGCAGTTGTACAGGGCCTTGGTGAGGCCACACCTTGAATATTGTGTCAGTTTTGTCCTCCTAATCTGAGGAAGGACATTCTTGCTATTGAGGGAGTGCAGCAAAGGTTCACCTGACCGATTCCCGGGATGGCGGGACTGACATATGAAGAAAGACTGTATCGACTTGGCTTATATCCACTGGAATTTAGAAGAATGAGAGGGGATCTCATAGAAACATATAAAATTCTGACGGGATTGGACAGGTTAGGTGCGGGAAGAATGTTCCCGATGTTGGGGAAGTCCAGAACCAGGGATCACAGTCTAAGGATAAGGGGTAAGCCATTTAGGACCGAGATGAGGAGAAACTTCTTCACTCAGAGAATTGTGAACCTGTGGAATTCTCTACCACAGAAAGTAGTTCAGCCCAGTTCGTTAGATATATTCACGAGGGAGTTAGATATGGCCCTTACGGCTAAAGGGATCAAGTGGTATGGAGAGAAAGCAGGAAAGGGGTAATGAGGTGAATAATCAGCCATGATCTTATTGAATGGTGGTGCAGGCTCGAAGGGCCGAATGGCCTACTCCTGCACCTATTTTCTATGTTTCCTTGTTCCCTCCCCTTAAATGCATCTATACTATTTGCATCAACCACTCCCTGTGGTAGCGAGTTCCACATTCTCACCACTCTCTGGGCATAGAAGTTTCTTCTGAATTCCCTATTGGATTTCTTGCTGACTATCTTATATTGATGGCCTCTAGTTATGCTCTTCCCCACAAATGAAAACATGCTCTCTGTATCCACTCTTATCAAAACCTTTCATAATTTTAGTGACCTCTATCCCGTTTTGTGTTATTCGTCCTCGGCATGCAGGCAAGGCCAACATTTATTATCCATCCCTAATTGCCCTTGAGAAAGAAAGACTGGCATTTATACAGTACCTTTCATGACCACCGGATGTCTCAAAACGTTTTACAGCCAATGAAGTACTTTTTGAGTGTAGTCACTATTGAAATGTGGGAAACACAGCAGCCAATCTGCGCACAGCAAGCTCCCACGAACTGCAATGTGATAAAAACCAGATCATCTGTTTTTATAATGATGTTCATTGAGGGTTACATATTGGCCAGGACACCAGGGATACCTCCGCTGTTCTTCAAATAGTGCCATGGGATCTTTTATTTTCACCTGAGAGAGCAGACGGGGCCTCCGTTTAATGCCTCCAGCAGTGCAGCGCTCCCTCAGTACTGCACTAGAATGTCAACCTGGGTTTTTGTGCTCAGTCTCTGGAGTGGGTACTTGAACCCACAATCTTCTGACTCAGAAGCGAGCGTGCTACCAACTAAGTCACGACTGACATGGTGGTGTTGAGCCATCTTCTCACAAGGGGTCCTTGTGCATGGAACACAAACAGTTAGTGTGCAGGTACAGCAAGTAATTAGGAAGGCAAATGGAATGTTGGCCTTTATTGCAAGGGGGATAGAGTATAAAAGCAGGGAAGTCCTACAACTGTACAGGGTATTGGTGAGGCCACACCTGGAGTACTGCGTGCAGTTTTGGTCTCTGTAATTAAGGAAGGATATGCTTGCATTGGAGGCTGTTCAGAGAAGGTTGACGAGGTTGCTTCTGGAGATGAGGAGGTTGACTTATGAAGGTAGGTTGGGCCTATACTTATTGGAGTTCAGAAGAATGAGAGGTGATCTTTTCGAAACATATAAGATAATAAGGGGGCTCGACAAGGTGGATGCAGTTAGGATAGTTCCACTCATAGGGGAGACTAAAACTAGGGAACATAGTCTCAGAATAAGGGGCCGCGTATTTAAAACTGAGATGAGGAGAAATTTCTTCTGAGTGTTGTAAATCTATGGAATTCTCTGCCCTAGAGAGCTGTGGAGGCTGGGTCATTGAATATATTTAAGGCAGAGATAGACAGATATTTGAGCGATAAGGAAGTCAAGAGTTATGGGGAGCGGGCAGGGAAGTAGAGCTGTGTCCATGATCAGATCAGCCATGATCTTATTAAATGGCGGAGCAGGCTCGAGGGGTCAGGTGGCCTACTCCTGCTCCTATTTCTTATGTTCTTATGTTCTTCTTGAACCGCTGCAGTCCATGCAGGAAACTATAGACCAGTTAGCCTAACATCTGTGGATGGGAAAATGTTGGAATCCATTATTAAAGAAATAGTAACAGGACATTTGGATAAGCAAAATTCAGTCAGGCAGAGTCAGCATGGATTTATGAAGGGGAAGTCATGTTTGACAAATTTGCTGGAATTCTTTGAGGATGAACCAAACAGGGTGGATAAAGGGGAACCAGTGGATGTGGTGTATTTGGACTTCCAGAAGGCATTTGACATGGTGCCACATAAAAGGTTACTGCACAAGATAAAAGATCACAGGGTTGGGGGTAATATATTAGCATGGATAGAGGATTGGCTAACTAACATAGAACAGAGAGTCGGGTTAAATGGTGCATTCTCTGGTTTGCAACCTGTAACTAGTGGGGTGCCGCAGGGATCGGTGCTGGGACCCCAACTCTTTACAATCTACATTAATGACTTGGAAGAAGGGACTGAGTGTAACATTGCCAAGTTTGCTGATGATACAAAGATGGGAGGAAAAGCAATGTGTGAGGAGGACACAAAAATGCTGCAAATGGACATAGACAGGCTAAGTGAGTGGGCAAAAATTTGGCAGATGGAGTATAATGTTGGAAAGTGTGAGGTCATGCACTTTGGCAGTAAAAATCAAAGAGCAAGTTATTATTTCAATGGAGAAAGATTGCAAAGTGCTGCAGTACAGCGGGACCTGGGGGTACTTGCGCATGAAACACAAAAGGATGGTATGCAGGTACAGCAAGTGATCAGAAAGGCCAATGGTATCTTGGCCTTTATTGCAAAGGGGATGGAGTCTAAAAGCAGGGAAGCCTTGCTACAGCTATATAAGGTATTGGTAAGGCCACACCTGGAATACTGCGTGCAGTTTTGGTTTCCATTATTACGAAAGGATATACTTGCTTTGGAGACAGTTCAAAGAAGGTTCACTAGATTAATTCCGGGGATGAGGGGGTTGACTTATGAGAAAAGGTTGAGTGGGTTGGGCTTCTACTCATTGGAATTCATATGAATGAGAGGTGATCTTATCGAAATGTATAAGATTATGAGGGGGCGTGACAAGGTGGATGCAGAGAGGATGTTTCCACTGATGGGGGAGACTAGAACTAGAGGGCATGACCTTAGGATAAGGGGCCGCCCATTTAAAACAGAGATGAGGAGAAATTTCTTCTCTCAGAGGGTTGTAAATCTGTGAAATTCGCTGCCTCAGAGAGCTGTGGAAGTTGGGACATTGAATAGTTTTACGGTAGAAATAGACAGTTTCTTAAAAGATAGGGGGATAATGGGTTATGAGGAGCAGGCGGGAAGTGGAGCTGAGTCCATGATCAGATCAGCCATGATCTTATTGAATGGCGGAGCAGGCTCGAGGGGCCGTATGGCCTACTCTTGTTCCTATTTGTTGTGTTCTTATGTGGTGAAGGTGCTCCCACAGTGCTGTTAGGGAGGGAGTTCCAGGAATTTGACCCAGCGACCATGAAGAATGGCGATATATTTCCAAGTCAGGATGGTGTGTGACTTGGAGTACAACTTGCTGTTGATGGTGTTCCCATGCGCCTGCTGCCCTTATTCTTCCGGGCGGTAGAGATCGCGGGTTTGGGACGTGCTGTTTGGGTAGGTGAACAAAAGCTTGGTCAAAGAGGTATGTTTTAAGAAGCGTCTTAAAGGAGAAGAGAGACAGATAATTTGTTTTTTAAAATTTTGATTGAGGGATAAATATTGGCCAGAACTTTATGTCAGGAAGTGTGAGGATTATTTTACTCTGGGGTAGGGGAGGTGTGGGGGAAGGTGCATATCATTTCCCCTATGATGACTTTTAACGTGAATACGTCTCTGATAATTCATTTCACCTCATCATATCGTATTGAAGGGGTTTGACAAGATAGACGTAGAGGAGATTGTGATATCTTCTGTACGACCTCACAAACACACAGGTTTCAAGATGGATTTCAGATTTCCAACAACCGCAGTATTTTGCTTTTGTAAAAGTTTATTAACCTCAATCATAATTAGTGGCAGGTAAGCATTGAGTATGCAAATAGTTAGTAATTAGGGTTGGATGACAATGAATAGAGGTTACAAAGGTTTATGCCATTTATGTCATAATAAATTAGCATCAACTGTTTGCTATTCGATTTAAGTAGAGTTCAGTGCTCGAGAATAATATAGCTTGGTGGGATCCATTTGGACTCTTTAGATCGCAGGTAAGTTAACAGCATTAGATAGCCAGTCTATGAGATAGATTATAGCCTAGAACATTGTAGATGGCAATGTTTCTGGACTTTTTCCTTACGAGCTGGTGTGGATAAGCTGGTGGCCTTGTCTTGCTCTGGGATCATCAGGGCAATGAACTACCATCTGTAGAGGTGATTTCCTCTCCTCCTGGATCTTCTATCCCTGCGTAAATCCATTTCATGCACTGGCAGCTGTATCTGGACCAGCTGGCTTAAAACTCACCTCCCTTAATGTCAGGGACTCTTGTACATCTAAGTGGCACCTGCAAAGATCTTCAAAGTTATGAAGTGGTTTGACAGGGTAGACATAGTGAAGATGTTTCCACTTGTGGAGGGAGACCAGAACTGGGGGCCATGAATATAAAAACAAGCTGGGAAGCTGGAAATCTGAAATTAAAAAAAACAGAAAATGCTGGAAATACTCAGCGGGTCAGGCAGCATCTGCGGAGAGAGAAACAGAGTTAGCGATTCAGGTCGACGACCTTTCGGCAGAAGACAGTCACTAATAAATCCAATAGGGAATTCAGGTGAAACGTCTTTACCCAGAGAGCGGTGAGAATGTGGAACTCGCTGCCACAGGGAGTGGTTGAGGCGAACAGCATAGATGCATTTCAGAGGAAGTTAGATAAACACATGAAGGAGAAGGGATAGAAGGACATGTTACTAGGGTGAGATAAAGAGGGGTGAGAAGAGACTTGTGTGGTGCATAAACACCAAAATAGATCTGTTGGGCCGAATGGCCTGTTTCTATGCTGTGAGGTCTATGAAATATGTATCTAAGTAATACAATTATGCAATTTTAACTTCTGTAACCTACCTCTCTCTGCCTGTTATACATGCACTTAAAAAAAAAATCAGATGCACGATTCTACAGACACTAGACACAGAACACCTACCAACAAATTGGAACTCCTCCTTTAAGATGCTTCTTAAAACCTACTTCTTTGACCAAGCTTTTGATCACAATATCTCCTGTAATTCAATGTCAACATTAATTTATTGTCATCATCATCATAGACAGTCCCTCGGAATCGCTTCCACTCCCAAAGTGAGTTCTTTGATGGCTGAACAGTCCGATACGAGAGCCACAGACCCTGTTACAGGTGGGACAGACATTCGTCGAATTTATTGATAATGCTCTTGTTAAGCACCTTGGAATGTCTTGCTACATTACAGGTGCTATATAAATGCAAGCTGTTGTTTGAACAAAGACTATTGCAAGAACTGCTAAAAGAACAGGAACTAACCTTTAGTATCAACATCAGTGCAAGGAAACTGCTTCAATTCCACTCAACAATCTGAATGACGGACGAGAGGAGCTACCCCTTTTGGTGTCAGTCAGCTCAAACGCCGGTTAGTACTCCTGCTAGCCTTAGATCCATGAAGCATCCAGAACTAGACACACCAGATAGAGATTCATGTCATCTAACATTTCAGTTTAAACAAAGATGCTTACACTTCTTTCAGATAAAGAGTGTCACCTTTATATTCCTGGCTTCAGCAATAATGCTTTGTTCCACATAAGCCTCATGTTTTTAATTAACATTAGTCCTTCTATATTGCCCATGTTCAGTCTGACTGACTTCATTCGAGGAATAGAATTTAAGACAATTCTTAGGACATTTCCCTGAAGAAGTAAGTTGTCTTCTTTTGTATGGTCGTAGCAAAACAAATCAAACGCCAATATCTAGACCAAAGCTTGGAACAGCGTGGATGTCTTATAGACTGCTTTCAAATTTCCTCTGAGGGCAGTGCTCAATGAAGTGCTCCAGGGTCTGATCAGGAGCTCCACAGTCGCATGATGGGGCTGCTTTAATCTTCCACCTATGGAGAAGGTGGCAGCATCTACCATGATCTGAGGCGGTTGATGGTTGTCCACTGTTTGCGAGGTAGGTTTGTACTGTGGGGTCCTCTATAAGCAATCCATTCCTTATGTCGCAGTCCTTCCAAGTATTTTGCCATTGATCAGCAAGGCTGAGGGGAGATCGCTGAAGGTCCAAAATGGCCTTCTAGATTTGAGAAGGATTGGCAGTAGGTTGTTCAAGTCAGCCTGGATTGACATGTCTTTGCTGGTGTTGTGGTTGTATTCTCTGGAGACTGCATATTCGCTGTGTAAGTGTGGTGGTGCGATGTTTGCAAGCACAGGCAGTCAAGTGTTGGTTTCGATAAAAGCGTACCGGTGATAATTCTCATAGAAGAATTCAGCTGGGCATCAACGGATTTGTCATGCGGACTTGATAGCCATGCTGGAGAGCAGTACTCCGCTGTAGAGTACACCAGGGTGAGTGCTACTATACAGAGGGTTTGAGCGTCTGCTCCCCATGTGGATCCGGCGAGTTTCTGGATCAAGTTAACCCTACTCTTTAGTTTCTTCCCAAGGTTCTGGAGATGTTGTCTATATGACAGGATGCGATCAAGCGTGAATCCTAAATAGGAGGGTTTTTTGGCATGGTTTACCTCTGCGCCGCAAAAGGAGACTTTCAAAGCTTGGTTTGCTTGATGGGTGTTGAGGTGTAATGTCGAGGTGAGAGTCTTTTGTGGGTTTGCCCGGAGTTGCTATCGGCGAAGTAGATGAGACCTAATGGGGTGAAATTTCAACATGACATCTTCTGCTCATCCACCATAATACTGAAAACATTATAGCCTAGAACATGACTCCTATATCTTTCCAAACTCTAGATCAGTCTCAGGAAATAGCAGGCAATGAATCTCTATGATGACACAGAATGTTGCAGCACAGGAGGTCATTTGACCCATCGTGCCTGTGCTGGCTCTTTGAAAGAAAGGTGATTTCATTGAAACATACAAGATTCTGAGGGTGATTGACAGGATAGATGCAGAGAGGCCGTTTCTCCTGGCTGGAGTGTCGAAAACTAGGGGGCACAGTCTCAGGATAAGGGGTCGGCCATTTCAGGCTGAGATGAGGAGGAATTTCTTCACTCAGAGGGTGGTGAATATTTGGAATTGTCTACCACAGGGGGCTGTGGATGCTGTTGTTGAGTATATTCAAGATGGAGATCGATAGATTTTTGGTCTCTAGGAAAATCACGGGATATTGGGTTTGGCCAGGAAAGTGGAGTTGACTTGGAAGATTAGCCAAGATATTATTGAATGGAAATTAATATTGATATTATTTCTTAAGTTTGGAAAGTTTGGAATATGTATATTTGGTAAGAATTATGATTATTGAAGAGAGATTATAAGAACATAAGAAATAGGAGCAGGAGTAGGCCATTTGGCCCCTCAAGCATGCTCTGCCATTCAATAAGATCATGGCTGATCTGATCATGGACTCAACTCCACTTTCCTGCCTGATCCCTATAATCCTTGACTTCCCTGTAGCTCAAAAATCTGTCTATCTCCGCCTTGAATGATTCAGCCTCTACAACTCTCTGGGCTAGATAATTCCAAAGATTCACAACCCTTTGAGTGAAGAAACTTTTCTTATCTTCATTTTAAATGGGTGACCCTTTATTCTGAAACTATGCCCCCTAGTTCTAGATCCCCTGCTTAGCATCTACCCTATCAAGCCCCCTCAAAATTTTCTTCTAAACTCCAATGACTATAGGCCCAACCTGCTCAACCTTTCCTCATAAGACAACCCTTTCATCTCAGGAATCAACCCAGTGAACATTCTCTGAGCTACCTCCAATGCAAGTATATCCCTCTTTAAACAAGGGGACCAAAATTGTACATAGTACTCCAAGTGTGGCCTCACCATTGCCCTGTACAGTTGTAGCAAGACATCTCTGCTTTTATACTCCACCCCCCTTGCAATAAAGGCCAACATTCCAATTGCCTTCCTAATTATTTGCTGTATCTACATGCTAACCTTTTGTTTCATGTACGAGGACACCCAGATCCTTCTGTACCGCAGCATTCTGTAGCCTCTTTCCATTTAAATTATTTTCTGCTTTTCTATTCTTCCAACCAAAGTGGATAACCTCACATTTCCCCACAGTATACTCCATCTGCCAATTTTTTGCCCACTCATTTAGCCTGTCTATATCACTTTGCAGACTCTTTGTGTCCTCCTCACAACTTGCTTTCCCAGTCATCTTTGTATTGTTAGCAAATTTGGCTACATTACACTCAGTCCCTTCATCCAAGTCATTAAATTAGATTGTAAATAGTTGAGGCCCCAGCACCAATCCCTGTGGCACCCCACTGGTTACTGTTTGCCAACTTGAAAATTACCCATTTATCCCGACTCTCTGTTTACTGTTAGGTAGCCAATCCTCTATCCATGCTAATATATTACCCCCAACCCAGTGAGCTCTTGTCTTGTGCAGTAACTTTTTGTGCGTCACCTTATTGAATGCCTTCTGGAAATCCAAATGCATTACATCTACTGGTTCCCCTTTATCCACCCCGCTCGTTACTTCCTCAAAGAACTCTAATAAATTTGTCAAACATGATTTCCCTTTCATAAAACCATGCTGATTCTGCTTTTATGATTTTCTACATGTCCTGCTACTACTCCCATAATAATGGATTCCAGCATTTTCCCAATGACAGATGTTGGGATAACTTCCTTACAGTCTCCTGCTTTCTTGAATAGGTTTTTTGGTTTGCAGTTACGGTTTTCCAATCCGCTGGGACCATTCCAGAATCTAGGAAATTTTGGTAGATTACAACCAATGCATCCGCTATCTCTGCAGCCACCTCTTTTAAGACCCTAAGATGTAGGCCATTAGGTCCGAGGGACTTGACAGCCTTTAATCCCATTAGTTTGCCTAGTACTTTATCTCTAGTGTTAGTGATTGTATTAAGTTCCTCCCTTCCTTTTGCCCCTTGATTATCTGCTATTATTGGGACACTTTTAGTGTCTTCGACCATGAAGACAGATACAAAATATTTGTTCAAAGTCTCTGCCATTTCCTTGTTTGCCATCATTAATTCCCCAGTCTCATCCTCTCAGGGTCCAATGTTTACTTTAGTTATTTTCTTCCTTTTTATCTACTTGTAGAAGCTCTTACTGTCTGGTTTTATCATTCTTGCTAGTTTACCCTTAATCTATTTTCTCCCTCTATTATTTTTTTGGTCATCCTTTGCATGTTTTTAAAAAGTTCCCAATCTTCTGTCCTACCTCTAATCTTCGCAACATCGTATGCCTTTTTTTCAATTTGATACCATCCTTAACTCCTTTAGTTATGCATAGATGGTTCATCCTTCTTGTACAGTCTTTCATTCTCACTGGAATATATCTTTGTTGAGAGTTATGAAATATCTCCTTAAATAAGCCTCTGCTTATCTACCGTCTTAGCTTTTAATCTATTTTCCCAGTTCGCTTTAGCCAACTCCATCTTCATTTAAGTTTAAGACAATAGTTATAGACCCAAATTTGTCATCCTCAAACTGAATGTGAAATTCTGTCATGTTATGATCATTCTTCCCTAGGGGATCCTTTACTATGAGATCATTAATTAATCCTGTCTCATTACACATTACCGGATCTAAAATAAGCTGTTCCCTGATTGGTTCCGCAATGTATTGTTCTAACAAACAGTCCTGAATACACACTATGAACTCGTCCTCAAGGCTACCTTTGCCAATTTGATTTGTCCAATCTATATGAAGATTAAAATCGCCCATGATTATTGTAGTACCTTTCTTACAAGCCTCCATTATTTCTTGATTTATACTCTGTCCTACAGTGTAGCTACTGTTAGGGGGCCTGTAGCCTTCTCCCACCAGTAACTTATTTCCCTTACTATGTTTTATCTCCACCCAAACTGATTCTTCATTTTGATCTTCCGAGCCAAGATCATTTCTCACTACACTGATCTCATACTTTATGAACAGAGCTACCCAACCTCCTTTACCTTTCTGCCTATCCTTCTGAAATGTCAAACACCTCTGAATATTCAGTTCCCAGCTTTGGTCACCTTGCAACCACGTCTCTGCAATGGCTATCAGATCATATCCATTTATTTCCATTTGTGCAGTCAATTTATCTATCTTATCACGAATGCTGCATGCATTCAGATGAAGAGCCTTTAATTTTGTCTTTATACCATTTTTCCCTACTCTGACCCTATTTGCTGGTGCATTCTTATATTTGTCCCTTCCTGCCACACTCTGGTTATCATTACCCCTATCATTACTCTGCACTATTGCCTTGTCCTTTCTCTTTTAACTTCCTAGATTTCCCCTCACCTGAACCCTCCCCCACCACTATTTAGTTTAAAGAAAGTCGGCTTGTATTCCTTGGAACATGTAAAGTTAAGGGATGATTTGGTCAGATTTTTGATTATTGAAGGGAGATTATAGAAAGTAGGCTCGTATTCCCTGAAAGATGAGGTGGTGGCCAAGCCTTCACAGACCATGTATGAACCATTGGAATATTACATTACAAAAAACCTATTCGAAATAGTCAATAAATTGGTGCCCAGCCCAATCAATATTTGGCTGAAGTTAAGATTTATGAATGTGATAGAGAGATTACAGAAAGTAAGCTTGTATTCCCTGGAGTATAAACAGGTTTAAGGGGTGCTTTGATAAGATTTATGATTATTGGAGAGAAGTTATAGAAAGTAGACTTGTATTCCCCGGAATATAAATAGGTTAAGGGGTGATTTGATTGAGATTTTTAAGATTATGAAGAGATTACAGAAAGTAGGCTTGTATTTCCCAAATATTAAAGGGTGATTGGATTGAGGTATTTAAGAGTCATGATTATGAAGAGATTACATACGTTAAGGCCTTGGGAGGGACATTAAGAATTATGATTTATTACAAGAGATTATCGAAAGTAGGCTTGTGCCCCCTGGATTATATAAGGTTTAAGGGTGATTTGCTAAGATTCATGATCATAGAAATTATAAATATTAAATTAGATTTATGATTTATGAAGAGAGATTATGGAAAGTAGGCTTGTATTCCCTGGAATATAGATTGGTTAAGGGCTGATTTGATTGAGGTTTTTACATTTTATGATTATGAAGAGATTACAGAAAACAGGCTTGTATTCCCAAAATATACAGTTATGGGGTGATTGGGAAAATGCTGGAGTCCATTAAGGAAGGAGTAGCAGAACATTTAAAAAATCATAATGCAGTCAAGCAGAATCAGCATGGTTTTATAAAAGGGAAATCATGTTTGATAAATTTGCTGGAGTTCTTTGAGGATGTAATGTGCAGTGTGTATAAAGGGGAACTGGTAGATGTCGTGTATTTGGATTTCCAGAAGGCATTCGATAAGGTGCCACATTAAAGAAAGTGTTGGATTTATAGTGCCTTTCACGACCACCGGATGTCTCAAAGCGTTTTACAGCCAGTTAAGTACTTTTGAAGTGTAGTCACCGTTGTAATGAAAGATAAGGGCACATGGGGTTGGGGGTAATATATTCGCATGGATAGAGGATTGGCCAACTAACAGAAAAGAATGAGTTGGGATAAATTTTCAGGTTGGCAAACTAACTAGTGGGGTGCCACAAGGATCAGTGCTGGGGCCTCAACTATTTACAGTCTATATTAATGACTTGGATGATGGGACCGAGGGTAATGTAACCAAGTTGGCTGATGATACAAAGATAGGTGGGAAAGAAAATTGTGTGGGGGACTCAAAGAATCTGCAAAGGGATATTGTAAGGATTTGGTGAAAATATTCAACAGCAAAAGCATAAACTTTTGGACTTTAAGTTTTGGACTTTGCTTTTGGACACATTTTTCTGTTACTGCAGAGAAGCAGAACAGCATGACTTGGGACAGGTCCAAACATGTTCCACAGGAATACACATCAGGTGGGCAGGGATGGATCAATGGCTGAAATGGCAGGAAGATGGTTGATGAGGTGCACTTTGTCGGTGCTCAAGACAGAAAGGAAGCTTTTCAGCCACCCAGACTTGTTGGAGCCTTATCCCTAGGAGCAGGCCAAAAAGGTATTTCATTTTTTTTAGTTGTACTGCCTCAGGTGAAGGATAAGAAGAAGCATTGTTGCAGGTATAAGAGAGGCAGTCTGGGCTGCCATATCTCTCTCTCTCTCTCTCTCTCCTCTTCTACGCTTGCTTTCTTTGTTCAACACACTCAAAAACCAAGCACTCCACCTGGAATGGAGAGAAGAAACCACCATCTACAAGCAAAGAGAGCCTTGCTACTTTGACTGGGAAGCTGATCTTGAGACTGGACTTGAAGACAACAGATTGGTACAGAACCGGGAGATACACCTCAATGGGAGAAGCAGCGAGTAAGCCAGAGGGGTAATTGGTGAGCGTTATCCCAGCCCACGCATTCTTTAAGACCACCGCATAGTGTGAAGGGGTGTTGTGTGTCCCAACCAAGCCTTAGGGGTTCAGTGGGGGATTTTCTGCAGGGATAATAAGCGTACACACAATTCTGTTGGACAGATTCGGTGGTACACTTTTGAATCTGAGCAGGAGTGTCTTAGACATGGGTACTTCACGTTAGGGGCCTGTTCAGACAAGCTAGGGTTGTGTGTTGTATCTTGTTTGTTTATTTTACACCACCAAGGTGTGTTTTAGTGGGTGCAGGTATGTGGTTTAACTTGAATAAAAGCATTGTGATGGTTGAGACCGAAAGATCTGGCTATAACTGTGTATTTCTGTTCACTACTATATTTCTGGTGTCTAAAACTGTTGGAAGAGCAGGGGGGTGGGGGGAGGGGGGGGAATGATTCAAAACCACCAAGGGCAAAACCATGTACATAACTTGGCGACCGCAACAGGACACCGGTTTGAGTGAACAGACAGTTATGGAATATCTCAAGGTCAAGAGATCGGCAATGGGGGAATAGGATTTCCTTTTACGTATTCGGAAAAGTTAATGCAACAAGCAGTGGGTGTTAGACCTGTTGCGGGCTGAGAGTCCTGAGGACAAAGCTGCAGAGTGGACGGGGAGTAAGGAGCATAAAAAGACAAAAGAAAAGGCCATTTGGCTCCTGTGTTTGCAGAAGCAAGTCCAGCTGCTCAGGGAGCAGGTTGGTAAGCTTAAGGCAGAGCTCCAAGAGTCAGAGCAGCAGTCAGCCACGAGGTCTGACTGTGTGGGGAACAGATTAGTGGATGAGTTGTGCGAGGAGAGGCAGAAAAGGCGTACTCAGGAGGAAACCTCCCGTAACACCGGGGAATACCTACAATGGCAGGTCACCGAGATCAAGCTCAATGAGCAGGCTGTACGGGAGGAGAATGCCCGCTTAGCGGGTAAAGTTGACGGGCTGGAGGGGCAACTGAGAGATATTAAGGCAGCTTACAGGGTAGCTGGCAGTAGGGGGTTTGAGAGTGGGAATCACGGGCCCTACCAAGAAAAAATCCAAAGCTTGACTCAAGCTCTTGCCAAAGTCAAAGGCATGGTTTGCTTGATGGCCCCGGGGGAAGCTCGGGTGGACTGGGAAGAGGAAGGAGAAGATAGCGAGGATTGGGGGCAGGTTAGGGACATCCAACCACCGCCTGACCGATGTGTCCCCTACGGCAGCAGAAGTTGGGGTCAGGGCACGCTGCAAAGCGATTTTGTGGTTCCATTCACCACTGCGCAGCAGCAGAATATGATCTCGGGGGTGCCCAAGTTAAAGAAAGAAGGGGACCCCTCAGTTCACTTTACCGCGGTAGACCAGGTTGAGGGGATTAACGGGTGTAGTGAGGCCGAGGCTCACAAACTGTTGCTGTTTTCCCTGGAGGGGAAACTGTATCAAGCCCTGTCCACCGAGACCAAACGGGGACAGGGAACCACGGCCGGCTTAAAGGAGGAAATCCTGAGAGCCATGGGTCACACCCAGGGTAGTCCGTTCTCTAGGGCAGAGAGGACACTCCAACTGGCAGGGGAAGCACCTCAGGCCTTCGCGGACAGGCTCTGGCCCGTCTACGAAAAGGCAATGGGCGGGGTGCTCGACAGAGCACAGTTGCAGAGGGGGGGGGGCCGAGAAACCATTGGCTCAGGACCCTTGTGGCAAACAGTTTGCCACGAATAAGGGTAAAAGCGGAGGCCTGCTTTGACTCCGAGGACCCCGTGAATACGAAGGCCGGAGTGCTCCATCACCTGAGCCTGGCCTTTAAAACTGGCTCAGAGGAGGTCAAACCAAGTAAGGGCAAGGAACATGAAATGAAGGCCAGTGAGGCTAGTAAAAAGGAACGGCGTCAGGAAGGGGTTAGCGCAGGGAAGGCTAGGACGTGTTTCGGGTGTGGGAAGACGGGACACTGGAGGAGAGACTGCCCGGCCCCGAGGAGCGGGCAAGGCAAGGGGGATCCTCCAGTGCCTAGGACAAAACCTGTCAAGGCGATGGGACCGACCGCGGAACAATGTGATGTTCTGGTGGCCACCCTTCGGGCAGTTTTTGTGCCAGAGCAGGGAAGGGTAGACGTTGGCATGGAGCAGGGAAATCCCAACCGCTCCGGTAATCCCACCACCCTGACTGGCGCGCACCCAGCCTGAGTACCTGTGTTCGCTCGCGTACGATGAGTGGAGTAGACCATGTGTGAGGATGGGGGTGGAGAAGGTAGAGGGGAAGTACTTGGTGGACACCGGAGCTTCGGGCACGGTGATCCATGCATGGAACCCAACCGATTCACCCTGGTCCAGCAAGGTTCCATTCAGTCTTGTGGGGTTCACCGAGAACGAGCAGGCGTGGGCGATGTCCAGGTCGTTAGCCATAGATTTAGGATCCCTCCACACCAGGTGGGAATGCGTCCTAATAAAGTGGGAACATAAGAACATAAGAATTAGGAACAGGAGTAGGCCATCTAGCCCCTCGAGCCTGCTCTGCCATTCAACAAGATCATGGCTGATCTGGCTGTGGACTCAGCTCCACTTACCCGCCCGCTCCCCGTAACCCTTAATACCCTTATTGGTTAAAAATCTATCTATCTGTGACTTGAATACATTCAATGAGCTAGCCTCAACTGCTGCCTTGGGCAGAGAATTCCACAGATTCAGAACCCTCTGGGAGAAGAAATTCCTTCTCAACTCGGTTTTAAATTGGCCCCCCCGTATTTTGAGGCTGTGCCCCCTAGTTCTAGTCTCCCCTACCAGTGAAAACAACCTCTCTGCCTCTATCTTGTCTATCCCTTTCATTATTTTAAATGTTTCTATGAGATCACCCCTCACTCTTCTGAACTCCAACGAGTAAAGACCCAATCTACTCAATCTATCATCATAAGGTAACCCCCTCATCTCTGGAATCAGCCTAGTGAATCGTCTCTGTACCACCTCCAAAGCCAGTATATCCTTCCTTAAGTAAGTTGACCAAAACTGCACACAGTACTCCAGGTGCAGCCTCACCAATACCCTATACAGTTGCAGCAGGACCTCCCTGCTTTTGTACTCCATCCCTCTCGCAATGAAGGCCAACATTCCATTCGCCTTCCTGATTACCTGCTGCACCTGCAAACTAACTTTTTGGGATTCATGCACAAGGACCCCCAGGTTCCTCTGCACCTCAGCATGTTGTAATTTCTCCCCATTCAAATAATATTCCCTTTTACTGTTTTTTCCCCCAAGATGGATGACCTCACACTTTCCGACATTGTATTCCATCTGCCAAACCTTAGCCCATTCGCTTAACCTATCCAAATCTCTTTGCAGCCTCTCTGTGTCCTCTACACAACCCGCTTTCCCACTAATCTTTGTGTCATCTGCAAATTTTGTTACACTACACTCTGTCCCCTCTTCCAGGTCATTTATGTATATTGTAAACAGTTGTGGTCCCAGCACCGATCCCTGTGGCACACCACTAACCACCGATTTCCAACCCGAAAAGGACCCATTTATCCCGACTCTCTGCTTTCTGTTCACCAGCCAATTCTCTATCCATGCTAATACATTTCCTCTGACTCTGCGTACCTCTATCTTCTGCAGTAACCTTTTGTGTGGCACCTTATCGAATGCCTTTGGGAAATCTAAATACACCACATCCATCGGTACACCTCTATCCACCATGCTCGTTATATCCTCAAAGAATTCCAGTAAATTAGTTAAACATGATTTCCCTTTCATGAATCCATGTTGCATCTGCTTGATTGCACTATTCCTATCTAGGTGTCCCGCTATTTCTTCCTTAATTGGGAACAGCCAGGGTTCGGAGTCCGAGGGGCCGACTTTATGTGAGCCCACAGAACCATAGTGGATTTGAGGAATCACTGTCTGTGTGGAGCAGTGAGTTCCGATAAGGAGAGAGAAGTTGTCGTGATCCCAAGGAAAGGGGAAGGAAATGGGAACATGTGTACCATGAAGCCGAAGGGGAGTTAGGACATAGAGCAATTGGTCAATACTACCCCGGCCAATTACCAGGCGTACGTGCGGGACAACCTCGAGTTGTTCGCCACACACAAGCACGACTGTGGTCGGGTGACAGGGATGGAAGTCCGAGTACAGAGAGACCCCATGTCATGGCCACAGAAGCAGTACAGTTTCCCCAGAGAGACACAGGCTAACTTGGAGACAGTACTGTGATCCCTGGTAGCACAGGAAGTGTTCAGGCCCATAGCCACACAAGTAAACTCGCCACTTTGGCCGGTTAGGAAACCGGACCAGTCGTGGAGAGCCAACGTGGACTATCGGTGTTATATATGTGGACTTGTATTTACTCTGTACAGCCACCAGAGGGCTCATTCCCTGGAGTCCCAAGGGATTCCATAAACCCTTGGGAGCACGGGTATTTAAGGAGGCTTCACAGGTTGCAGAGGCACTCTGGAGACCTGCAATAAAAGACTAAGGTCACACTTTACTTTGAGCTCAGAGTGTTCAGTCTGACTCTTTCTCCACACACTACAACTGGCAACGAGATACAGATAGCGAACCCAAAGATGCAGAGAACAGTGGGCATCCTGGAGAAATTTTCAGAGGGCGATGATTGGGAAACTTTTGTGGAGCGACTCGACCAATACTTCGTGGCCAACGAGCTAGATGGGGAAGAGAGCGCTGCCAAATGAAAGGCGATCCTCCTCACCGTCTGTGGGGCACCAATGTATGGCCTCATGAAGAATCTGCTCACTCCAGCAAATCCCACGGAGAAATCGTACGATGATTTGTGCACACTTCTCCGAGAGCATTTGAACCCGAAGGAAAGCGTTCTGATGGCGAGGTATGGTTCTACACCTACAAAAGATCTGAAGGCTAGGAAGTGGTGAGTTATGTCGCCGAGCTAAGACGCCTTGCAGGACATTGCGAATTTGAAGGACATTTGGAGCACATGCTCAGAGACTTTTTCATACTTGGCATTGGCCACAAAACCATACTTCACAAACTTTTGACTGTAGAGACCCCAACTTTGAGTAAGACCATAGCGATAGCCCAGGCGTTCATTGCCACCAGTGACAATACGAAGCAAATCTCTCAGCACACAAGTGCTGCTACGAGTACTGTGAACAAAGTGATATTGATTTCGAATCGTAATGTACAGGGCCGGTCACACATACCTGCAGCTACATGTCTGCAGATGTCTCAGAGTCCACCATCAAGGGTGATGAATGCAAGGCCATTAACACCTTGTTGGCGCTGCGAGAGCGATCATCATTTCCATTCATGCCGATTAAAAAGATACGTTTGCAAGGGCTGTGGAACAATGGGACACCTCCAACGAATGCGCAGGTGAGCTGCTAAGCCTGTTAAACCTGCAAACTATCAGGTTGCAGGGGAGAATCACGACGAAACAGAGCCTCCGATAGAGGAGGCAGAGGTACATGGGGTACACACATTCACCACGAATTGTCCCCCGATAATGCTGAATGTTGCACTAACTGGATTCCCGGTTTTAATGGAGCTGGACACGGGCGCAAGCTAGTCCATCTGAGGCAAAAAGACTTTCGAAAGGTTGTGGTGCAACAAGGCCTCAAGGCCAGTCTTAACTCCAATTCACACAAAACTAAGAGCTCTCACAAAAGAACCGATTCCTGTAATCGGCAGTGCTACTGTAAAGGTCTCCTACGGTGGAGCGGTGCACAAGCTACCACTCTGGGTGGCACCGGGCGATGGTCCCACGCTGCTCGGCAGGAGCTGGCTGGGAAAGATACGCTGGAACTGGGATCACATCCGAGCGCTATTGCCCGCTGACGACACTTCGTGTGGCCAGGTCTTAAACAAATTTCCTTCGCTGTTCGAACCAGGCATCGGGAAATTCCAAAGAGCAAAAGTGCAGATCCACCTAATTCCGGGGGCGCGACCCATCTATCACAAGGCGAGAGCAGTACCATATATGATGAGAGAAAGGGTAGAGATCGAGCTAGACTGGCTGCAAAGAGAGGGCATCATCTCACCGATTGAGTTCAGCGAGTGGGCCAGTCCTACTGTCCCAGTCCTCAAGGAAGACAGCACCGTCAGAATCTGTGGTAACTGTCAATCGTTTCTCCCTGCAGGACCAGTACCCACAACCAAAAGCCAACGACCTCTTTGCAACGCTGGCGGGAGGAAAGACGTTCACGAAGCTGGATCTGACGTCAGCCGACATGACGCAGGAACTGGAGGAATCATCGAAGGCCCTCACCTGCATCAACAGATGTCCGTTTGGAATCTGATCAGGGGTGGCGATATTCCAGAGAAACATGGAAAGTTTACTGAAGTCGGTCCCGCACATCGTGGTCTTCCAGCATGACATCCTGGTCACAGGTCGGAACACAGTCGAGCACCTGCAGAACCTGGAGGAAGTTCTTAGTCGACTCAACCGCGTGGGGCTCAGGTTAAAACGCTCGAAGTGCGTTTTCCTGGCACCTGAAGTGGAGTTCCTGGGAAGGAGGATTGCGGCGGACGGCATCAGGCCCACAAACGCGAAGAGGGAGGCAATTGAGAATGCACCAAGGCCACAGAACGTGACGGAGCTGCGTTCGTTTCTGGGACACCTGAACTACTTTGGTAACTTCTTACAGGGTCTCAGCACACTGTTAGAACCATTGCATGTCTTACTATGAAAAGGGGATGAATAGGTTTGGGGCAAAAGCCCAGAAAGTGCCTTTGTAAAAGCGAGAAAATTGTTATGCTCAAACAAATTGCTTGTGTTGTATGATCCATGTAAGCGTTTGGTACTAGCATGTGATGCATCGTCATATGGCGTCGGGTGTGTATTGCAGCAAGCTAATGATTTCTGGAAACTGCAAGTGGTTGCTTATGCATCCAGGAGTCTGTCTAAGGCCAAGAGAGCCTGCAGCATGATTGAAAAAGAAGCGTTAATGTGTGTCTATGGGGTAAAGAATACCTGTTTGGGCTAAAATTTGCATTGGAAACTGACCATAAGCCACTTAATCCCTATTTTCCAAGAGTAAAGGGATAAATACCAACGCATCGGCCTGCATCCAGAGATGGGCGCTCACATTGTCCACATACAACTACGCCATCCGCCACAGGCCAGGCACAGAAAACTGCGCCGATGCTCTCAGTAGGCTGCCATTGCCCACCACGGGGGTGGAAATGGTGCAGCCCGCAGATCTAGCCATGGTTATGGAAGCATTTGAGAGTGAGCAATCACCCGTCACTGCCCGGCAGATCAAAACCTGGACAAGCCAGGACCCCTTATTATCTCTAGTCAAAAGCTGTGTGCTTCACGAGAGCTGGTCCAGTGTCCCAGTGGAAATGCAGGAAGAGATAAAGCTGTTCCAGCGGCGCAAAGATGAAGTATCTATACAGGCAGACTGCCTTCTGTGGGGCAATCGAGTAGTGGTCCCCAAGAAGGGCAGAGACATCTTCATCAATGACCTCCACAGTACCCACCCAGGCATCGTGATGATGAAAGCGATAGCCAGATCCCACGTGTGGTGGCCCGGTATCGATGCGGACTTAGAGTCCTGTGCTCACAGATGTAATACATGCTCGCAGTAAAGCAATGTACCCAGGGAGGCACCGCTAAGTTTATGATTTTGGCCTCGACTATACAGGCCCGTTGTTGTGTAAAATGTTCCTTGTGGTTGTAGACGCGTACTCCAGTCGCAACCGACACTACGGTTGACCACGAATCAGAACCCATCATCCACAGCAGCCCTGCAGGGCCCAACACACCAGGCAGGCCAGCAAGGCCAGCTGCACAGCAGCCCAGCGAGGGCCCAACAAATGATTCAAAAACACCAGCTTTCACACCGAAGCGATCAACCAGGGCAAGAAGTGCCCCAGCTCGACTCACATTGTAAATAGTTACACTATTGACTTTGGGGGCGGGGGGGGGTGTTGTTAGATGTGTGGACTTGTATTTACTCTGTACAGCCACCAGAGGGCTCATTCCCCGGAGTCCCATGGGATCCCATAATCCCTTGGGAGTACAGGTATTTAAGACGGCTTCACAGGTTGGAGAGGCACTCTGTAGACTTGCAATAAAAGACTAAGGTCACACTTTACTTTGAGCTCACAGTGTTCAGGCTGACTCTTTCTCCATACTCTACAATCGGTTGCTCAACAGAAACATCCCAGCCTGCGCACCCACAGTCAGGGCCGTAGCTGATCTGATGGGGAGTATTCCAGCAACCGCAATTACGGTGCTGGACATTGGCGGATTCCCCTGCAACAGGAAGACCAATACAAGTTTGCCCTCACTTTTAAGGGACAGCAGCACACATGGACATGCTTCCCCAGGGATTTCAGAACAGCCCCTCCATATTCCACCAGTGCATGGCAGATGCCTTAAAGGGATTCAGCAGACCCCAGCAGTTGGTGCAGTATGTGGATGATTTGCTTTTGTTCTCCGATGAGGGGGAGAAGCATGCTGAGACAAGGTTCAAGGTCAATCGTAAGAAACCTCAGAGGGAAGTAAAATTCCTCGGGCTGGGGAAAGGGCTGTAGATGAGGCCAAACGGAAGGCGGTCCAGGAGTTACCGGCCCCCATGAGCGTGGTGGGGTGAGATTCTTTTTGGGGCTCACGGGGTACGGCAGGGATTTTATTGAGGATTACGCCGCCACAGATAGCTCCTGTTTCGGGAAGGTGGCGTTGAGGTGAAAGGTCAGCCATGATCTTACTGAATGGTGAAGCAGCCTCGAGGGACCAACTCCTGCTCCCATCTCCTGAAGTGCCAAATGGTCCGACGATCGCTCCTGTGAAACGCCTTGGGACCTTTTGCCCAATAGGTTTCCAAACTCGATGGTCAATCTCAGAAAACGGCCGGCGATTGAATTTGCATGGTGACAGGATATTGAACCACAGGCCATTCGGCCCAACTTCTTGAAAGAGCCGTCCAATGAGTCCCAGAGGAGATTAAATGCTAAATGATTATTACCTTTCTGGCAACGGGGTTGGGGGGTGGCTCTGAAAAGAGCCGTTGTGTGTGCGGGGGTTGCCGGGGAGGGGGAGGCTCAGGCGTGCTCGCCGCGGATGTGCCGGGCCAGGTGGATGTCCTTGGGCATGATGGTGACCCGCTTGGCGTGGATGGCGCACAGGTTGGTGTCCTCGAACAGCCCCACCAGGTAGGCCTCCGCTGGCCTCCTGCAGGGCCATGACAGCCGAGCTCTGGAAGCGCAGGTCGGTCTTGAAGTCCTGCGCGATCTCGCGGACCAGGCGCTGGAAGGGCAGCTTGTGGATCAGCAGCTCGTTGGACTTCTGGTAGCATCGGAGTCAGAAGGTTGTTGCACAAAAAAAAATCTAGGCTGACGCTCCCAGTGCAGTGCTGACGGAGTGCCGCATTGTCGGGGGTGCTGTCTTTTGGATGAGACGTTAAACCGAGGCCCCGTCTGCCCTCAAGTGGACGTAAAATATCCCATGCCATTATTTCCCCGGTGTCCCGGCCAATATGTATGGCTCAATCAACATATCAAAAAACGATGATCTGGTCATTATCACTTTGCTGTTTGTGGCAGCTTGCTGTGCGCAAATTGGCTGCTGCGTTTTCCACATTACAACAGTGACTACACTTCATTGGCTGTAAAGTGCTTTGAGACATCCGGTGGTCGTGAAAGGAGCTATATAAATCCAGATTGGTGAACGACCTGTGTCTTACGGATGTTTAGCGTAAGGCCCATGCTTTCGTATGCCTCAGTAAGTATGTTGACAATGACTTGGAGTTCAGCCTCTGAGTGTGCGCAGACACAGGCGCCATCCGCGTACTGTAGCTCGACGATGGAGGTCGGGGTGGTCTTGGATCTGGCCTGGAGACGACGAAGATTGAACAGGTTCCCACTGGTTCTGTACTTTAGAACCCTTGACAACATGGACCATTTCCCATACCTCAGGAGCCACTTGTCAAAAGAGCAGACATTGATGACGAAATTCAACCCCGCGTCCTGTGTGCCAGTACAGCCTTCGGCCACCTGAGGAAAAGAGTGTTCGAAGACCACGCCCTCAAATTTGCCACCAACGTTACCGTCCTCGACCAGGTCTACAGGGCTGTATTAATACCCGCCCTCCTGTATGGTTGAGACATGGACCATGTACAGTCGACACCTCAAGGCGCTGGAGAAATACCACCAACGATGTCTCCGCAAGATCCTTCAAATCCCCTGGGAGGACAGACGCACCAACGTTAGCGTCCTCGACCAGGCCAACATCCCCAGCATTGAAGCACTGACCGCACTTGATCAGCTCCGCTGAGCAGGGCATATTATTCGCATGCCAGACACGAGACTCCCCAAGCAAGCTCTCTACTCGGAACTCCTGCACGTCAAACGAGCCAAAGGTGGGCAGAGGAAATGTTACAAGGACATTCTCAAAGCCTCCCAGATAAAATGCAACAGCCCCACCAACACCTGGGAGTCCCTGGCCAAAGACCGCCCTAAGTGGAGGAAGTGCATCCGGGAGGATGCTGAGCACCTCGAGTCTCGTCGTCGAGAGCATGCAGAAATCAAACGCAGGCAGCGGAAAGAGTGTGTGGCAAACCAGTCTGAATCACCCTTTCCCTCAACGACTATCTGTCCCACCTGTGATAGTGACTTTGGTTCCCATATTGGACTGTTTAGCCACCTAAGGACTCATTTTTAAAGTGGAAGTGTTGTGTATGCAATAACTGTTAGACTGAGTACTGTTTAACTCCAAGAGGTATGACCTTGACTCTGCTTTATTAAGGCCCAAAGTGAATAATATACAAAATTGCTGGCCTTTTATACTTGGGCTGCACACACGTGCGTACAGCCCAATGGCCTCCAACAGTGATGCCATCTAGTGGCTAGTGATCCCAAAAGTACATACATGACAATACCCCCCTCTGAGATATTAACACAGTCTTTTACAAATTGAGATGGTCCGGCGTTTTACACTCCCGGGTTGACCTCTCAGTTCAACTCCAGCCTTGGGTGAGTGTTCAGAGTCTGTTGTGACTGGTGGCTGGGTGGCTGACCTGGTGAGAGTGGCAATGGCCATGTCAGGGATTGAAAGTCCATTTTCATTGAACATGTCAGTGATTGAAAGTCCCGATTCACTGATGACTACTGAGTCCTCTGATGACTGGGGATGGTTGGTTGGTCATCAATTGTCTCTTCCTCTGACTGTGCCAGTTCGTCTGTGTGCCGCAGCTTTGTCTGATCCATATGTTTCCTGCATGTTTGCCCATTTTTGAGCTTGACAATAAATACTCTGTTGCCCTCCTTGGCCATGACAGTACCAGCGATCCACTTGGGACCCTGACCATAATTCAGAACATATACAGGATCATTTACAGAAATATCGCGTGACATAGCTGTGCGATTGTGATACCCTTGCTGACTTCGTCTTCTATATTCAACATGATTATTCAAGTCAGGGTGTACAAGAGATAGCTTGGTCTTGAGACCTCTCTTCATCATTAGTTCAGCAGGCGAGACCCCGGTAAGCGTGTGTGGTCTTGTCCTGTAAGTAAGCAGTATGCATGACAGGTGGGTCTTACTCTGCTTTATGATTTGGACAGCACGTTCTGCTTGCCCATTGGATGCAGATTTGAACGGTGCTGACCTTACATGTTTGATATTATTTAGTTTCATGAACTCTTGAAACTCCTGACTGGTGAAGCACGATCCGTTGTTGCTAACAACGATGTCAGGCGGACCATGTGTCGCGAACATGACACTGAGATTCTCAATGGTAGCTGTGGATGTGCTGGATGACATGATAATACACTCTATCCACTTCGAATATGCACCCACCACAACTAAAAACATCTTCCCCAGGAAGGGACCTGCAAAGTCTATGTGGATCCTGGACCATGGTTTCGACGGCCACGGCCACAGACTCAGCGGCGATTCCGCTGGTGCTTTGCTGAGCTGCATGCAAGTGTTGCACTGATGCACACATGATTCCAGCTCAGAGTCAATTCCCGGCCACCATAAATGAGACCTGGTGATGGCTTTCATCATTACAGTGCCGGGATGTGTGCTATGTAGCTCACCTACAGATTTCTCTATCCCTTTCTTGGGCATAACAATACAATTGCCCCACAGTATATAATCCGACTAAATAGAGAGTTTGTCTTTGCAACGAATGTAAGGTTTGGTCTCCTCGCACATTTGCTTGGGTATGGCAGACTAATCACCTTTTAGGATGCAACTATAGTTATGAGGAGAGACTTGAGATAATAGTACATTTAGAGCAGAGAAAGGCAAGCAGAAATTTAATAAGAAGTTTTTAAAATTATGAAGGGTTTGATAGGGTGAATAGGAAAAAAAGCATTTTCACTTGGCCAGAAAAAGAAGCAAACCTGAGGACTGGGAGAAATTTATAATTCAGCAGAGAAGGACAAAAGGTTTAATTAAGGGGGAAAATAGAGTATGAGAGGAAGCTTGCCTGGAACATAAAAACTGACTGCAAAAGCTTCTATAGATATGTGAAGAGAAAAAGATTAGTGAAGACGAATGTAGATCCCTTGCAGTCAGATTCAGGTGAATTTATAATGGGGAATAAAGAAATGGCAGACCAGTTGAACAAATACTTTGGTTCTGTCTTCACGAAGGAAGACACAAATAACCTTCTGGAAGTACTAGGGGACCGAGGGTCTAGTGAGAAGAAGGAACTGAAGGATATCCTTATTAGGCGGGAAATTGTGTTAGGGAAATTGATGGGATTGAAGGCCGATAAATCCCCGGGACATGATAGTCTGCATCCCAGAGTACTTAGAGAAGTGGCCCTAGAAATAGTGGATGCATTGGTGATCATTTTCCAACAGTCTATTGACTCTGGATCAGTTCCTATGGATTGGAGGGTAGCTAATGTAACACCACTTTTTTAAAAAAAGGAGGGAGAGAGAAAACGGGTAATTTTAGACCGGTTAGCCTGACATCGGTCGTGGGGAAAATGTTGGATTCAATTATTAAAGATGAAATAGCAGCGCATTTGGAAAGCAGTGACCAGATCGGTCCAAGGCAGCATGGATTTATGAAAGGGAAATCATGCTTGACAAATCTTCTAGAATTTTTTGAGGATGTAACTGATAGAGTGGACAAGGGAGAACCAGTGGATGTGGTGCATTTGGACTTTCAAAAGGCTTTAGACAAGGTTCCACACAAGAGATTGGTGTGCAAAATTAAAGCACATGTATTGGGTGTAATGTACTGATGTGGATAGAGAACTGGTTGGCAGACAGGAAGCAGAGAGTTGGGATAAACGGGTCCTTTTCAGAATGGCAGGCAGTGACTAATGGGGTGCCGCAGGGCTCAGTGCTGGAACCCCAGCTATTTACAATATGCGTTAATGATTTGGATGAAGGAATTGAGTGTAATATCTCCAAGCTTGCAGATGACACTAAACTGGATGGCGGTGTGAGCTGTGAGGAGGACACTAAGAGGCTGCAGAGTGATTTGGACAAGTTAGATGAGTGGGCAAATGCATGGCAGATGCAGTATAATATGGATAAGTGTGAGGTTATCCACTTTGGGGGCAAAAACACAAAGGCAGAATATTATCTGAATGGCAGACTAGGAAAAGGGGAGGTGCAACAAGACCTGGGTGTCATGGTACATTAATCATTGAAAGTTGGCATGCAGGTACAGCAGGGTGGTGAAGGAGGAGAATGGTATGTTGGCCTTCATAGCAAGGAGATTTGAGTATAGGAGCAGGGAGGTCTTACTGTAGTTGTACAGGGTCTTGGTGAGGCCTCACCTGGAATATCGTGTTCAGTTTTGTCCTCCTAATCTGAGCAAGGACGTTCTTGCTATTGAGGGAGTGCAGCGAAGGTTCACCAGACTGATTCCCGGGATGGCTGGACTGACCTATGAGGAGAGACTGGATCAACTGGGCCTTTATTCATTGGAGTTTAGAAGGATGAGAGGGGATCTCATAGATACATATAAAATTTTGAGGGGACTGGACAGGTTAGATGCAGGAAGAATGTTCCCGATGTTGGGGAAGTCCAGAACCAGGTGTCATAGTCTAAGGATTAGGGGTAAACCATTTAGGACTGAGATGAGGAGAAACTTCTTCACCCAGAGAGTGGTGAAGCTGTGGAATTCTCTACCACAGAAAGTTGTTTGAGGCCAATTCACTAAATATATTCAAAAAGGAGTTAGATGAAGTCCTTACTACTAGGGGGATCAAGGGGTATGGCGAGAAAGCAGGAATGGGGTACTGAAGTTGCATGTTCAGCCATGAACCCATTGAATGGTGGTGCAGGCTAGAAGGGTTGAATGGCCGACTCCTGCACCTATTTTCTATGTTTCTATATGGCCATTACGGCTAAAGAGATCAAGGGGTATGGAGAGAAAGCAGGAAAGGGGTACTCAGGTGGATGATCAGCCATGATCTTATTGAATGATGGTGCAGGCTCGAAGGGCCGAATAGCCTACTCCTGCACCTATTTTCTATGTTTCTATGTTTCTAACTCTTCACCACTGATAACATCGGGTTCTGGCTGGTCCATGTCTTAACTTGTTCAGCTGTGACAGGGGTTCCTTCATTCTCAAAAGCAACCATAACTAACATTAGGTCCGCCGGTTATGGTGTTTCCACGTCCAGTGTTGGCAACAGCAGATGGCTTAGAAACATAGAAAATAGGTGCAGGAGTAGGCCATTTGGCCCTTTGAGCCTGCACCACCATTCAATGGCTGATCATTCACCTCAGTACCCCTTTCCTGCTTTGTCTCCATACCTCTTGATCCCTTTAGCCGTAAGGGCCATATTTAACTCCCTCTTGAATATATTCAATGAACTGGCATCAACAACTCTCTGCGGTAGGGAATTCCACAGGTTAACAACTCTCTGAGTGAAGAAGTTTCTCCTCATCTCAGTCCTAAATGGCCTACCCATTATCCTAAGACTGTGTCCCCTGGTTCTGGACTTCATAAACATCGGGAACATTCTTCCCGCATCTAACCTGTCCAGTCCCGTCAGAATCTTATACGTTTCTATGAGATCCCCTCTCATCTTTCTAAACTCCAGTGTATAAAGGCCCAGTTGATCCAGTCTCTCCTCATCTGTCAGTCCAGCCATCCCTGGAATCAGTCTGGTGAACCTTCGCTGCACTCCCTCAATAGCAAGAACGTCCTTCCTCAGATTAGGAGACCAAAACTGGACACAATATTCCAGGTGAGGCCTCACCAAGGCCCTGTACAATTGCAGTAAGACCTCCCTGCTCCTCTACTCAAAACCCCTAGCTATGAAGTCCAACATGCCATTTGCCTTCTTCACCGCCTGCTGTACCTGTATGCCAACTTTCAATGACTGATGAACCATGACACCCAGGTCTCGTTGCACCTCCCCTTTTCCTAATCTGCCATCATTCAGATAATATTCTGCCTTCGTGTTTTTGCCACCAAAGTGAATAACCTCACATTTATCCACATTATACTGCATCTGCCATGCATTTGCCCACTCACCTAACCTGTCCAAGTCACCCTGCAGCCTCTTAGCATCCTCCTCACAGCTCACACTGCCACCCAGTTTAGTGTCATCTGCACAATTCTCGGTGCCACGTCTATGGCGAATGACATAATCATAATGTCAGCGCCCACCTCTGGATGCGGGATGAAGCATTGGTATTGATACCTTTGTTTTCAGAGTACAGTGAAATGAGCGGCTTGTGATCTGTCTTCAATTCAAACTGAAGACCAAACAGGTACTGATGCATTTTTTTAACCCCATACACACAGACTAGTGCTTCTTTCTCTACCATGCTGTAAGCTCTTTCCGCTTTAGACAAACTTTTTGAAGCATACGCGACTGGTTGAAGTTTACCCGACTCATTAGCATGTTGGAGTACGCAACCAATTCCATATGACGAAGCATCACAGGCCAATACTAAACGTTTACATGGGTCATAATGTACCAGCAGCTTGTTAGAGCAAAGCAGATTAGTGGCTTTCCCAAAAGCTCTGTCTTGAGACGCACCCCACACCCAGTTGTCGCCTTTTCTTAGCAGCATGTGCAGTGGTTCTAATAAGGTGCTCAATTTAGGTAGGAAGTTACCGAAGTAGTTGAGTAGATCCAGGAACGAACGCAGCTCCATCACATTCTGCGGCTTGGGTGCATTCTTGATGGCTTTGGTTTTCGCGTCTGTGGGCCTGATGCCGTCAACAACAATTTTCCTCCCCAGGAATTCGACCTCTGGTGCCATGAAGACGCACTTCGAGCATTTCAGTCTGAGTCCCACTTTGTCCAGACAATGTAAAACCTCTTCCAGATTGTTCAGATGTTCCTTCAAGTCACAACCTGTGATCAGGATATCATCTCGGAATACGACGGTTCTGGGAACGGACTTCAGTAGACTCTCCATGTTCCTATGAAATATTGCTGCAACCGAGTGAATTCCAAAAGAGCACTTGTGATAAATAAGCTGTCCTTTTTGCGTGTTAATGCACATAAGTCTCTTCGACATCTCGACCAGCTCCTGTGTCATATAGGCCGACGTCAAGTCCAGTTTGGTGAATGACTTCCACCCAACTAGCATTGCAAACAAGTCATCAGCCTTCGGTAACGGGTACTGATCCTGTTTCGAAACCCTGTTGATCGTAGCCTTGAGGTCTCCACAGATTCTGACTGTGCCATCACTTTTCAGCACAGGAACAATGGGGTTGGCCCATTCATTAAATTCAATGGTGATATGATCCCTTCATGCTGGAGTCTGTCCAATTCGATTTCGACCTTCTCCCTCATCATATACGGCACTGCCCGAGCTTTATGATGGATGGGTCTTGCATCCGAGTCCACGTGGATCTGCATCTTGGCTCCCATGAAGTTGCCGATGCCTCGTTTGAACAGCGTGAGGATCTTACTTATTACTTGGCACATGTATCTTTCTCCGACGACAACGCCTTGATGTCATTCCAATCACATCAGATTTTTTTAAAGCCAGTTCCTGCCGAACAGCGTTGGACATTGCCTGGGACAACCCATAGCGGTAACTCATGAACTGCACCATCATACGACACTTTAATTGCCAATCACCATTATAAGTTCTTTGGTGTACGTGCGCAACTTGGCATTGACTGGACTCAGCCTGGGCCTCGCAGCCTTAGTATCCCACAGCTTGTCGAATGCCCTCTGGCTCATTATCGATTGACTCGCCCCCGTGTCTAGTTCCATCAGTACTGGCACCCCATTAGATTTCACGTTGATCATTATCAGTCTGCTCTTAGTTAGGAACGAGTACAGTCCATACACTTCCTCCTCTGGTGTCTCGGATTGCGTATCCAGATCCGCGCTAGTCTGACCATCATCCTCCACGTGGTGTGTCGCAGCACGCTTGCTCATCTGCGGACACTTGTGCTGGAGATGCCCCACTCTCAGACAGCCTTTGCAACTATATTGCTTAAATCAGCACTGCTGGTGCCCGGTGATTTCCCCCACAACGCCAACATGGAGACATCGGATGCATTTCCATTGGCGGACTTTGGGCAGCCACAGGTTTCATGTACCCAGTCGGGTAGGCCCTGTCATGTGCCGCTCTGCCGAACGCCAAATCAATCATATTTACAGTACTTGCCGAGTTTCAATTTTTCACTGATATCTGCTGTAGACTTCTATCCATCATCATGCATGACTGAGCGATCGTGATGGCCCTGTTCAAGTCCAACTTCTCCACCGCCAGTAGTTTACGCAGGATCACCTCGTGGTTGATACCGATTACAAAGAAGTCCCGCAGCATGTCTGGCAACACAGCCCTGAACTTACACGGTCCCACTAGATGTCTCAGGTCGGCAATGAATTCCGTCGCATTCTGGCCCTCTGAGCGAACGTGCGTGTAAAATCTGTATTTCGTGATGATGATGCCTTCATCTGGCTTAAGGTGGTCCTGTACCAGTGTACACAATTCTTCATACATTTTCTCTGTTGGC
Source organism: Pristiophorus japonicus (assembly GCF_044704955.1). NCBI lineage: Eukaryota > Metazoa > Chordata > Chondrichthyes > Pristiophoridae > Pristiophorus > Pristiophorus japonicus. Next base: position 18,558,754 of record NC_091995.1, on the reverse strand, counting down.
CTCACAGGCAGGAGTAGATTCTTTATCAGACCATAAATTTTTGGACCGCAAACTGTGAGGAACACCGCCCAACGCCGATCTGGGTCGCTGACACCCTCCAGTTTGTTGGCCACGAAGAACTGGCTCAAATGGCTCACAAAGTCTGCCCAATCTTCTCCTTCCACAAATCGCTCCAACAATCCAATTGTGCTCATTTTTGTATGCAAAGATTCTTGTTGCCTCGTCACCAATTGTTGTGTATGCGATAACTGTTAGACTGAGTACTGTTTAACTCCAAGAGGTATAACCTTGGCTCTGCTTTATTAAGGCCCAAAGTGACTAATATACAAAATGGCTGGCCTTTTATGCTTGGGCTGCACACACGTGCGGCAGCCCAATGGGCTCCAACAGTGACGCCATCTAGTGGCTAGTAATCCCAAAAGTACATACATGACAGGAAGCAAGTCTTCCTCGATTCCGAGGGACTGCCTATGATGATGATATATAATGCTAAGACTTTCTTTATTAATTTTTAACTCTCCCTAAGCTGGCCGGAAGGATGGAATTTCATAATTCAAGTCGTTATTTCATTCTGTTTTTCCTGTCACATGTTCCCACCCTGTTATTTTTTTTCTCTCTTCCAATGGTGTTATACAGCTCCACGGGGCGTCGTGCAGATCTCTGGTGCCTCAGCCAACTGGCCATTGTCATGACCTTGGTGTCACCAGCCTATTTCACTACTGGGGCATCTGTGGCTCAGTGAGTAGCACTCTCTCGCCTATGAGTCCACGAAGGTTGTGGGCTCAAGTCCCATTCCATGAGACTTGAGCTTAAAGATCTAGCTGACACTCTCAGTGCAGTACTGAGGGAGTGCTGTACTGTTGGAGGTACCAGCTTTTGGATGATTACATTCAAGGCTGAGATCGATAGATTTTTTGATATTAAGGGAATCAAGGGATAGTGCAGGAAAGTGAGGTTGGGGTATAAGATCAGCCATGATCTTATTGAATGGCAGAGCAGGCTCGAGGGGCCAAATGGACGACTCCTGCTCCTATTTGTTATGATTTTAAATACCTTGATCAGATTACCTGAGGGCCGTTGCCAGTGAGGCAGGGGCCCAAAATTCATTGATTTTATCCGTTGTAGTGAGCTGCCTGGGGAAGTGCTATCGGTGCTATAGGCAGCTGACTGCGACTATATAGATGAGGCCCAAGGTCCAATTTGTTGCGATCTTTAAGCCTCCATTTTCGGATCATTCCATTTTTTTTAATGCATACCTGGGATGTGGGCATCACTGGCAAAGCAGACATTTATTGCACATCCCTAATTTCCCCTTGAGAAGGTGGTGGCGAGCGGCATAATATAGAAACATAGAAATTTACAGCGCAGAAGGAGGCCATTTTGGCCCATGGTGTCTGCACCGGCCAACAAAGAGTCGCACGGCCCTTGGTCAGCAGTTCTAAAGGTTAGGAAAAGGGGAGGTGCAACGAGACCTGGGTGTCATGGTACATCAGTCATTGAAGGTTGGCATGCAGGTACAGCAGGCAGTTAAGAAAGCAAATGGCATGTTGGCCTTCATAGCGAGGGGATTTAAGTACAGGGGCAGGGAGGTGTTACTACAGTTGTACAGGGCCTTGGTGAGGCCACACCTCTGGAGTATTGTGTACAGTTTTGGTCTCCTAACTTGAGGAAGGACATTCTTGCTATTGAGGGAGTGCAGCGAAGGTTCACCAGACTGATTCCCGGGATGGCGGGACTGACATATCAAGAAAGACTGGATCAACTGGGCTTGTATTCACTGGAGTTCAGAAGAATGAGAGGGGATCTCATAGAAACGTTTAAAATTCTGACGGGTTTGGACAGGTTGGATGCAGGAAGAATGTTCCCAATGTTGGGGAAGTCCAGAACCAGGAGTCACAGTCTAAGGATAAGGGGTAAGCCACTTAAGACCGAGATGAGGAGAAACGTCTTCACCCAGAGAGTGGTGAACCTGTGGAATTCTCTACCACAGAAAGTTGTTGAGGCCAAATCACTAAATATATTAAAAAAGGAGTTAGATGTAGTCCTTACTACTCGGGGGATCAAGGGGTATGGCGAGAAAGCAGGAATGGGGTACTGAAGTTGCATGTTCAGCCATGAACTCATTGAATGGTGGTGCAGGCTCAAAGGGCTCAATGGCCTGCTCCTGCACCTATTTTCTATGTTTCTATGTTTCTATGTTTCTATGTTTACATATAAACCTCTGAACAATGACGGAAAGGCAACGAGCACCCAGCCCAACCAAGCCGCCTCATACAACTGCGACACTAAAAACATCGACACTCCACCCCAACCGGAGCCATGTGATCTCCTGGGACAGGCAAAAACCAGATAAAAACCCAGGCCAAATAACTGAGCGGTGCTCTAGGCCATTTTGGAGAACAATCAAGCGGCAACCACATCCAGAAGCAGGGACATTAGGAAAGGGCTCCAGAAACAGGGGAATTCGGAAAGGGCTTCAGAAATAGGAAATGCGGAAAGGTCTACAGAAACAAGAAATAGGAAAGGGATGCAGATATGGGGGAATTAACAAAGTGCACCAAAATTAGAGCTGTCATGTATTCAACTGTCATTGTAACCCATTTATAACCGGATCTAAGTTGTACACCGTGAGAACACTGACCACTAGGTGGTGAACTTGTGGGAGACACTCCTAACCTGGACTTTCAGGTATAAAAGGGGAAGCTCCACCCACCTTCTTCACTTCAGTGCTGGTCACAGAGTGACCTTCTCTCAAGTATGAGCCTCTTGTGCATTTGTACTGTATAGTAAGGACACATTAAGGGCAATCAGGAAAGGGTAACAGAAACAGGGGAATTGGGAAAGGACTCCAGAAACAAGAAATTAGGGAAGGGCATCAGAAACGAGAATTATCAAAGGGCACCAGAAACAAGTGAACTGGGAAGGGCTCCAGAAACAGGAGATTTAGGAAAGTGCACCAGAAACAGGTGAATTATTAAAGGGCTCCAGAAATATGTTAATTAGGAAAGTGCATCAGAATTAGATACATTAGGAAAGGACTCCAGAAACGGACATTAGGACAGGGCGCCATAAACAATGTAATTAGGAAACTGCACCAAAATCAGGTGAATAATGAAAGCGCTCCAGAAACAAGGGAATTAGGAAATGGCTCCGGAAAAAGTGGAATTAGGAAAGGACTCTTGAAGCAAGGAAATTAGGAAATGGCTTCAGGATTAGGCCAATCAGGTAACGGCTTCAGATAAATGGAGATTAGGAAATGGCAGCATAATCTGTGGAATTTGGAAATGGCTTCAGGAGCAGGGAAGTAAATAAACTGCACCTGGAACAGAGGACCTTGGAAAGGGCCCCAGAAACAGGGGTGTTCGCAAAGAGCACGAGAAACGGGAATTAGGAAAGAGCACCAGAAACAGGAACATTCTTAAAGGGCTCCATTAAAATTGCACCAGAATTAGGTAAATTAGGGAAGGACTCAAGAATCAGGGAAATCGGAAAAGGGCATCAGAAACAGGGAAGTAAGGAAACGGCTCCAGGACCAAGACAATTAGGAAATGGCTCCAGAAACAGAGGAATTGGGAAAGAGCACCAGAAACTGGATAAAATTTGAAGCAGAAACGCTCCGTCTATGAGATATACCGGTTGAAACTCTGCATCACCCTGTTTGGTGGTGGTGACTGAGCCGAGGCAAGACTTCCTGCGACCGGCGCAGAAGTCACGCCCCGGCAGCGAAATTGGGGTTACTGCCCCCTCGAGTTAGTTGCAATCCAATGTCGGGAGTTTTGCTTCTTCTCGGGGAGCGGGACCGGGGCTGTATTGGTGCGGGTTTTCCAGCGCTACGCGGTCTCTCCGCTTAGTGCTGGCATGAGCACAGGGCCCTGCCCTTCCGTTAACAGGGAGGGCATGCTGCGCTCTCTGCAGAGGGGCCTCCGCTACGCCAGCGGGGATGCGGGTTGCCCGTGGCCGCTGCCTGGCACAGAGCAGGTTGGCGGGCTACAACATCACAGCACGGACCCAGTGAAGTACACCACGAAAGGCTGGACCGGTAAGTTGGCCGGGAAACAATCTTCGCCCCACGAACGGAGTTGCGGTCCACTCCGCGACCTGGTCATTGTCAGCACTGCCGGATTTGAGCCTCCGCTAACTCCTACGCAATTGTCGCAGGAGCCGGTAGCGCTCCCTGCCCCGGGCGAGAAGGTCCACAAGTTATTCGAGGGCTTGTGAGTGGCCCCGCACACCCACTCCCGCGCGTAGCTTTGAGTGAGCATTGGTCACAAGCACCATCAGAGTTTGCGGCAGCAAAGGCATGCAGGGTCGCCTTCCGAGTCTTGGAATCTTGGTGAACAAATGTCATTACTTGTTCATAGGATCAGAGACATTTATGACACAGAAGGAGGCCATTCGGCCCATCACATCCATACCGGCCAAAAAAGAGCTATCTGGCCTAATCCCGCTTTCCAGACATGGTCCGTAGCCTATTAGGTTACGGCACTTCATATGAGAAGAGACTGGAACAACTGGGCCTTTATTCACTGGAGTTCAGAAGGATGAGAGGGGATCTCATAGAAACATATAAGATCCTGACAGGACGGGACAGGCTAGATGCGGGAAGAATGTTCCCGATGTTGGGGAAGTCCAGAACCAGGGGACACAGTCTTAGGATAAGGGGTAAGCCGTTTAGGACTGAGATGAGGAGAAACTTCTTCACTCAGAGAGTTGTTAACCTGTGGAATTCCCTACTGCAGAGAGTTGTTGATGTCAGTTCATTGAATATATTCAAGAGGGAGTTAGACATGGCCCTTACGGTTAAGGGGATCAAGAGGTATGGAGAGAAAGCAGGAAAGGGGTACTGAGGGAACGATCAGCCATGATCTCATTGAATGGTGGTGCAGGCTCGAAGGGCTGAACGGCCTACTCATATTTTCTATGTTAAGTTATGATTATTGGAGATTACATAAAGGAGGCCGGTACATAAAATTAAGGTATGTAGACATCGCATTCAAATTAATGTTAAATCGTCTGGGAACTCATGTGCGGGGGGCCTGGGGTGGAGATTTGTTTTTAGGATCAGTAAGAGATTGAATATTGGGGGCATGTTGTAATGTTTGAATGTGGAACTTGAATGTGAAATGATTTCCCTGTATGGGGGAAGAGGGACAGTGTGTGTCCCGGGTTCAGGGCCAGCTATAAACGCTGGTTCCTGCCCTTTCTGGTGACCGGGTTGGGGGGTGGCTCTGAAAAGAGCCGTTTGTGTGTGCGCGGACCGGGGGGGGGGGCGGGGGGAAAGGGAGGCTCAGGCACGCTCGCCGCGGATGCGCCGGGCCAGGTGGATGTCCTTGGGCATGATGGTGACCCGCTTGGCCAGTCTGGTGAACCTTCGCTGCACTCCCTCAATAGCAAGAACATCCTTCCTCAGATTAGGAGACTAAAACTTAACACAATATTCCAGGTGAGGCCTCACCAAGGCCTTGTACAGCTGCAGCAAGACATCTCTGCTCCTGTACTCAAATCCCCTCGCTATGAAGGCCAACATGCCATTTGCTTTCTTCACCGCCTGCTGTATCTGCATGCTAACCTTCAATGACTGATGTACCATGACACCCAGGTCTCGTTGCACCCCCCCTTTTCCTTATCTGCCGCCATTCAGATAATATTCTGTCTTCGTGTTTTTGCCACCAAAGTGGATAACCTCACATTTATCTACATTATACTGCATCTGCCATACATTTTCCCACTCACCTAACCTGTCCAAGTCACCCTGCAGCCTCTTAGCATCCTCCTCACAGCTCACACCGCCACCCAGCTTAGTGTCATCTGCAAACTTGGAGATATTACTCTCAATTCCTTCATCTAAATCATTGATGTATATTGTAAATAGTTGGGGTCCCAGCACTGAGCCCTGCGGCACCCTACTAGTCACGGCCTGCCATTTGAAAAAGTACCCGTTTATCCTAACCCTCTGCTCCCTGTCTGCCAACCAGTTCTCTATCCACGTCAGTACATTACCCCCAATTTTAATTTTGCACACCAATCTCTTGTGTGGGATCTTGTCAAAAGCCTTTTGAAAGTCCAAATACACCACATCCACTCTACCAGTTAAATCCTCAAAATATTCCAGAAGATTTGTCAAGCATGATTTCCCTTTCATAAATCCATGCTGACTTGGACCGATCCTGTCACTGCTTTCCAAATGCGCTGCTATTTCATCTTTAATAATTGATTCCAGCATTTTCCCCACTACTGATGTCAGGCTAACCGGTCTATAATTCCCCATTTTCTCTCTCCCTCCTTTTTTAAAATGTGGTGTTACATTAGCTACCCTCCAGTCCATAGGAACCGATCCAGAGTCCATAGACTGTTGGAAAATGATCACCAATGCATCCACTATTTCTAGAGCCACTTCCTTACTTTGTATCTTCTTTAAGTACAGCCAGTCTTTCTAATATCTCAATTTTGATCTTATCGAGTGCCTCCTTTACCGCCTCCTTTACTATGTCTATGGCAGTGTCCTCTTCCTTGGTGAAGACAGATGCAAAGTATTCATTTAGTACCTCAGCCATACCCTCTGCCTCCATGCATAGGTCTCCTTTTTGGTCCTTAATCAGCCCCACCCCTTCTCTTACTACCCGTTTACTATTTATATGCCTATAGAAGACTTTTGGATTATCTATTATGTTAGCTGCCATTCTATTCTCATACCCTTTCTTTGCCGCTCTTATTTTCTTTTTCACTTATCCTCTGACCTTTCTATGTATAGCCTGATTTTCCGATATACTTGCAACCTGACATCTATCACACGTGCTCTTTTTCTGCTTTATCTCACTCTCTATCTGTTTCGTGATCCAGGCAGCTCTGACTTTAGTTGCCCTACCTTTCCCCCTAGTGGGAATATACCTCGACTGTACCCAAACTATTTCCTCTTTAAAGGCAGCCCATGTTCCACTACAGTTTTGCCTGCCAATCTTTGATTCCAATTTACCCGGGCCAGATCCATTCCCATCCTATTAAAATTGGCCGGGCCCCCAGTTAAACATTTTTACTTTAGATTGCTGCCTGTCCTATTCCATAGCTAATCTAAACCTTGTGATACTATGATCGCTGTTCCCTAAATGTTCACTTACTGACACTTGCTCCAGTTGACCGACCTCATTCCCCAGGACCAGATCCAGCAATGCCTCCTTCCTCGTCGGGCCAGAAACGTACTGACCAAGCAAGTTCTCCTGAACACACTTCTCTTCTTCCCCTTCTCTTCCCTTTACACTATTACGATTCCAATCTATATTAGGATAATTGAAGTCCCGCATTATTACCACTCTATAGTTCTTGCATCTCTCTGAAATTTATTTGCAAATTGGCTCCTCCATATCTTTCCCACTATTTGGTGGTCTATAGAATACACCTAGGGCCCGAAATTGGTCGACATACCGCCCGCGTACCACCCAAATGTGATTTTGATCAGAAAACACCTACATACCACCAACATACTGCTCAGCAGAATATTCATCATTGACATACCGTCGAGCGATATGCACACCGTCCGCAGTGCAGGACTGCCCACATACCACCCAAAAAGTCCGATTTTCATCGCATACCACCGACATTCCACCGGAGCTGCATACGGTCCTGGAAAAGGTGGTAAGTGGGTGGGAATGGGCGGAGTGCACGAATCCGCCAGTTTGGAAATCGGGAACTGTCAGCTAAAGCAGCACCTCTGTATTTCTGAAGTGAACAGTGATTTTCCAGTGCAATTTAGAGTGAAAAAGGTATTTTTATTGTTACTGAGCAACTTATTAATATAGAAGGCATTTTAGTTATATTTTTGTCATCGAAAAATATTGTGGAGATAAAAAGAATGGGGCCTGTACTATCTCAGCTGGTACTGCTGACAACCTGTCTAATGGAGCAACCAGATGTGAGAAGGTTTATTGAGCAGAGTTATAAGGGTAATGGAGGAGGTTGCAGACTGAAGAGGAGGAGGAGGCCTTACCCAGATGACTGTTACCCCTAAAGTGCTTAAATTAAATTCAAATCAGACGTTTATGTAAAAATCTCAAAAATAAACAATTTGAAAACTTTGTAAAATTTATAAATATAAAACAGCTCTAACAACTTTAACAACTTTAATAAAACTTTTCCAATTTTAATAAACTTTTACAAATCAAACTTAAATTCTTCAATGAACAATTACAACTAAAAGACTCTTTACTGAACCCCGGCCACGACCTCGACCGTGTGCTACACCACCCTTGGGGCTATTGCCCCCTTTCTTACCCCTGCCCTTCCCGTTCCCAGTGACCCTGAGCCTGGACCTCCCCGTGGTCGTACCAAGCCGGCGTGCAGCACCGCACCCAGAGTGCTGTTGCTGTCGTTGGGGGCTCAGACATTGCAGGCGAAATAAGTGGGGCCTCAGGAGGAGCTCGTGATGTGGAAGGCACGGCTTCAGGGCTGGAAGATGCTGCCAGCTCTCCACCCTCAGGTGCTGTCGCCCTGACTACCATGGCACGGGGGCTTTCCGCGCCATGTCCCGATCCCGTCGATTGCAGCATGGCTTCGACGGAGTCGGCGGTTCGCTCCATCGCGACATATCCTCCGACTGCCGCTCTGATAGAGCTGCGATGTTTGTGGCTATTGTAGTCATGGCCTTGAGCAGCTCTCGGCCTATGTCGACGCTGGCCTGTGACAGACACACCATGTCCTGGTACACGCCCACAGCAACCGAACTTTACTGTACCAACCTCAGCCGCTGCGGCAAAGGCGCGGCAACACAGGGGGTGCCTTGCTGCGCATGGCTTGGTCCGGCAAAATCAGAGCAGCCATGGAGGGAATCCCCTGAATACAGACTCCACGGTGGAGGACGTTCCAGCTGGCCCACATGGAGCTGGTGTGTTCTCCTCCATCTCCCCCCCCCACCTCCACCGGCTCCAGGATCAGCGGCTCTTCCTCTTCCTCATCCCTGCCAGTGGTGAAGTCGGGAAAGGGCTGGGCGATGCCAGAGGTGGAGGCAGTCGGAGTCATCTGGTCTCTCTGTGTCGGTGTGGTCTGAATTGTCAGGTACTGGAAGTACAAATCAGCATTTACAAAAGCTTGGCACCAAGGTCAGGGTTGCATGAGTACGTAGTGCGGTGAATTATCGCAGTCTTACTTAAATGTCCACCACTGCTGCAGTACTGCATTACATATTGCAGACAGACTACATATATGCATTGTGTTACATGCCCCCAACATTGCAGTACATCACATGAGGCCAACATTACAGTGCAATAAACTTACATTACATAACATCAGGCCAGCGTTATGGTTACAGTTACATGACATGACATGAGAGGACCGCAACACAGACTGGATTGTATTCAACTGACCATCCTGTGTGAGCGGGTCAGCTCCAATGCTGGAGGTGGCACGGTTGCTATCCCCGACCAGGGACAGGGCACGGATATTGATGTCAGTCAGAGGCCCCTGGGTTGTGGGTCCTCCCCCCATACGCCGCTGATCGGCTGCTATTGCAGACGTCTTCTTCTGCAGAAAGTAAAGTAAATGAAAGTAAAAATCTTCAATCCATTTAACGTCACAGACACATACATACACCTAAAAGAAACACTGCATTGATCCTCTTGTCATCGTCTGAAAGCACGAATACATCGCCGTAACCTTAAGATAAATAAAATCATCCGTGTGACACTAAACCTACATTTACATGGTACATGGCACATGAGGTTGCATAAATAAAATCATGACTTACTCTTGGTGCACTCACACCTCATGGCTCCTTTCCCCGGTGCGTACCATGGTACTTTGGGAGAACACAGCCTCCCCGATCTCATTCCATATCCTGTTGTGTTCCTTTGGGGAGGGCTTTCCACGACCACCCTTCGTTAGCTCGGAGTACCTCTCTGTAATATTCTCGAGAAGGGCCGGTAATTCTGTCTCGCCCTCAACCTCCCGTCCTTTTCCATCTTCCTGCGCTGCGACTTTTTTTTAACATTTCCATAATATTTCTGCTGTTATGATTTTTGCTTTGTAAAGTATGTCTTCTTATTCTTCAAACGATAGAATTATTAGTCATGAATATATTTTAACTCTGCAATGTGTTTTTAAAGTAACTGCCCCTCGACGAGCTTGCTGCTCCTTCTCACTCTCTCGCCTTCCTCTTCACATGCACGGGTGACCCCTGACCCCCCGAAATCACGGGTAAAACGCTTCTGGGGAAAAAAAACGGGGCATTAAAAAAAATCAGGCATGTACAATGCAGTGCCGCACCATCCATTGAAGAGAAACTCGATCTGGATCGACTGCATATCACCTGCTGCGGACCGCTGATATACCGCCGACATAACGGTGAAAGCACCTTGACCAATTTTGTCCTCTTCGGTCTTGGCGGTAGGCAGGCGGTTTGAAACGATGCACTGCCGGCTTACCACCGAGAAATGGGCGGACCTTATGCATCGACCAATTTCGGGCCCCGAGTAGTATAATCGCACCGCTATTATTTCTTAACTCTAGCCATAGAGATTCTGTCCTTAACCCCTCCAGGACATCCTCCCTCTCCAGCACTGTAATATTCTCCTTAACCACACCACCTCCTATCTTTCCTTCCCTATCTTTCCTGAACACCTTATAACCAGGAATATTTAATACCCAATCCTGCCCTCTTTTGAGCCATGTCTCAGTTAATGCCACAACATCATACTCCCATGTGGCTATTTGTGCCTGCAACTCACTTACCTTGTTTTCTACGCTTTGTGCGTTCACATTTATGCACTTTAAAACCATCTCAGACCCTCCAGTATTGTCTCTTAGTTGGACCCCACCTAATACCCTATCTTTTCTGACTTTAGCGCTCTCTGCCTCTCCCAATCCTTTGAGCACTTTATTTCCCCTGTCTAATGTTACATCCTGATGCCCATCCCCCTGCCAAATTAGTTGAAACCCTCCCCAACAGCACGAACAAACCTCCCCACGAGGAAACTGGTTCCAGCCCTGTTGAGGTGCAGGTCCCACCTCTCCCTGAACCGATCCTAATGCCCCGGGAATTTGAAGCCCTCCTTCCTGCACCATCTCTCCAGCCACGCATTCACCGGCTCTATCCTCCTATTTCTGTACTCACTAGCATGTGGCACCGGTAATCCGGAGATTACTACCTTTGAGGTCCTGCTTTTTAATCTCTTTCCTCACTCCCTAAAATCTGTCCGCAGCCACTCATCCCTTTCTACCTAAGTCGTTGGTACCGATATGGACCATGACCTCTGGCTGTTCACCCTCTTCCCCCAGAATGCCCTGCAGCCGTTCAGTGATATCCTTGACCCAGGTCGGGGCTATAAATAGAGCTGGAGCATCGCGGGCGAAAGTGCGTCGAATGAGGGTACGGGGCCCAGAAGAGCCGAGGGCCCAGGGGCAGCACGGGCCCAGCCCACACTGTGATATGTCCGTGCAGCAGAGCAGGTCTCCAGTCGTCCTGGTTCAACCCTTGCCACTGGGTAAAGGCCGAGCTCTGTCGAGCCCGTGTGGTGGCTGATGTGCAACAGTCATCGCACGTTAAAAAAATCCACGCACAGGCACCTTCCGCCCCCTCAACTGGAGTTCAGGACTGGAATATCGTGCCTTTCATTGAAACATCTGTGAACTCTTGTGGAAGCAAGTCATCTTCGTTCGAGGGACCACCTATGATGATGACCCTGGCACCATGGAGGCAACATACCATGCTGAAGTCACGACTGCCACCACAGAAACGCCTGTCTGGTCCCCTGGCTATCAGAGTGTGGGACTTAGCAGGAGTGCTCTTTCAAAGAGCCAGCACAGGCACGACGGGCTGAATGGCCTCCTTCTGTGCTGTAAGTTTCTATGATTCAACGATATAAGTGTAAATTCGTTCAACGTTTATCTGCAGTACCAGTTGCAACTGTAGGTGGGGCTATGATACAGATTGATAACTGTATCCCGCCTACTTAATATTAGCTCCCAACTCAATACTGGTTCTGTGATGTGTGTGCGCATTAAGTCCGTGCAGCAGAGCAGGTCTCCAGTCGTCTTGGTTAATCCTTGCCACTGGACCAAGACCCAGCTCTGTCAAGCCCGTGGGGTGGCTGGTGTGCAACGACCAGCACACGTTACAAAAAAATCCACGCACAGGCATCTTCCACCCTTCAGGATGTAGTTCGGGATCTGGAATATTAGGTCCTTCATTGAAACACCTGTGAACTCATCCCTTTTTTGGTGTGGAAGCAAGTCATCCTCGATTCGAGGGACCGTCGATGAAGACTCGGTTCTCTCTGTATTTTTTAATTGTAAGTTCAGGCAGCTGGCAGTTCATCACTGAAACCACTGGGTGGCAGAAAATAAATCAGCTTGGACCAAAGACATGCGGCAATTATGAAAATCAACATCAAGGACTCGATTTTACGCCTTTGTGCAGATCGCCCAAAAAATGGCCGTTATTTCCGGCGTGGGCGGTAAAAATGGGTTTTCAGATCACCGGCTTGCTGCCCACACTCAAAGCCCCTAGTCTCCATATGAAATGGCTGGTCGCGTTAAATCTCTCTGACCTTCTGCCGTAAAGTATCGTTGTCCTTAGCAACGGCATGGCAACACTTGTTTCCCGCAATTCAGGAGGTCAGGGGTCATCAGTACATGCGCAGAAGAGGAGACAGAGAGAGAGGGAGCTCAGAGGCACTGAAAGCGGGTTTGGGTGTGGTGTGTGCTTGTTTGGCTGTTGTGGGAGGCACGAGGGAGATTCACCAGCAGCAAAAAGTCTACTAAGCACCAAGAACATAGTTGCCACCGAGTTTTTATCCAATAAATAATATATAACATGGAAGGGATGGCGGAGGCCCTGGAGCTGGTAGCCAGGAACACCGGTGGCAGAGGGCTCCCAGTGGTCCCGGAGCGCAGCACTGCACCCCAAGGTGCCGCACTCCCATTGCCAACCACACATGAGAACCAGCAGCAACATCTTGCTTCTGGCTCGGAGCACATTCCCACCTCGGGACTGTCCTCTCCCGTATCCGTCCAAGCAGCATTTCGGCCATTACCCCACCTCCCCAATGAAGCATTGCCTGAGGAGCTCCTCGGCCAGGCCGCTTGGAGTCAGGATGGGAAGGGGAAGGGGTAGAGGTGGGGAAGGAGAAGTGGGGCTGGGTGGGGGGGGGGGGGAAGGGTTGGTTTTTACAGAAATACTGAAGATATCAGACAAATGTTCGGTTTAAATGTTTTTTATATAACAAAACCTTGTTGCGCATTGGCTCAGATAGCAGCACCCTTACACGCTGGTGATTCCTTAACATCAAAGGATATAATTATACTTAACTTTGGTCAACTTAAACTTTAACTGTCACCAAGGTGATGCCCAACATTGATGTATGACCTGCACACCCAGCAGTGTCAGCCTTGTAAATAACACCAACGTTCTTTCAGGCAAAACGATCATTGTTGAGCTCCTGACGTAAGGCTCTTTAAGCTATCATGCCACCACGGGCCCTTTCATGCGGTCGACAGGGGGGCGGAGGCATGGCTTCAGTGTCAGCCTGATTGTCTGGCTCGATGTCAGCGTCCACCTCCTCATCCTCCTCTTCCTCTCTCTGGTGAAGTGGACTGTCAGCCTCATCAAGCAATTCTTGTCCCCTCCCGATAGCCAAGTTGTGCAGCATGGAGCACATCACCACAAATTGAGCTGCCTGCTCAGAGTGGTATTGGAGCTCACCTCCTGAGTGGTCCAGGCATCTAAAGCGTTGCTTCAGCACTCCAATGGCTTTCTCCACGATATTGCGAGTGGCTCTGTGGCTCTCATTGTATCGCCTCTCAGCTTCGGTGTGGGTGTCACGCAGGGGGGTCATCAGCCAGGTGGCGAGGTTATATCCTGTGTCACCAAGCATCCAGCATTGACCTTGTGGCTGACTGTTAAACAATTCAGAGACAGTGCTCTCACGCAGGATGTGAGCATCATGGATGTTGCCCGGAAATTTAGCATTCACTGTCATAATAATTTGCTGGTGGTCGACAATGAATTACGCATTCAGGGAGTGGATTCCCTTGCGGTTCCTTAAAACCTCTGCATCCTGAAAAGATGCCCGCATGGTACAGTCTATTGCTCCCTGCACCTTGGGGAAGTTAGCAATTCAGTAGAATCCTAGAGCCCTCTCAGTCTGAGCCTCCCTGGTCATAGGGAAGCTGATAAAGTCCATCCTGCATATGTACAGGGCTTCAGCGACCTGTCTAATGCAGCGATGTGTGGCGAGCTGAGACAGAATGCAAATGTCGCCAGCTGAGGCCTGAAAAGAACCTGACGCGTAGAACGACAGTGTCACTGTGACTTTGACCTCGATGGACAGTGCAGTACTGATGGTGCTGGCAGGCTGCAGATCTCCCCGTATGAGCTGGCATACCTCAGTGATAAACTCTTTGTGGAAGCTCAGTCTCCGAAGGCAGGTGGTGTCGGGCAAGTTGAGGTCAGATTGTTTCTCCCTGTACTTGCGGGGGGATGTAACGTCTGGTCCTCCTCATTAGTCTGGCACGTCTTACATTGGGCACATAATGCTGTGGAGCATACCTTCTGCCATCTTGAGTCTCCAGCATGTAATTGGTCATCAAGAGAGGGTGAGAAAGGACAGGCTCCATTCCAATAGCTCTCTGTTTTCCACCGATTGGTCACAAAGAATGAATGTCCCGACGAAGACACCTATTAAATTCCAATCGTTCACAGTATGATAAAGATGTTTGTACAGATGTTCACGTCACCTCCAAAGACCTCTAGAGTACATCCGAACTCCCCGGAGGTTGAAGCAGAGCAGCCTTTTAAATGATGTGACATGTGATGTAGAACATGGCGTCCATAACGCTGTGAGTAGTTCCGGTTCCACTTTTTCCCGGCGGTTTTTGGGCGAGTGATATTGTGGGCGAGATGTGTGGGAGGGAGTGAAAGTGACGCTGGGACACTAGTTTTGGCAAATGTGATCTTTCCAACAAGATTAAGCGGACGGTCGGTATTATTGAATCTCGGCGTTAATTACGTGCGGAAAGTAACGCTGGGCGATATTATGGGCATTGGTTTCGCCCATTCTGAACATTCCGCCCAAAATAGTGGGCGGGTGGTATTATTTTTTCCCGGCGTTACACACATGGGGAAAGTAACGCTTGGCGATAAGTGTCCGATAAATGGGTTCCAGTTTGTGGCTAAATGGGCGATATCTGGGCGTTATACGTCATTTCAGCGGTAAAATGGACATTAAGTGGGCGTTACGCATGCAAAAAAAGTAGAAAATCTAGCCCCAAGTGTTTCTTGAACAGTAAGAACATGATTTAATAAATCGACTTGTGTCCTCGAATTCCCTACATATTTGTGCCCAGGGACTAGCATAAAATAAGACTTGCATTTATATAGCGCCTTTCACGACTTCAGGACGTCCCAATGTGCTTTACAGCTAATTAAGTACTTTTGAAGTATAGTCACTGTTGTAATATAGGAAACATAACAGCCAATTTGCGCACAGCAAGCTCCCACAAACTATTTTCCTTCTTCTTAGACGGTCCCTCGTATCGAGGATGACCAGCTTCCACACCAAAAAGGGATGAGCACACAGGTGTCTCAATGAAGGAGCTAATATTCCAGGTCCCGAACTACATGTTGAAGGGTGGAAGATGACTGTGCGTGGATTTTTTTTAACGTGTGGTGGCCGTTGCACACCAGCCACCACACGGGCTTGACAGAGCTGGGTCTTGGTCCAGTGGCAAGGGTTAACCAGGACGACTGGAGACCAGCTCTGCTGCACGGACCTAGTGCTCACACACATATCACAGTGTGGGCTGGCCCGTGCTGCCCCTGGGCCCTCGCCTCTCCTGTCCTCCGATCACGTCGCTCCGCGATTACTCACCGTTCCTGCTGTACCTGCCCACGCTCAAATCAGCGACCTGGATTATGGTGAACATAAGAACATAAGAATTAGGAACAGGAGAAAGCCATCCAGCCCCTCGAGCCTGCTCCGCCATTCAACAAGATCATGGCTGATCTGGCCATAGACTCAGCTCCACTTACCCGCCCGCTCCCCATAACCCTTAATTCCCTTATTGGTTAAAAATCTATCTATCTGTGATTTGAATACA
Source organism: Pristiophorus japonicus (assembly GCF_044704955.1). Classification (NCBI taxonomy): domain Eukaryota; kingdom Metazoa; phylum Chordata; class Chondrichthyes; family Pristiophoridae; genus Pristiophorus; species Pristiophorus japonicus. The sequence continues at coordinate 18,542,671 of NC_091995.1, read as the reverse complement.
TTCAATGAGCTAGCCTCAACTGCTTCCTTGGGCAGAGAATTCCACAGATTCACAACCCTCTAGGAGAAGAAATTCCTTCTCAACTCAGTTTTAAATTGGCTCCCCCGTATTTTGAGGCTGTGCCCCCTAGTTCTAGTCTCCCCGACCAGTGGAAACAACCTCCCTGCCTCTATCTTGTCTATCCCTTTCATTATTTTAAATGTTTCTATAAGATCACCCCTCATCCTTCTGAACTCCAATGAGTAAAGACACAGTCTACTCAATCTATCATCATAAGGTAACCCCACTCATCTCCGGAATCAGCCTAGTGAATCGTCTCTGTACCCCCTCCAAAGCTAGTATATCCTTTCTTAAGTAAGGTGACCAAAACTGCACACAGTACTCCAGGTGCGGCCTCACCAATACCCTGTACAGTTGCAGCAGGACCTCCCTGCTTTTGTACTCCATCCCTCTCGCAATGAAGGCCAACATTCCATTCACCTTCCTGATTACCTGCTGCACCTGCAAACTAACTTTTTGGGATTCATGCACAAGGACCAATTGTGGAGCAGTGGAGGCGTGTCCTGCACAGTAGGAGCTGTGAGCAGTGAGAGGAGCAGCTACCAACCTGTGCTCCTGCCTGGAGAGCCCTGAGACCAGCCCAGGAAGAGAAGGAAGGAAGGGGCTTCACCACCAACTTTCACCCAGAGGGAGAGGAGGAGAAAAGAAAACTTTGTACATCTTTTTACCATTCTGCCAAGAGTTGGAGAGAGGGGGAAAAGACCAAAACAACAACATCCAGTGTGGAAGGAGGGGGACTCTACCATTCTACAGGTGGGTGTGGGTGCATTTCCCAAACAGACTTTGTTGTATCGGTGGGGGGAGGAAAGAAGACCACTGAGGGCCGGAACATCGCGGGGTGTGTGTGTGTGTGTGGTAGTGTGTGTGGGGGCCTTGCTTACAACTAGGCCCCCCCCACAATTGGAACCCCCCCCACCCCCCACATTTGCCTAGCCTGGGATAGCTGGAGCTACCAGGCTGAAGATTTTTTAATCACCCAATTAACATCGTTAGGAGTGTGTGCCTGGTGGCTCTAGCTGCCCCAGGTGAAGACGTCTTCTCCCCCCACCTGAAGACCAATCCAAAGACTGTGTTTTTTGTGTTTTGCCATCTGGGGAGTGCACCCACCCACAGCTGCGAGGGGAGACCTGCCCTCGCAGTTCCCCCCCCCCTTCCCACCCCCCTCTCTTCCCACCCCCCTCTCTCTTTCCCTGTTACTCTGTTTCTCCCCTCTCTCTCTGAGGCCCCTTTCTCCTAATTTAAAAAAAAAAGGGAACAATTGAGACAACTGAGCAGAGGGAGCAAGGCCCCTCCCCAATTGCCAACTAGGGGAGAGGTGTGCCTCATTAAGGGCTCCTCTGCTCAGTTAATATACGAGGCCAATTAAGATCATTAAGGCCTGTGACTTTGGGGTGGGTGTGGCCCTTAAAGGGACCCCGTGATGGCGACCCCATCCACGCCGGTGGCGGGGCCAGCAAGGACATATGCGCAGGCGGCATCCACATCCACGGCACCTCCTGCGCCACCTGCTGCCCTGCCACCATTCAAACTAATAACCAAAAAACACGGGGTCAAGAGCTACACTCACCCCACAATGAGCATTGAGGAGTGCGTGCGGGTGATGGCTGGGGTAGTCGGCCCCTCGGCCATTGTTGCAGCCTCCAAGATGTCTGGGAAGGCTGTGTTCTTCCTGGGGTCAGAGCGGGCGGTGTCCCTGGCCCTCGAAAAGGGGCTCACGGTGGGCGGGACGTTCCTGCCGGTGGATCCTCTCGAGGCCACTGCGCAGAGGGTCATCATATCAAACGTCCCGCCCTTTGTTCCCGCTGAGCTCCTCCTCCCTCACCTACACCAACTGGGGGAGGTAAGGTCAGGGATCAACCCCATACCGCTCGGCCTAAGGGAGAACAGCCTGCGCCACGTGTTCTCCTTCCGCCGCCAGCTCTTTGTCCGGCTGGCGCGGGAGGAGACGACGGAGGGTAATTTTAATGTGGTGCACGAGGGGACTGCCTACCGCGTCTTCTGGACGTCGGACGGCGTGCGGTGCAATGCCTGCAGGGAGGTGGGGCATGTTCGTAAGAACTGCCCCGCCTCCAAGGCCGCCAAACCACCGAAGGCGGCCAAGGCTGGCGCCGCCGCCACCCCTCCCCCTAGTTGCGTCCGCGTGCCGGGAGCCGTAGGTGAGCGGGCATCGTCGGAGGCCTTTGTTTTCAGGGCCTCCGGCGGGGGGGAGGGAGAGCGTCCGACCGGAAAGAAGGCGCGGAAGAAGGCAAAACATCAAGAGGCGGGTCCCCTCAGTGCGCCAGAAAATTTGACCACCGCGCTCAGCCCAACCCCGTCACCGGCGAGCGCAGGGTGCCCCGAGCCCGTGCCCGAGCCCTTGACCAATACCGCGGAGGGGCCCGGGCACGGGCAAGAAAAGGAAAAGGGGGGGGCGGAGCGGGAGGCCTCGGCAGACATAGAGGTCTCCCTGCCTTCGCGCACCCCCAGGAACAAAAAGAGGCACCGCCCCAATGAGGCGGAGGGGGAACAACATCCCTCCGCGGAGGAGGCGGTGCCCGCCGCGTGTCCCGCATCCCCCACCAGCGCCCCCAAATTGCGCTGCAGGCGCGAGGAGTCTTTCCCCGGGGAGGGTGAGGCAGTCGAGGCTGCCCAGCCGCTGCCTCCTGGGGAGGGCGTGGAAGATCTGCCTGTCGTGGGGGGCGTGGGGCCAGTGGAGGAATGCATAGCCGCCGGGTCGAGCGTCCCGGGGACTGAGGCGGGCGGGGCCGAAAAGGCCGAACCTGAGCCCGCCCAGCCAATACCCAACTTCCCCCGGGATTTGCTCGACTCGGCAGAAACTGAAAATATGAACAAGTTTAATGAATCCGTACACGCTGGGCTGGGGGGAGGCGGCGGGGAGGGGGAAGAACAACAACCCTCGCCCCTTACTTTGGAGCTGAGGGACTTGGTGGACCTGGAGAATTTTCTAAACCAGGTCTCTCCGTGTTCCCCGGCTCCTGGGGCGGAGGAGGAACCCCTTCCGCTGTCGCTTCCCGACCCAGCACCAATTTTAAAAGAGCCCAGTGGGGACTCCTCTGCCGACGATCCTGGGGGTGGGATCGGGGCAGAGCCAGGGCCAGATGGAGCGGCCAGGCCGTTTGCCGTACCTCGTGCGGTCGACGGGCCGGCTGCTGGCGGCGACCTCCCGGAGGGGGGCGGGGACTCGGTGGAGGATGCGGGTGAAGATCTCGAGTCCATCGCCAGTGAGGCGGTGGATCTGCTCGCGGCCGCCACTGAGACCCTCCTCATTCCCGCAGAGGAACTCCGGGACTTTTTGGTCCAGTGCCGGGGTCGCCGCGACCAAGCCCGTCTGGCCCTGGAAAGATGGTCCGAGCCGGGGCTGCTCGTCGCGTCCGTCCGCGCCGCCGCTAAAACCATGGCCGCGGGCGGGCCCTTATCAAAGGCTCAAGGCCTTGAGCTGCGCCGGCTCAAAAAGTTCCTCGCTGGGCTGCTGAAGGAGTGGAGGTCAACAAATGACTCCACTCCCCCCCCACAATAGGTTGAGGTAGAGGTTGCACTATGCTCTAGTCATGAAGATAACCATAGCCAGCCTCAACATCAACGGCGGCAGAGGGGCACGCCGTAGATTTGACAATTTTTCGCTCCTGCGGGAGGGGAAATATGCGGTGTGCTTCCTGCAAGAAACCCACACCGTTCCGGGAGACGAAGCCACGTGGCTCCTGGAATGGCAAGGAGAGGTCCGCATGAGCCACCTCACCACCATTTCTAGTGGGGTGGCCATCTTGCTGGGCCCGCATTTTCAGCCGGAGATCTTGGGGGTCGAGGAGCCCGTGCCAGGCCGCTTGCTGCACGTAACGGTTCGCCTGGGGGACGTGCCGCTCCATCTCGTGAACGTGTACGCCCCTCAGCCCGGCCCGCAGCAAACGCGCTTCTTTGAAGAGGTGTCCGCTCTTCTTGGCTCCGTCGACGTCGGCGACTGCATTGTCCTCGGGGGGGATTTTAACTGCACCCTCGAGGCGAGGGACCGCTCCGGTGCCCTGCAGTGCATTACGGCGATGGAGAAGTTGAGGGACCTGGTCGGGTCCTTCGACTTGGTGGACGTCTGGCGAAATCTCCACCCCGACTCCAGCGCCTTTACTTGGGTGAGGCCTGGAGTAGGATGGTCCAGAGTCGACCGCCTTTACGTGTCTCGGGCGTACGTTTCCTGCGTCCCGGCGGCCTCCATGCGGCCGGTGCCGTGTTCGGACCACCACCTGGTGTGGGCGGAGCTCGCTTCGCTCCGCGCGAGGACGGGGTCCGCGTACTGGCACTTTAACAACCGGCTGCTGGAGGACGTGCGGTTCCAGGACTCGTTCCGTCGATTCTGGTCCGACTGGAGAAGGAAGCAGGGGGGCTTCCCCTCCTTGAGGCTATGGTGGGACGTGGGCAAGGCTCACGTCCGCGTCTTCTGTCAAGAGTACGCGAGGGGGTCGACCAAGAGGCGGGCGGCCAGGGTCGGGCGCCTAGAAAAAGAGGTGCTCGACCTGGAATCCCGTCTCGGTCAAGTCGTCCAGGACCCGGCCCTGCGGACGGTGTACGAAGCGAAGAAGGCCGCGCTGAAAGACATGCAGCTCGTCGGGTCCCGAGGTGCGTTCGTGAGGTCGCGGATCCGGTTCCTGCGGGATCTGGACCGCGGCTCCCCCTTCTTCTACTCACTGGAAAAAAGGCAGAGTGTCCGTAAGCAGCTCTTGACGCTGCTGGCCGACGACGGCTCTCTCGTCTCGGATCCGGAGGGCGTCAACAACAGGGCCCATGAATATTACGGGGCCCTGTTCTCTCCGGATCCGTCCAGCGAGGAAGCGCGTAGAGTTTTGTGGGAGGACCTGCCGAAGGTCAGCCCGGAGGGCGCCGAAAATCTGGAAGCTCCGCTAAGCCTGGCAGAGCTGACCGGTGCCCTCGACCGGCTCTCGAGGGGAAAATCCCCGGGGCTGGACGGGCTGACCGTGGAGTTCCACAGGGCGTTCTGGGACGTTCTGGGGGGCGACTACGCGAGGGTCCTGGGGGAAAGTCTGGCGACCGGGGAGATGCCCCTCTCTTGGCGCAGGGCAGTCATCGTCCTGCTGCCTAAGAAGGGCGATCTCCGCCTCCTTAAGAACTGGCGCCCGGTCTCCCTCCTCAGCACGGACTACAAAATTTTCGCCAGGGCGATGTCTGCTCGCCTTGGTGCCGTGGACCACATGATCCACCCCGACCAGTCCTACACGGTCCCGGGCCGGACAATCCATGATAACATCCATCTGGTCCGGGACCTCATCCATTGTTCCCAGGAGGCTGGTCTGTCGGTCGCCTTCCTATCCCTCGACCAAGAGAAGGCGTTCGACAGGGTGGATCACGACTATCTGCTCGGAACTCTGCACGCTTTCGGGTTCGGGACGCATTTCGTCGCCCGGATCCGACTTTTGTACGCCGCCGCGGAGTGTCTGATTCAGGTTAACGGGTCCTTGACGGCGCCCCTTCGCTTTAGGAGAGGGGTGCGCCAGGGATGCCCCATGTCCGGCCAGTTATACGCCGTTTGCGTGGAGCCTTTCCTGCGCCTCTTGCGGACGAGGTTGACGGGACTGGCTCTGCAAGGGTCGGGCGTGGAGGTCGTCCTCTCGGCTTACGCCGATGACGTGCTCCTCGCGGTAGAGGATCCCGCTGACCTGCGGAGGATGCGTGAGTGCCAGGAGATTTACTCGGCCGCGTCCTCCGCCAGGATCAACTGGGAGAAATGTTCCGGACTCCTGGTGGGTCAGTGGCGGGTGGACTCCCTGCCGGAGGAGCTCAGGCCTTTTGCCTGGAGCACGACCCATCTCCTCTATCTGGGAGTCTACCTTAGCCCCGATGAGGGAGCCTGGCCGGCGAACTGGCAGGAGCTGGAGGCCAAGGTCGCCGCTCGCCTAGGGCGCTGGACAGGACTGCTCCGAGTGCTGTCCTACAGGGGTCGAGCGCTAGTCATAAACCAGCTGGTGGCCGCAATGTTGTGGTACCGACTGGTCACTTTGACCCCTCCCCCTGCGTTTGTCGCCAAGATACAGAAGAAGCTGGTGGACTTCTTCTGGAACAACAGGAAGCACTGGGTCTCTGCCGCGGTCTTGAGTCTCCCGCTTGAGGAGGGCGGTCAGTCGTTGGTGTGCGTCAGCGCCCAGCTCGCGACTTTCCGTCTTCAGACCCTGCAGAGATACCTTTACGTCGAGCCCCCTCCTAGGTGGTGTGCTCTGGCGAGGTATTTCTTCCGCCAGCAGCGCGACCTCAATTATGACACGCAGCTCCTGTTTGTGAACTTGGGGGGTGCTAGGACCGCCCTCCGGGAGCTGCCTGTCTTTTACAGGGAACTCATCAGGGTCTGGAACAAAGTCTCCACCAAGCGCAGCTCTCCGCCGGCTGGAGTGGTGGCCGTCCTGCAGGAGCCGCTGCTCGGGAATCCGTACCTCCACGACCGAGGTTTTATGTGGCGGTCGGAAGAGAGGGCTGTGGCTGGTGAGGTGACCAGGGTCAGGGACCTGCTCGATGGCGGAGGAGCGGGCTGGATGGCGCCAGAAACGCTGGCGCGGCGCCTAAATTCTGCCAACGTCCGCCACGCGGCCGATGCCATCGAGTCGCTAAAAACAGCTCTGGGCCCTGACTCCGTTAGGTGCATCGAGGAGGCTCAAGCACGTGGGGAGATCCCGTCCGAACTGACCCCCGTCCGGACGGAATTCCTCATTGGCGCCAAACCCCGAAACCTCCCTCGGGGGCCGGCGCCTCACAACTTGAGCCGCCTCGGGGAAATCTCCTCCGTGCCTTTCAGTTCCGCGCGGAGGGGTTTCATGTACGGGCTGCTCCTGCACACTCTCAACTTTGCCATCCTCGCCTGCCGTCCGGACACACCATGGCGTACCATCTTGCCATCTGGAGGAGGCGGGGGTCCCCGATGGAGGGCACTCTACGCAGGGGTCCTCCCACTATTCGTCGGGGACTTGGCCTGGAGGTTGGTGCACGGAGCAGTGCCGTGCAACAAATTTTTAAGCCGGTTCACGGACTCCCAGGCCGCCTGCAATTTCTGCGGTCTGGAGGAGTCCGTGTTCCATGTTTTTATTGAGTGCACGAGGTTGCAGCCCCTGTTCCATTATTTGAAGGGGCTGCTCCTGAAATTCTGGCTGCACTTCAGTCCCACTCTCCTGATCTTTGGGCACCCTGTGCGGAGGGGAGCGGGTAGGTCCGAAGGCCTCCTCGTAGGACTGCTCCTGGGCACGGCCAAGGGTGCCATCAGCCGGTCCAGGCAGCGGGCGGTCGAGGGGGTCATTCAACCTGACTGCCTGCCTCTCTTCCGCTCTTACATCCGGTCCAGGGTGTCCTTGGAGATGGAGCACGCGGTGTCCACCGGTACGCTCGCGGCCTTCCGCGAGAGGTGGGCACCGGAGGGACTGGAGTGCATCATCACGCCCGGCAACCAAATTTTAATTTGATTTTACGTTTTAAAGTTTAATTTGTTTTAATTGCCGGTGTTTTTAGTGTCCCCTTCCCTTTTATAGGGGGCACTGGGGAAAAATTGTGATTTTAGTGCCCAAAAAAAAACCCAAAAAAAAGAAGGAAAAAAAAAAAACCAAAAAAAAGAAAAAAAGGGCCTTGTAAATGTCTGGTGTGTCACCCAGGTCGGGTGGCACGGTTTAATGTGTTTTGTTTTGCAGATAAACTCCAAAAAGAGTTTCATGCACAAGGACCAATTGTGGAGCAGTGGAGGCGTGTCCTGCACAGTTGGAGCTGTGAGCAGTGAGAGGAGCAGCTACCAACCTGTGCTCCTGCCTGGAGAGCCCTGAGACCAGCCCAGGAAGAGAAGGAAGGAAGGGGCTTCACCACCAACTTTCACCCAGAGGGAGAGGAGGAGAAAAGAAAATTTGTACATCTTTTTACCATTCTGCAAAGAGTTGGAGAGAGGGGGAAAAACCAACAATAAACCAGTGTGGAAGGAGAGAGACTCTACATTTCTACAGGTGGGTGTGGGTGCATTTCCCAAAAAGACTTTGTTATATCGGTGGGGGGAGGAAAGAAGACCACTGAGGGCCGGAACATCGCGGGGGGTGTGTGTGTGTGTGGAAGTGTGCGTGGGGGCCTTGCTTACAACTAGGCCCTCCCCACAATTGGACCCCCCCCCCCCCCCGCATTGCCTAGCCTGGGTTAGCTGGAGCTACCAGGCTGAAGATTTCTTTAAATCACCAATTGAATATCGTTAGGAGTGTGTGCCTGGTGGCTCTAGCTGCCCCAGGTGAAGACATCTTCTCCCCCCACCTGAAGACCAACCCAAAGACTGTGCTTGTGTGTTTTGCCATCTGGGGAGTGCACCCACCCACAGCTGCGAGGGGAGACCTGCCCTCGCAGTTCCCCCCCTTTCCCACCCCCCTCTCTCTTTCTCTGTTACTCTGTTTCTCCCCTCTCTCTCTGAGACCCCTTTCTCCCAAATTAATTTAAATAAAAAAACAATTGAGACAACTGAGCAGAGGGAGCAAGGCCCCTCCCCAATTGCCAACTAGGGGAGAGGTGCCTCGTTAAGAGCTCCTCTGCTCAGTCTTTTAGATAAGAGGCCAATTAAGACCATTAAGGCCTGTGACTTTGGGGTGGGTGTAGCCCTTAAAGGGACCCCGTGATGGCGACCCCATCCACGCCGGTGGCAGGGCCAGCGAAGACGTATGCGCAGGTGGCAACCGCTTCCACGGCACCTCCTGCGCCACCCGCTGCCCTGCCACCTTTCAGATTAATTACCAGAAAACACGGGGTCAAGAGCTACACTCACCCCACAATGAGCATTGAGGAGTGCGTGCGGGCGATGGCTGGGGTAGTCGGCCCCTCGGCCATTGTCGCGGCCTCCAAGATGTCTGAGAAGGCTGTTTTCTTCCTGGGGTCGGAGCGGGCAGTGTCCCTGGCCCTCGAAAAGGGGCTCACGGTGGGCGGGACGTTCCTGCCGGTGGATCCTCTCGAGGCCACCGCGCAGAGGGTCATCGTTTCAAACGTCCCGCCCTTTGTTCCCGCTGAGCTCCTCCTCCCTCACCTACACCAACTGGGGGAGGTAAGGTCGGGCATCAACCCCATACCGCTCGGCCTCAGGGAGAGCAGCCTGCGCCACGTGTTCTCCTTCCACCGCCAGCTCTTTGTCCGGCTGGCGCGGGAGGAGACGACGGAGGGGAACTTTAATGTGGTGCACGAGGGGACTGCCTACCGCGTCTTTTGGACGTCGGACGGCGTGCGGTGCCATGCCTACAGGGAGGTGGGGCATGTTCGTAAGAACTGCCCCGCCTCCAAGGCCGCCAAACCACCGAAGGCGGCCAAGGCTGGCGCCGCCGCCACCCCTCCCCCTAGTTGCGTCCGCGTGCCGGGAGCTGTAGGTGCGCGGGCATCGTCGGAGGCCTTTGTTTTCGGGGCCTCCGGCGGGGGGGAGGGAGAGCGTCCGAGCGGAAAGAAGGCGCGGAACAAGGAGAAACATCTAGAGGCGGGTCCCCTCAGTGCGCCAGAAAGATGGACCACCGCGCTCGGCCCAACCCAGCCACCGGCGAGCGCGGGGTGCCCTGAGCCCGTGCCCGAGCCCTTGAACAACACCGCAGAGGGGCCCGGGCGCGGGCAAGAAAAGGAAAAAGGTGGGGGGCGGAGCCGGAGGCCTCGGCAGACATGGAGGTCTCCCTGCCTCAGCGCACCTCCAGCAACAAAAGGAGGCGCCGCTCCGTTGAGGCGGAGGGGGAACAACATCCCTCCGCGGAGGAGTCGGTGCCCGCCGCGTGTCCCGCGTCCCCCACCAGCGCCCCCAAGCAGCGCCGTAGGCGGGAGGAGTCTGTCCCCGGGGAGGGTGAGACAGTCGAGGCTGCCCAGCCTCTGCCTCCCGGGGATGGCGTGGAAGATCTGCCTGTCGTGGGGGTCGTGGGGACCGCGGAGGGATGCATTGCCACCGGGCCGGGCGCCCCGGGGACTGAGGCGGGCGGGCCGAAAAGGCCGAACCTGAGCCCGCCCAGCCAATACCCAACTTCCCCCGGGAGTCGCTCGACCCGGCAGAAACCGAAACAAATGTTTATTATGACACTGTAGATGCTGGGCCGGGGGCTGGCAGCGGGGAGGGGGAGGAACACCCACCCTCGCCTCTTGCTGTGGAGCTGGAGCACTTGGGGAGCCTGGGGATTTCCTATGGCCGGGTCTCTCCTTGTTCCCCGGTTCCTGGGGCGGAGGGGGAACCCCTTCCGCTGTCATTTCCCGACCCAGCACCATTTTTAAAAGAGCCCAGTGGGGACTCCTCTGCCGACGATCCTGGGGGTGGGATCGGGGCAGAGCCAGGGCAGGTTGGAGCGGCCGGTTCATTTGCCGTACCTTGTGCGGTCGATGGGCCGGCTGCTGGCAGCCACCTCCCGGAGGAGGACGGGGACTCGGTGGGGGACGCGGGTGAAGACCTAGAGACCACCGCCAGCGAGGCGGTGGATCTGCTCGCGGCCGCCGCCGAGACCATCCTCATTCCTGCAAAGGAACTCCGGGACTTTTTGGCCCAGAGCCGGGGTCACTGCAACCAAGCCCGACTGGCCCTGGAAAAATGGTCCGAGCCAGAGCTGATCAAGGGGTCCGTCCGCGCCGCCGTTAAAACCATGGCCGCGGGCGGGCCCTTGACAAAGGCGCAACACCTTGAGCTGCGCGAGCTCGAGGGATTCCTCGCTGGGCTGCGGAGGGAGCGGAGTTCAACAAAAGACTCCGCTCCCTCCCCCACAATAGGTTAAGGTAGAGGTTGCACTATGCTTTTGCCATGAAGATAACCATAGCCAGCCTCAACATCAACGGCGGCAGAGGGGCACGCCGTAGATTTGACAATTTTTCGCTCCTGCGGGAGGGGAAATATGCGGTGTGCTTCCTGCAAGAAACCCACACCGTTCCGGGAGACGAAGCCACGTGGCTCCTGGAATGGCAAGGAGAGGTCCGCATGAGCCACCTCACCGCCATTTCTAGTGGGGTGGCCATCTTGCTGGGCCCGCATTTTCAGCCGGAGATCTTGGGGGTCGAGGAGCCCGTGCCAGGCCGCTTGCTGCACGTAACGGTTCGCCTGGGGGACGTGCCGCTCCATCTCGTGAACGTGTACGCCCCTCAGCCCGGCCCGCAGCAAACGCGCTTCTTTGAAGAGGTGTCCGCTCTTCTTGGCTCCGTCGACGTCGGCGACTGCATTGTCCTCGGGGGGGATTTTAACTGCACCCTCGAGGCGAGGGACCGCTCCGGTGCCCTGCAGTGCATTACGGCGATGGAGAAGTTGAGGGACCTGGTCGGGTCCTTCGACTTGGTGGACGTCTGGCGAAATCTCCACCCCGACTCCAGCGCCTTTACTTGGGTGAGGCCTGGAGTAGGATGGTCCAGAGTCGACCGCCTTTACGTGTCTCGGGCGTACGTTTCCTGCGTCCCGGCGGCCTCCATGCGGCCGGTGCCGTGTTCGGACCACCACCTGGTGTGGGCGGAGCTCGCTTCGCTCCGCGCGAGGACGGGGTCCGCGTACTGGCACTTTAACAACCAGCTGCTGGAGGACGTGCGGTTCCAGGACTCGTTCCGTCGATTCTGGTCCGACTGGAGAAGGAAGCAGGGGGGCTTCCCCTCCTTGAGGCTATGGTGGGACGTGGGCAAGGCTCACGTCCGCGTCTTCTGTCAAGAGTACGCGAGGGGGTCGACCAAGAGGCGGGCGGCCAGGGTCGGGCGCCTAGAAAAAGAGGTGCTCGACCTGGAATCCCATCTCGGTCAAGTCATCCAGGACCCGGCCCTGCGGACGGTGTACGAAGCGAAGAAGGCCGCGCTGAAAGACATGCAGCTCGTCGGGTCCCGAGGTGCGTTCGTGAGGTCGCGGATCCGGTTCCTGCGGGATCTGGACCGCGGCTCCCCCTTCTTCTACTCGCTGGAAAAAAGGCAGAGTGTCCGTAAGCAGCTCTTGACGCTGCTGGCCGACGACGGCTCTCTCGTCTCGGATCCGGAGGGCGTCAACAACAGGGTCCGTGAATATTACGGGGCTCTGTTCTCTCCGGATCCGTCCAGCGAGGAAGCGCGTAGAGTTTTGTGGGAGGACCTGCCGAAGGTCAGCCCGGAGGGCGCCGAAAATCTGGAAGCTCCGCTAAGCCTGGCGGAGCTGACCGGTGCCCTTGACCGGCTCTCGAGGGGAAAATCCCCGGGGCTGGACGGGCTGACCGTGGAGTTCCACAGGGCGTTCTGGGACGTTCTGGGGGGCGACTACGCGAGGGTCCTGGGGGAAAGTCTGGCGACCGGGGAGATGCCCCTCTCTTGGCGCAGGGCAGTCATCGTCCTGCTGCCTAAGAAGGGCGATCTCCGCCTCCTTAAGAACTGGCGCCCGGTCTCCCTCCTCAGCACGGACTACAAAATTTTCGCCAGGGCGATGTCTGCTCGCCTTGGTGCCGTGGACCACATGATCCACCCCGACCAGTCCTACACGGTCCCGGGCCGGACAATCCATGATAACATCCATCTGGTCCGGGACCTCATCCATTGTTCCCAGGAGGCTGGTCTGTCGGTCGCCTTCCTATCCCTCGACCAAGAGAAGGCGTTCGACAGGGTGGATCACGACTATCTGCTCGGAACTCTGCGCGCTTTCGGGTTCGGGACGCATTTCGTCGCCCGGATCCGACTTTTGTACGCCGCCGCGGAGTGTCTGATTAAGGTTAACGGGTCCTTGACGGCGCCCCTTCGCTTTAGGAGAGGGGTGCGCCAGGGATGCCCCATGTCCGGCCAGTTATACGCCGTTTGCGTGGAGCCTTTCCTGCGCCTCTTGCGGACGAGGTTGACGGGACTGGCTCTGCAAGGGTCGGGCGTGGAGGTCGTCCTCTCGGCTTACGCCGATGACGTGCTCCTCGCGGTAGAGGATCCCGCTGACCTGCGGAGGATGCGTGAGTGCCAGGAGATTTACTCGGCCGCGTCCTCCGCCAGGATCAACTGGGAGAAATGTTCCAGACTCCTGGTGGGTCAGTGGCGGGTGGACTCCCTGCCGGAGGAGCTCAGGCCTTTTGCCTGGAGCACGACCCATCTCCTCTATCTGGGAGTCTACCTTAGCCCCGACGAGGGAGCCTGGCCGGCGAACTGGCAGGAGCTGGAGGCCAAGGTCGCCGCTCGCCTAGGGCGCTGGACAGGACTGCTCCGAGTGCTGTCCTACAGGGGTCGAGCGCTAGTCATAAACCAGCTGGTGGCGGCAATGTTGTGGTACCGGCTGGTCACTTTGACCCCTCACCCTGCGTTTGTCGCCAAGATACAGAAGAAGCTGGTGGACTTCTTCTGGAACAACAGGAAGCACTGGGTCTCTGCCGCGGTGTTGAGTCTCCCGCTTGAGGAGGGCGGTCAGTCGTTGGTGTGCGTCAGTGCCCAGCTCGCGACTTTCTGTCTTCAGACCCTGCAGAGATACCTTTACGTCGAGCCCCCTCCTAGGTGGTGTGCTCTGGCGAGGTATTTCTTCCGCCAGCAGCGCGACCTCAATTATGACACGCAAATCCTGTTTGTGAACTTGGGGGGTGCCAGGACCGCCCTCCGGGAGCTGCCTGTCTTTTACAGGGAACTCATCAGGGTCTGGAACAAAGTCTCCACCAAGCGCAGCTCTCCGCCGGCTGGAGTGGCGGCAGTCCTGCAGGAACCGCTGCTCGGGAATCCGTACCTCCATGGCCGAGGTTTTATGTGGCGGTCGGAAGAGAGGGCTGTGGCTGGTGAGGTGACCAGGGTCAGGGACCTGCTCGATGGTGGAGAAGCGGGCTGGATGGCGCCAGACACGCTGGCGCGGCGCCTAAATTCTGCCAACGTCCGCCACGCGGCCGATGCCATCGAGTCGCTAAAAACAGCTCTGGGCCCTGACTCCGTTAGGTGCATCGAGGAGGCTCAGGCACGTGGGGAGATCCCGTCCGAACTGACCCCCGTCCGGACGGAATTCCTCATCGGCGCCAAACCCCGGAACCTCCCTCGGGGGCCGGCGCCTCACAACTTGAGCCGCCTCGGGGAAATCCCCACCGTGCCTTTCAGTTCCGCACGGAGGGGTTTCCTGTACGGGCTGCTCCTGCACACCCTCAAATTTGCCATCCTCGCCGGCCGTCCGGACACGCCATGGCGTACCATCTTGCTGTCCGGAGGAGGCGGGGGTCCCCGATGGAGGGCACTCTACGCAGGGGTCCTCCCACTATTCATCGGGGACTTGGCCTGGAGGGTGGTGCACGGAGCAGTGCCGTGCAACAAATTTTTAAGCCGGTTCACGGACTCCCAGGCCGCCTGCAATTTCTGCGGTCTGGAAGAGTCCGTGTTCCATGTTTTTATGGAATGCACAAGGTTGTAGCCCCTGTTTTATTATTTGAAGGGGCTGCTCCTGAAATTCTGGCTGCACTTCAGTCCCACTCTCCTGATCTTTGGGCACCCTGTGCGGAGGGGAGCGGGTAGGTCCGAAGGCCTCCTCGTAGGACTGCTCCTGGGCACGGCCAAGGGTGCCATCAGCCGGTCCAGGCAGCGGGCGGTCGAGGGGGTCGTTCAACCTGACTGCCTGCCTCTCTTCCGCTCTTACATCCGGTCCAGGGTGTCCTTGGAGGTGGAGCACGCGGTGTCCACCGGTACGCTCGCGGCCTTCCGCGAGAGGTGGGCACCGGAGGGACTGGAGTGCATCATCACGCCCGGCAACCAAATTTTAATTTGATTTTACGTTTTTAAGTCTAATTTGTTTTAATTGCCAGTGCTTTTAGTGTCCCCCTTCCCTTTTATAGGGGGCACTGGGGAAAATTGTGATTTTAGTGCCCAAAAAAAAAAAAAGAAAAACACAAAAAAAAACAAAAAAAGGAAAAAAAAGGCCTTGTAAATGTCTGGTGTGTCACCCAGGTCGGGTGGCACGGTTTAATGTTTTATGTTTTTGCAGGTAGACTCTAAAAGAGTTTCATGCACAAGGACCAATTGTGGAGCAGTGGAGGCATGTCCTGCACAGTAGGAGCTGTGAGCAGTGAGAGGAGCAGCTACCAACCTGTGCTCCTGCCTGGAGAGCCCTGAGAACAGCCCAGGAAGAGAAGGAAGGAAGGGGCTTCACCACCAACTTTCACCCAGAGGGAGAGGAGGAAGCAGAAAACATTTAACAACAATTTACCACTTCTGCAAAGAGTTGGAGAGAGTGGGAAAGACCAACAAACATCCAGTGTGGAAGGAGGGAGACTCTACCATTCAACAGGTGGGTGTATTGGTGCAGTCCCAAAAAGACTTTTTTGAATCGGTGGGGGGAGGAAAGAAGACCACTGAGGGCCGGAACATCGCCGGGGGTGTGTGTGTGTGGAAGTGTGTGTGGGGGCCTTGCTTACAACTAGGCCCCCCCGACAATTGAACCCCCCCCAATTGCCTAGCCTGGGATAGCTGGAGCTACCAGGCTGAAGATTTTTCTTAATCACCCTATTAAACATCGTTAGGAGTGTGTGCCTGGTGGCTCTAGCTGCCCCAGGTGAAGGCATCTTCTCCCCTCACCTGAAGACCAACCCAAAGACTGTGTGTTTTGCCATCTGGGATTGCACCCACCCACAGCTGCGAGGGGAGACCTGCCCTCGCAGTTCCCCCCCCTTCCCACCCCCCTCTCTCTTTCTCTGTTACTCTGTTTCTCCCCTCTCTCTCTGAGACCTCTTTCTCCCAAATTAATAAAAAAAAAACAATTGAGACAACTGAGCAGAGGGAGCAAGGCCCCTCCCCAATTGCCAACTAGGGGAGAGGTGCCTCGTTAAGAGCTCCTCTGCTCAGTCAAATCAAACGAGGCCAATCAAGACCATTCAGGCCTGTGACTTTGGGGTGGGTGTAGCCCTTAAAGGGACCCCGTGATGGCGACCCCATCCACGCCGGTGGCAGGGCCAGCAAGAACATATGCGCATGTGGCAACCGCTTCCACGGCACCTCCTGCGCCACCCGCTGCCCTGCCACCATTCAGATTAATTACAAAAAAACACGGGGTCAAGAGCTACACTCACCCCACAATGAGCATCGAGGAGTGCGTGCGGGCGATGGCTGGGGTAGTCGGCCCCTCGGCCATTGTCACAGCCTCCAAGATGTCTGGGAAGGCCGTGTTCTTCCTGGGGTCGGAGCGGGCGGTGTCCCTGGCCCTTGAAAAGGGGCTCACGGTGGGCGGGACGTTCCTGCCGGTGGACCCTCTCGAGGCCACCGCGCAGAGGGTCATCATTTCAACGTCCCGCCCTTTGTTCCCGCTGAGCTCCTCCTCCCTCACCTACAACAACTGGGGGAGGTAAGGTCAGGGATCAACCCCATACCGCTCGGCCTCAGGGAGAACAGCCTGCGCCACGTGTTCTCCTTCCGCCGCCAGCTCTTTGTCCGGCTGGCGCGGGAGGAGACGACGGAGGGGTCTTTTAATGTGGTGCACGAGGGGGCTGCCTACCGCGTCTTCTGGACGTCGGACGGCGTGCGGTACCATGCCTGCAGAGAGGTGGGGCACATTCGCAAGAACTGCTCCGCCTCCAAGGCCGCCAAACCACCGAAGGCGGCCAAGGCTGGCGCCGCCGCCACCCCTACCCCTTCCCCCTAGGTGCATCCGCGTGCCGGGAGCCATGGGTGCGCGGGCATCGCCGGGGGCCCTTGCTATTACGGCCTCCGGCGGGGGGGAGGAAGAGCATCCGATCGGAAGGAAGGCGCGGGGGAAGGCAAAACATCCAGAGGCGGGTCCCCTCGGTGCGCCAGACAATTTGTTTACCGCGCTCGGCCCAACCCAGTCACCGGCGAGCGCGGGGTGCCCCGAGCCCTTGAACAACACCACAGAGGGGCCCGGGCGCGGGCAAG
Source organism: Pristiophorus japonicus (assembly GCF_044704955.1). Lineage (NCBI taxonomy): Eukaryota > Metazoa > Chordata > Chondrichthyes > Pristiophoridae > Pristiophorus > Pristiophorus japonicus. The sequence goes on along the minus strand of NC_091995.1, from coordinate 18,525,850 downwards.
AAAAGGAAAAGGGGGGGACGGAGCGGGAGGCCTCGGCAGACATGGAGGTCTCCCTGCCTCCGCGCGCCCCCAGGAACAAAAGGAGGCACGGCTCCGATGAGGCGGAGGCGGAACAACATCCCTCCGCGGAGGAGTCGGTGCCCGCCGCGTGTCCCGCGTCCCCCACCAGCGCCCCCAAGCTGCGCTGTAGGCGAGAGGAGTCTGTCCCCGGGGAGGGTGAGACAGTCGAGGCTGCCCAGCCTCTGCCTCCCGGGGATGGCGTGGAAGATCTGCCTGTCGTGGGGGTTGTGGGGATCGCGGAGGAATGCATTGCCGCCGGGTCGGGCGTCCCGGGGACTGAGGCGGGCGGGGCCGAAAAGGCCGAACCTGAGCCTGCCCAGCTATTAATCAACTTCCCCCGGGAGTCGCTCGACCCGGCAGAAACACAAATGAGTGATTTTAATGAAACTGTAGATGCTGGGCCGGGGGGTGGCAGCGGGGAGGGGGAGGAACACCCACCCTCGCCTCTTGCTGTGGAGCTGGAGCACTTGGAGAGCCTGGGGATTTCCTATGACCGGGTCTCTCCTTGTTCCCCGGTTCCTGGGGCGGAGGGGGAACCCCTTCCGCTGTCATTTCCCGACCCAGCACCATTTTTAAAAGAGCCCAGTGGGGACTCCTCTGCCGACGATCCTGGGGATGGGATCGGGGCAGAGCCAGGGCCGGTTGGAGCGGCCGGTTCATTTGCCGTACCTTGTGCGGTCGATGGGCCGGCTGCTGGCGGCCACCTCCCGGAGGAGGACGGGGACTCGGTGGGGGACGCGGGTGAAGACCTAGAGACCACCGCCAGCGAGGCGGTGGATCTGCTCGCGGCCGCCGCCGAGACCATCCTCATTCCTGCAAAGGAACTCCGGGACTTTTTGGCCCAGAGCCGGGGTCACTGCAACCAAGCCCGACTGGCCCTGGAAAAATGGTCCGAGCCAGAGCTGATCAAGGGGTCCGTCTGCGCCGCCGTTAAAACCTTGGCCGCGGGCGGGCCCTTGACAAAGGCGCAACACCTTGAGCTGCGCGAGCTCGAGGGACTCCTCGCTGGGCTGCGGAGGGAGCGGAGTTCAACAAAAGACTCCGCTCCCTCCCCCACAATAGGTTAAGGTAAAGGTTGCACTATGCTTTTGCCATGAAGATAACCATAGCCAGCCTCAACATCAACGGCGGCAGAGGGGCACGCCGTAGATTTGACAATTTTTCGCTCCTGCGGGAGGGGAAATATGCGGTGTGCTTCCTGCAAGAAACCCACACCGTTCCGGGAGACGAAGCCACGTGGCTCCTGGAATGGCAAGGAGTGGTCCGCATGAGCCACCTCACCGCCATTTCTAGTGGGGTGGCCATCTTGCTGGGCCCGCATTTTCAGCCGGAGATTTTGGGGGTCGAGGAGCCCGTGCGAGGCCGCTTGCTGCACGTAACGGTTCGCCTGGGGGACGTGCCGCTCCATCTCGTGAACGTGTACGCCCCTCAGCCCGGCCCGCAGCAAACGCGCTTCTTTGAAGAGGTGTCCGCTCTTCTTGGCTCCGTCGACGTCGGCGACTGCATTGTCCTCGGGGGGGATTTTAACTGCACCCTCGAGGCGAGGGACCGCTCCGGTGCCCCGCAGTGCATGACGGCGATGGAGAAGTTGAGGGACCTGGTCGGGTCCTTCGACTTGGTGGACGTCTGGCGAAATCTCCACCCCGACTCCAGCGCCTTTACTTGGGTGAGGCCTGGAGTAGGATGGTCCAGAGTCGACCGCCTTTACGTGTCTCGGGCGTACGTTTCCTGCGTCCCGGCGGCCTCCATGCGGCCGGTGCTGTGTTCGGACCACCACCTGGTGTGGGCGGAGCTCGCTTCGCTCCGCGCGAGGACGGGGTCCGCATACTGGCACTTTAACAACCGGCTGCTGGAGGACGTGCGGTTCCAGGACTCGTTCCGTCGATTCTGGTCCGACTGGAGAAGGAAGCAGGGGGGCTTCCCCACCTTGAGGCTATGGTGGGACATGGGCAAGGCTCACGTCCGCATCTTCTGTCAAGAGTACGCGAGGGGGTCGACCAAGAGGCGGGCGGCCAGAGTCGGCCGCCTAGAAAAAGAGGTGCTCGACCTGGAAGCCCGTCTCGGTCAAGTCGTCCAGGACCCGGCCCTGCGGACGGTGTACGAAGCGAAGAAGGCCGCGCTGAAGGACCTGCAGCTCGTCGGGTCCCGAGGCGCGTTCGTGAGGTCGCGGATCCGGTTCCTGCGGGATCTGGACCGCGGCTCCCCCTTCTTCTACTCGCTGGAAAAAAGGCAGAGTGTCCGTAAGCAGCTCATGACGCTGCTGGCCGACGACGGCTCTCTCGTCTCGGATCCGGAGGGCGTCAACAACAGGGCCCATGAATATTACAGGGCTCTGTTCTCTCCGGATCCGTCCAGCGAGGAAGCGCGTAGAGTTTTGTGGGAGAACCTGCCGAAGGTCAGCCCGGAGGGCGCCGAAAATCTGGAAGCTCCGCTAAGCCTGGCGGAGCTGACCGGTGCCCTCGCCCGGCTCTCGAGGGGAAAATCCCCGGGGCTGGACAGGCTGACCGTGGAGTTCCACAGGGCGTTCTGGGACGTCCTGGGGAGCGACTACGCGCGGGTCCTGGGGGAAAGTCTGGCGACCGGGGAGATGCCCCTCTCTTGGCGCAGGGCAGTCATCGTCCTGCTGCCTAAGAAGGGCGATCTCCGCCTCCTTAAGAACTGGCGCCCGGTCTCCCTCCTCAGCACGGACTACAAAATCTTCGCCAGGGCGATGTCTGCTCGCCTTGGTGCCGTGCTGGACCACATGATCCACCCCGACCAGTCCTACACGGTCCCGGGCCGGACAATCCACGATAACATCCATCTGGTCCGGGACCTCATCCATTGTTCCCAGGAGGTTGGTCTGTCGATCGCCTTCCTATCCCTCGACCAAGAGAACGCGTTCGACAGGGTGGATCACGACTATCTGCTCGGAACTCTGCACGCTTTCGGGTTCGGGACGCATTTCGTCGCCCGGATCCGACTTTTGTACGCCGCCGCGGAGTGTCTGATTCAGGTTAACGGGTCCTTGACGGCGCCCCTTCGCTTTAGGAGAGGGGTGCGCCAGGGATGCCCCATGTCCGGCCAGTTATACGCCGTTTGCGTGGAGCCTTTCCTGCGCCCTCTTGCGGACGAGGTTGACGGGACTGGCTCTGCAAGGGCCGGGCGTGGAGATCGTCCTCTCGGCTTACGCCGATGACGTGCTCCTCGCGGTAGAGGATCCCGCTGACCTGCGGAGGATGCGTGAGTGCCAGGAGATTTACTCGGCCGCGTGCTCCGCCAGGATCAACTGGGAGAAATGTTCCGGACTCCTGGTGGGTCAGTGGCGGGTGGACTCCCTGCCGGGGGAGCTCAGGCCTTTTGCCTGGAGCACGACCCATCTCCTCTATCTGGGAGTCTACCTTAGCCCCGACGAGGGAGCCTGGCCGGCGAACTGGCAGGAGCTGGAGGCCAAGGTCGCCGCTCGCCTAGGGCGCTGGACAGGACTGCTCCGAGTGCTGTCCTACAGGGGTCGAGCGCTAGTCATAAACCAGCTGGTGGCCGCAATGTTGTGGTACCGGCTGGTCACTTTGACCCCTCCCCCTGCGTTTGTCGCCAAGATACAGAAGAAGCTGGTGGACTTCTTCTGGAACAACAGGAAGCACTGGGTCTCTGCTGCGGTCTTGAGTCTCTCGCTTGAGGAGGGCGGTCAGTCGTTGGTGTGCGTCAGCGCCCAGCTCGCGACTTTCCGTCTTCAGACCCTGCAGAGATACCTTTACGTCGAGCCCCCTCCTAGGTGGTGTGCTCTGGCGAGGTATTTCTTCCGCCAGCAGCGCGACCTCAATTATGACACGCAGCTCCTGTTTGTGAACTTGGGGGGTGCCAGGACCGCCCTCCGGGAGCTGCCTGTCTTTTACAGGGAACTCATCAGGGTCTGGAACAAAGTCTCCACCAAGCGCAGCTCTCCGCCGGCTGGAGTGGCGGCCGTCCTGCAGGAGCCGCTGCTCGGGAATCCGTACCTCCACGACCGAGGTTTTATGTGGCGGTCGGAAGAGAGGGCTGTGGCTGGTGAGGTGACCAGGGTCAGGGACCTGCTCGATGGCGGAGGAGCGGGCTGGATGGCGCCAGACACGCTGGCGCGGCGCCTAAATTCTGCCAACGTCCGCCACGCGGCCGATGCCATCGAGTCGCTAAAAACAGCTCTGGGCCCTGACTCCGTTAGGTGCATCGAGGAGGCTCAAGCACGTGGGGAGATTCCGTCCGAACTGACCCCCGTCCGGACGGAATTCCTCATCGGCGCCAAACCCCGGAACCTCCCTCGGGGGCCGGCGCCTCACAACTTGAGCCACCTCGGGGAAATCCCCTCCGTACCTTTCAGTTCCGCGCGGAGGGGTTTCCTGTACGGGCTGCTCCTGCACACTCTCAACTTTGCCATCCTCGCCGGCCGTCCGGACACGCCATGGCGTACCATTTTGCCGTCCGGAGGAGGCGGGGGTCCCCGATGGAGGGCACTCTACGCAGGGGTCCTCCCACTATTCATCGGGGACTTGGCCTGGAGGGTGGTGCACGGAGCAGTGCCGTGCAACAAATTTTTAAGCCGGTTCACGGACTCCCAGGCCGCCTGCAATTTCTGCGGTCTGGAAGAGTCCGTGTTCCATGTTTTTATGGAATGCACAAGGTTGCAGCCCCTGTTTTAATATTTGAAGGGGCTGCTCCTGAAATTCTGGCTGCACTTCAGTCCCACTCTCCTGATCTTTGGGCACCCTGTGCGGAGGGGAGCGGGTAGGTCCGAAGGCCTCCTCGTAGGACTGCTCCTGGGCACGGCCAAGGGTGCCATCAGCCGGTCCAGGCAGCGGGCGGTCGAGGGCGTCGTTCAACCTGACTACCTGCCTCTCTTCCGCTCTTACATCCGGTCCAGGGTGTCCTTGGAGATGGAGCACGCGGTGTCCACCGGTACGCTCGCAACCTTCCGCGAGAGGTGGGCACCGGAGGGACTGGAGTGCATCATCACGCCCGGCAACCAAATTTTAATTTGATTTTATGTTTTAAAGTTTAATTTGTTTTAAATGCCGGTGCTTTTAGTGTCCCCTTCCCTTTTATAGGGGGAACTGGAAAATTGTGATTTTATTGCCCAAAAAAAAAAAAAAGAAAAAAACAAAAAAAGGAAAAAAAGGGCCTTGTAAATGTCTGGTGTGTCACCCAGGTCGGGTGGCACGATTTAATGTTTTATGTTTTTGCAGGTAGACTCTAAAAGAGTTTCATGCACAAGGACCCCCAGATCCCTCTGCACCGCAGCATGTTGTAATTTCTCCCCATTCAAATAATATTCCCTTTTACTGTGTTTTTTTTCCAAGGTGGATGACCTCACATTTTCCGACATTGTATTCCATCTGCCAAACCTTAGCCCATTCGCTTAACCTATCTAAATCTCTTTGCAGCCTCTCTGTGTCCTCTACACAACCAATCCAGTCACCCACTTCACTGCCGTCGCTCTCCTGCACCAGCTAACACTGCTGCCACGCTACCCATGGGAGTGTTTGATGGGACAGTGCAGAGGGAGCTTTACTCTGTATCTAACCCGTGCTGTACCTGCCCTGGATGTCATGTATCTCACACTACTGTATATAACTGTATCTTACCATGCTATACATGACTGTAACTGGATATGACCTGTAACCACAAGCATACCTTACCACCACGGGTGCACTTGCAGGAGACACTCCATACCTGTCCCACTGAGGTATATAAAGGGAGGTCTCAGGCAAGTGCAGTACTGGAGAGCTGGAATTCAAGGTGCAGGTCCTGAGTGACCTTGACTTCAGCATGTGTCTCGTGTAAGTCAGTACATTAGAGTCAGGACTTTACAGTGGCGACGAGTTACGATCACAGAATCCACAGAATGGCTACCAACAGATCAGATGAGAAATACAATGCTGGAGACAATTGGGATGACTTTATAGAAAGGCTCCAGCAAAGCTTTGTGATCAAAGACTGGCTGGGCGACGATAAGGCAGACAAGAGAACAGCCCATCTCTTGACCAGCTGTGGCTCGAAAACATACGCTTTAATGAAAGACCTGCTGGCACCCGAGAAACCAGCAAGCAAGTTGTTTGAGGAGTTGAGCACACTGGTGAGAGACCACCTGAAACCAGCGAGCAGCCTACACATGGCCAGACACAGGTTCTACAACTACAGACGCTGTGTGGGCCAGAGCATACCCGACACCAAACTAAGGACCAATACTAAAGAAATCGTCCCAGTCCTTGGCAGCGCCATGCTCTCAGTCACACACAAAGGGATGGTGAACCGACTTTCCCTGTGGATTGTCCCCGGGGATCTCCCAGCCCTGTTGGGGAGAAGCTGGCTAGCTGAACTTAATTGGAAATGGGATGATGTTCACGCCATGTCGTCAGAGGAACGGACCTCCTGCTCAACAGTTCTAAGCCATTTTGAACATCTCTTTCAGCCAGGTGTGGGCACCTTCAAAGGGGCTAAAGTTAGAATCTACATCACACAGAATGCCAGACCGGTCCATCACAAGGCTAGAGCTGTGCCTTATGTGATGAGGGAAAAGATTGAAAACGACTGGACTGGCTTCTGCAGGAAGGCATAATTTCTCCCGTGGAATTCAGTGACTGGGCAAGCCCCATCGTCCCCGTCATGAAGCCTGATGGATCCGTGCGAATCTGTGGAGATTACAAGTCTACCATAAACAGAGTCTCCCTACAGGACCAATACCCGCTGCCCAGAGCGGAGGACCTGTTTGCCACGTTGGCTGGAGGAAAACTTTTCTCGAAGCTTGACCTCACATCTGCGTATATGACGCAAGAACTGACCGAAGAATCTAAGCTACTCACCATCATCAACACACATCGAGGCCTTTTTGTGTACAATCGATGCCCATTCGGCATCAGGTCGGCAGCTGCTATATTCCAGCGCAACATGGAGAGTCTGCTCAAGTCCATCCAGGGGACGGTTGTGTTTCAAGATGACATACTCATCATGGGCAGGGACACCGACTCTCATCTCCGCAATCTTGAGGAAGTACTAAGTTGATTGGATCAGGTAGGCCTAAGAGTTAAGAAATCCAAGTGTCTGTTTCTCGCGCCTGAGGTTGAATTTTTGGGCAGAAGGATTGCCGCTGATGGAATCCGCCCAACCGAATCCAAAACCGAAGCGATTCGCCTGGCACCCTGGCCCCGGAATGTCTCGGAACTGCGCGCCTTTCGCGGGCTACTCAATTACTTTAGGAACTTTATGCAGAACTTGAGCACGCTGCTGGAGCCTCTCCACGTGCTACTCAGAAAGGGGTGCGATTGGTTTTGGGGGGACGCCCAAGAACGCGCCTTCAATAAGGCACGCAACCTTCTATGGTCCAAGAGTGTTTTAGCCTTTTTTGACCCAGGTAAAAAGTTAGTCCTTACATGTGATGCGTCAGCGTACGGGGTCGGGTGCGTTTTACAGCACGTCAATGATGCGGGTAAATTGCAGCCCGTTGCTTATGTCTCCAGGTCACTTTCGCGGGCGGAGCGTGCAGTGCAGATCGTTAAACAAGGCATGCTCAGAATCCAAGGTCCCACGCTGCAGAGCCGCCTGTCGCGACTGCTGCTGGCATACAGATCTCGTCCGCATTCGTTGACTGGGGATCCTCCCGCGCAACTATTGAAATGAACCTTTAAAACCGGGCTCTCGTTAATCCTCCCAGACATGCATGAAATTGTTGAGGCTAAGCGTCAAAAGCTAACTGAGTACCATGACCGAAATTCGAGGGGGAGGTGGAATGAGATAGGGGACAAAGTGTTTGTGCTAAACTATGGCCGGGCTCCAAAATGGCTTGCAGGGACAGTAACAGGCAAGGAAGGAAACAGGCTACTGGTTGTACAAATGGACAATGGCCAAACCTGCCGGAGGCATATAGACCAAGTAAAAAGTAGATTCACTGATAACACTGAAGAACCAGAGGCAGACTACAATGTGGAACTCACACCACACCTGGTGGACAGACAGGTGGAACAACCTGAGGAAAGGGCAATCTCAACAGACAGCCCAGCAGAATAACAACAATCACACCGAACGAAACAGACAGCCCAGGCGAGATACCAGCAATCACACCGAACGAAAAACAGGCATCAAGGCAAACAACTGAACCACAACTAAGACGCTCCACACGAGAGCGCAGACCACCTGAGAGACTGAATCTATAAAGGCAATAAGACCTTGGGGGAGGGTGATGTCATGTATCTCACATTACTGTATCTTACCATGCTATACATGACTGTAACTGGATATGACCTGTAACAATAAGCATACCTTACCACCAGGGGTGCACTTACAGGAGACACTCCATACCTGTCCCACTGAGGTATATAAAGGGAGGTCTCAGGCAAGTGCAGCACTGGAGAGCTGTGAATTAAAGGTGCAGGTCCTGAGTGACCTTGACTTCAGCATGTGTCTCGTGTAAGTCAGTACATTAGAGTCAGGAATTAACAATGGGAGTGTTTGATGGGACAGTGCAGAGGGAGCTTTACTCTGTATCTAACCCGTGCTGTACCTGCCCTGGGAGTGTTTGATGGGACAGTGTATAGGGAGCTTTATTCTGTATCGCGGCCCCGACCTCCGAGAGATCACCAGCGGCAGGTCGGGGCCATTAATAAACGGCAAGCGGCAGCCAACTCACACACACTCACACACTTGTACACACACACACACACACTTGTACACACACACACACACACACACACTTGTACACACACACAAACACAGACTTGTACACACACACAGACTTGTATACACACACACACACACATACTCACACTCACACTCATATACACACACACACACTCACACATAACACACACACACACACTCATACTCACACTCACACTCACACACACATACTCACACTCATGTACACACACACTCACACACACTCATACACATACACACACTCCCACACACACTCCCACACACACACTCACACTCATACACATACCCACTCACACTCATACACACACCCACTCACACTCATACACACACACACTCACTCTCACGCACACTCATACACACACACATGTACACACACACACCAACTCACACTCATGCACACACCCACTCACACTCATACACACACACTCACTTTCACACACACTCACACACACACTGTACACACAAACACACACTCACACACACACACTCACGCACTCACACTCATACACACACATTCACATGCATACACACACACACACTCACACACACACTCATACACACACTCACACACACACACTCATGCACTCACACTCATACACACACACTCACATGCATACACACACACACACTCACACACACACTCATACACACACACAAACACACACACTCACAGTCATACACATACACACACACTCACACACACACACTCACACACACACTCATACACACATACACACTCACTCTCACGCACACACACACACTCACATGCACACTCATACACACACACATCAACATCATCATAGGCAGTCCCTCGGAATCGAGGAAGACTTGCTTCCACTCTTAACATGAATTCTTAGGAGACTGCACAGTCCAATACGAGAATCACAGTCTCTGTCACAGGTGGGACAAATAGACATTGAGGGAGGGGGTGTGTGAGACTGTATTGCCACACGCTTTTTCCGCTGCCTGCGCTTGATTTCTGCATCCTCTCGGCAACGAGACTTGAGGAGCTCAGTGACCTCCCGGATGCACTTCCTACACTTAGGGCGGTCTTTGGCCAGGGACTCCCAGGTGTCAGTGGGGATGTCGCACTTTATCAGGGAGGCTTTGAGGGTGTCCTTGTAACGTTTCTGCTGTCCACCTTTGGCTCGTTTGCCGTGGACAAGTTCCGAGTAGAGCACTTGTTTTGGGAGTCTCCTGTCTGGTATGCGAACTATCTGGCCTGCCCACCGGAGCTGATCAAGTGTGGTCAGTGCTTCAATGCTGGGGATGTTGGCTTGGACGAGGACGTCATGTTGGTGCATCTGTCCTGCCAGGGGATTTGTAGGATCTTGCGGCGACATCATTGGTGGTATTTCTCCAGCGACTTGAGGTGTCTA